>NC_136266.1:103859214-103861714 GCF_964187855.1 Myxine glutinosa
TGCTAGCGGCTATGATTGCAGGTCGTCCGAGCTCAGTGACGCGGTTGACATTTCGCCCATCCTCCAGTGACTGGGAGCAGAGTAGACAGCACGCTCCTACCTCCATGACCTGCAAATAAGAAAACATTATGTTACAACTGATAACCAAATAAAGCCAAATTACCCAATGTTAATAATATGATATAGTGTAATGATATTACCATGATATTGCCAGAGGTGACTCCGTAACCCACTTTTTACCATAACTTGCATATTTTTACCTCTAAATGACCCCATTACCACCCAAAATGACCTCTAAATGACCCTGTAGCCACCCAAAAACCTCAGAAATAAGTTCTACACCCTAAAATTAGTGGGAATAGACGTGTTAAATATGCTTCTATCCTCTTCGGTTCAAAAGTTATAAATTTTACCCTCGCCGGTATCAGCCATCCTGGAAATATGCAAATTGGGTACCTTCCACCCCCAGGAATTATGGGATACTTTCTGCAAAGCTTTTATATGGTATTTAGGTCATTTCAGCCAATTTTCATTTCTGTCCCCAAATTTTCCCACATCATGCCAATTTCTAGCTAATCTTCCTCCACTCCACTAATGGGAATTTGGTGGACATAACAGTGGGAACTTTAGTGGGGCTGGCGCAGAGCCATCTGTCATTCCTCCTGTTTACCTTTTGATCTTGGACAAAGTTCTTCTCATCTGAGAAGAACCAGAGCATGTCGGGCTCCTCGGGGTGCTTGAGTTTGTTCAGCAAGCCTTTCGCCCGGATCACACGGTTCTACCGGGTCTTATCGGATATGAACTGCCCTCTTTTCATAACATAGGATTTGTACCTGATGTCTTCGTGCAACACACGTCTGATGGTTGACTCCGAAACATTGAGCTGATTGGCAATGGCCCTCATTGACTTGCCGGGGTTCTCGTTGATGATGCCCTGGACTTGCTGGACAAACTCGACGTTTCTGACAATATCTGACCGTCGAGAATGTTTTTTTTCTTTTTGCAACAGAGGAAACATTCCCGGCAGAGGCCAGGAGCTCTTTTCTGATCTTAAACACGAAGGATCTGGCGACATTTAAGAAGGATGCAATCTCAGAATCTCTGTGGTTGGCGGCTAAGGCGACGAGAACGGCATGCCTTTTCATCGTCTGTGTTAGATTCGAAGCTTCCATGTTGGGGCTGAAAAAAGAGAGGATATTTAATTAAAGTTTGGGCCACTTATGTTTCTTAAAAGTTTTGTTCTCAAATAGCTGACGCACCCTGTATATATGTATATGTATATATATGTGTATATATATGTATATATATATATATATATGTATATATATATATGTATATATGAATATATATATATGTATATATATATATATATGTATATATATATATATGTATATATATATATATGTATATATATATATATATATATATATATATATATATATATATATATATATATATATATATATATATATATATATATATGTATATACAGACTTGGCATTTAATATGGAATTTTTTTTATATTATGGAATCATTACATGGAATTATCATTACTAGGGCATGCCCGTACTATATCTATATCTAAAATTATATCCCCCCCTCTATTTACATGAAATGGTTTGGTCCATGAAATGTTTTGGTCCATTCGCAACGCCAAAGCGAACGGCGAACGCTTTACATGAAATGGTTTGGTGCATGAAATGTTTTGGTCCATTCGCAACGCCAAAGCGAACGGCGAACGGCTTGCGAGTACAGTGACAATCCCCCCGGGGTTTTTATTAGTTTTAAAACATAGTTTAACGCCAACATAGCGCCAACATAGTTTGCAAACGTGAAATAAATGAATACGCTCTCAAATGTGCCATCCGAGGCAGAGTGTGTCCGCCACGTTCGGCACACGCGATAGCTCGCTGCTCTCTGATTGGTTGAATCGTTTTTTGGACATAGCTCGGTAAGTAATTGTCCGATTAATATGAAACCTTGAAAAGGCACATCCTCGGGTCCCCAGCAATATACCTGGCAAGTTTAAAGTATATCGGACCCGTGGTTGTCGAGAAACAGCGGTCACAGACAAACAAACGTACAAACGTACAAACAAACAAACACACAGAGATTACTGGAATTATAGATAGATATGAATCATTATATGGAATCATTATTTATGAATTTTTATATTATGGAATCATTATATGGAATAATCATTCCATAATATATATTATTATGGAATAATATATATTATGGAATAATATGGAATTTTTGCGGATGTGGTTAAAGATGTTATTTTACCGAGCGGTTGGTATTGCCGCGACCGAACAGTTATTCCCCGATTAGAACCCGATTCCACCCAAACGTTGGCCGGATCGCACCGGCCACCGGCCACCGGCTGCTCAATGAGGGAAAAGACTAAAACGACGAATGCAAAGAGGAAGGCAAAGAAAGGTTTGGAAATACTACTAAATTTATTTACTATTTACACACATAAGCAAAAAGAAAGCAGTCA
>NC_136266.1:103866714-103884214 GCF_964187855.1 Myxine glutinosa
TAACCCAGGACCCCCGGGAAGAATTGTGAGAAAAAGAGGACACGGATGAGGGTGCGGCAACTGGTAATGGCGGCACCTCGCACGTGGCGGCGAAGGCTAGAGCCGCTGCGCAAGTGGGGGTTATGGACGAGCAATCATTCATGACTCAACTGTTAGCGCTCATGAAAGAATGGAATTGTGAAATGAAAGACGGGTTAAATAAATTGGAAAGCAAAATAGGTGGCTGAATAAAAAAAATGGGGGAGAACATTGATCGCAGGTCGAGCGAAGAGGCCACATTGGTACGCGACGAAGTAACGCGATGTGAGGAGCGCGTGGAAAGCGAGCCTGCGCGAGGCGCAGTTAAAATGGCCGGAATAGAAATCGCGACTCGGGGTGTGGAAAAGCAGACGGCCGCCGAATTGGAAAATCTTATTTTATATGCACCAGCGGTCATCGAGCTTAATAAAGAAAAAGAAATTATAATTGAAATTGGGGACGAAGAGACGGCAGAATCAGAGATTAAATCGAGGGAAGAAATGGAATGTACTCAAAGTCTGCATTCGCATTGTGATGTCGTGCTGCCTAACCAAAATAAAAGTTTGCAGGTGCGGGAGGAGAAGAGAATCCCGAAGGTGAGTAGGAGCGTGTATGGCGTGAAAATGTTTGGCGGGAAAAGATTTTTCGCGCGCTTGGGATCGCGACGTCGCCCAGGCGCTCGTGGAAGGTCCGTGGTCCGTGGTGCGCTGTGTGAAGGTGAATGGCGCACGGGTGCGAACGGCACCAAACCGCGAGTGTGTTACAGAGTGCGAAGAAGAATGCACAATGCAGTGTATGTGGGAAGAGTGTGGAACGGAGTGTGATATAGTGTGTGTTGGCCTAGGAGAGTGTGCGGGAGTGCACACCAGAGCGTGTGATTGGGTGTGCGACAGGAGATTGCACACCCGTGGGTAACTGTGAGCTGATTGGGTATGTGCAGGAGTGCACACCCATGGTTGTTACAGAAGATGTCACGGGAGAGTGTACGCGAGGTCGGGGTGTGGCCGCGTCAAGCAGCACGTCAGAGGCGGTGACGGTAAGGTCAACAGCCAACCAGGGCTGAGAGGGCATGGCTTGAGAGGGAGTGGTAAGGGCGCATCTAGCAAGTGCTGGAAGGTTCGCTGAGCAAGGCTATATAAGCCTTTGCACAAAGCCCTTAAACAGGACTTGCCAGCGAGGACTTGAGGAGGACGGGAGCCAAGTGCGAACCAAGCGACGCCAAGCGAGACGCCATTGAGATAACTGATCCGGAGCACTCGCGTGAGAACAGCACTGAGAGAACCGGCGTGCGCATGACAGTTTTGAGGCATTAAGTGAGAAACGCATTGAGAAGCGCGTATCGAACTGTCCGTTTATTACGTACGCGGCTGAGCCGCGAGTGTAACCGCCAAAGCCAGCCTACCGTTGCCCTGTAATAATCCCGTGCGCACCAAACGACACGCGGAGAGCTCCTGCCGTCTGGTTCATCTGCTTTGCGGTGCGAGTTGGGGACCGGAGGAAGAGCATACAGCTATTTGATCTTCATTTCAACAATATTGATAGATAAAGGTGAAATAATATAACAAATGTCATGAAACCTTTACATTTTGTAGTCCATTGTATAATTTAAATAAACATAAATGCAAATTTCGCATGTGGAAAAAGTAAGTACACCCTTGGCTCTAATAGGGGGTATTGCCCCCTTTGGCAGAAACAACTTCAAGTAGGCGTTTCTTATAACTGTCTACCAGTCTCTGACATCGACTGGGAGAAATTTTTGCCCACTCCTCCATGCAGAATTATTTCAGCTGTGCGATGTTTGAGGAAAATAAGTTTGTGTGGCAAGGGTGCCTGGAGGGCATGAATGGTGTTGGTGTCCTGTTTTCTGAGGAGTTTGTAGACAGTGTGGTGAGTGTGACTCGAGTGAGTGATAGGTTGATGATGGTGAAAATGATGATTGGAAAGCTCTTGGTGAACGTAATTTCGGGATATGCTCCGCAGGTTGGTCGGAGCGATGAAGAGAAGGACAAGTTCTGTTGTGCGATAGAGAAGCTGATGCAAAACGTGAAAGATGAGGAAGTTGTTGTGGTAGGAGGAGACCTAAATGGACATGTGGGAAGGAGTATGGGTGGTTTTGAGGGAGTTCATGGGGGTTACAGATATGGTGTGAGAAATGGAGAAGGTGAAAGGATTTTGGAGTTTGCTGATGGAGCTGATTTGTTGATTTGTAATACTCAGTTCCAGAAAGAGGATAATAAGCTTGTTACATACACGTCAGGTGGGTCGACGACAACCGTTGACTACCTGATGGTGCGTAGGCGAGATAGGGGGCACCTCCGGCACACAAAGGTGATCCCGGGGGAGGAGGCTGTTTCACAGCACCACTTGGTTGTCTGCGACATAAGGGTGAAAGGTGCGAGGAGAGCTCGGCGGGTGAAGTACCAACTGAGAATGAAGGTGCGGAGGTTGATAGAGGTGACAGTAAGGGAGGCATTAAAAGAGAGGCTGAGTAGGGTAGAGGATGATGTGGTTGAGCTTGAAAGTGGTTGGATGTCAATGAAAGCTAGTCTGTTGGGAGCCATTGGTGAGGTATGTGGATGGACAAAATGACCACCGAGGCACTCGGAAACATGGTGGTGGGATGATGAAGTTGGAAAGAGGATTGACGAGAAGAGGAAGAAGTTCAAGGAGTGGCAGAAGGCGAAGGGTGCGGGAGCAGAAACAGCAGAGCATGAAAGTTATATGGCAGCCAAGAAGGCTGCAAAGAAAGAGGTGAAAAAGGCGCAGGAGGCATGTAGGAAAATGTTCGGAAAACGCTTGGATTCGGAAGAGGGTGACACCTGCCTGTGTCGACCCAGATGGAATTAAAGGAAGATGGAAAAGATATATGGAAATGCTGTTGAATACAGAAAATGAATGGGATGGCAACATAGAGAGTAACCCAGTTTTAGGACCGGCAGAGAAGATAACTGAGAAGGAAGTTGAGGAAGCCATAAATGCAATGAAGAGGAGAAAAGCAGGAGGGCCGACGGGAGTTGTGGGAGATATGTTGAAGGCAGCAGGAAGTTGGGGTGTGAAGAGAATGACAGAGATCTGTAATCTGGTGGTGAAAGAAGGCCGCATTCCAGTGGATTGGGAACTGAGTACCCTTGTCCCTCTATACAAGGGGAAAGGTGACCCTCTAGAGTGTGGCTCGTACCGAGCGATAAAGTTATTGGAGCATGGAATGAAGGTATTGGAAAAGGTGTTGGAGAGGAGGATAAGGAAGAAAGTGAAGATCGACAAAATGCAGTTTGGATTTATGCCAGGAAGAGGAACGACAGACGTTTTTATTGTGAGGCAGTTGCAGGAGAAGTTCATGGAGAAGAGGAAGAAGTTGTTTCTTGGGTTTGGTGATCTGGAGAAAGCATTCAATAGGGTTCCACGCAAAGTATTGACATGGGCAATGAGGAAGTTAGGAGTGGAGGAATGGTTGATCAGAGTAGTGATGGCAATGTACAAAAGAGCGCGCCTAGCTGTGAGGACGAAGGACGGGAACAGTGGTGAGTTTGAGGTGAAGGTGGGAGTGCATCAGGGGTCGGTACTAAATCCACTACTATTTGTAGCTGTGATGGAGGTGCTGGCTCAGAACGTAAAGGAGGGTTTACCGTGGGAGTTGTTGTATGCAGATGATCTGGTGTTGATTGCGGAAAGTATGGATGGGCTGAAGGAAAAGATGAACAAGTGGAAGGAATGTATGGAGACAAAAGGTCTGAAGGTGAATATCGGAAAGACGAAGGTAATGGCAAGTGGTAAAGCATCTGGTGAGGTGGAAAGAACTGGGAAGTGGCCCTGTGCTGTGTGCAGGAAGGGTGTCGGAGTGAACTCCATTCAATGTACAATGTGCACTGAGTGGGTTCATCAAAAATGTAGTGGTCTGAGAGGGTCATTAACCAGTGTGGCAGCTACATTCAAATGTAAGGTGTGCACAGAGGGAGCTGCACATGCAGGAAATGTTGAGTTGGTTATTGGAGACGGCATGAAGCTGGAAGGTGTGAAAACATTTTGCTACATCGGAGACATGCTGAATGGAGAAGGTGGATCAGACTCGGCAACGGTTGCTAGAGTGAGATGTGCATGGAAGAAGTTTTGGGAACTGAGTGGTGTGCTGATGAGGAGGGGAGTGTCGTTGAAGCTGAAGGGAAAGGTGTATGCTGCATGTGTGAGAAGTGTTATGATTCATGGGAGCGAGATATGGGTAATGAACGTCGAGCAGCAACGAAGGTTGGAAAGGGTGGAAATGCGAATGGTTCGATGGATGTGCGGAGTATCGTTGAGAGAGAGGAAGACAAATGATGGGAATAGAGCCTGTGATTGATGCTGTGAAGAGGAATAGGTTGAGATGGTTTGGTCATGTATTGAGGAAGGATGAAAGTGACTGGTTGAGAAGAGTGATGGAAATGAATGTAGAAGGAAGTAGAGGATGGGGAAGACCGAGAAAGACTTGGCTAAAGATGGTGAAAGAAGAAATGCGGGCAAGGGGGTTAACAAGGAGAGATGCAGAAAATAGGGCAAGATGGAGAAGATTGTCATGGGGACCGCAAGGCTAACCCCGCTCTAGCAGGGAAAATGGCCTTAAAATGCATGTTGTTGTTGTTGTTGTGTTGATGTTTCAGGGGTTTCTTGCTTGCACAGCTCGTTTCAAATCCCCCCACAACATCTTGATGGGATTTAAATCCGGGCTTTGACTTGGCCATTCCAGAACCCTCTATTTCTTTCCTTTCAGCCATTCCTTGTTGGATTTACTGGTATGTTTAGGGTCATTGTCATGTTGCAAGGTCCACCTTCGGTTGAGCTTCAACTTTCCGACAGATGGCCTCACATTATCCTCAAGCACCCTTTGGTACAATGAAGAATTCATAGTGGATTCTATGATGGTGAGCTGCCCAGGCCCTGATGCAGCAAAGCTGCCTCAACCATAATATTTCCACCACCATGCTTTACAGTTGATATCAGGTTCTTTTGGTCAAATGCTGTCTTTGGTTTTCGCCAAACATGTCTTCTAGTACTGTGGCCAAATAACTCTACCTTTTACTCATCTGTCCAGAGCACATTGTACCAGAAGTGCTGGTCTTTGCGTAGGTGTTCATTGGCAAACTTTAGTCTTACCCTGATGTTTTTTCTGGACAGCAAAGGTTTCCTCCTGGCACACCTCCCATGTCGATCAAATTTGTGCAGCCGCTTTCTAATGGTAGACTGGTGCACTTTGACATCAACAGTGGCAAGAGCTATCTGTAGGTCCCGTGATGACATTCTGGGGTTCTTCGAGACTTCTTTCAGCATCTTGCGGTCTGCTCTCGGGCTGAACTTGCTGGGGCGGCCTGACCTGAACAAGTTGGCAGTTGTATGGAATCTTCTCCACTTGTAGATGATCTTCCAGACAGTCGAATGATTGATTTCAAATTGTTTGGAGATCTTTTTAAATCCCTTCTCAGACTCGTAGGCATCTATAACCTTCTTTCTGAAGGCCTCAGAGAGCTCTTTTGATCTAGGCATGGTGACGCCACACACCAACAACAAAGAGCAAACCAAACTAAATGTCTGAGGTTTAAATAAGACAGGTTCCTCCAAGATCCTCTCTAACGATGTTCTAATCATTTGCATCTGAGCTGGTGCACCTGATTCTAATTTTAGGTATTTGAAGTAGTAATAAATGTAGGGTTGTGCTTACTTTTTCCACATGCGAAATTTGCATTTACTAGGGCGTGCCCGTACGTGGGTGCAAAAAAACATGCGTGCAAACAACAACAACAAAAAAAAACTTTGAAACCACGTGGCAGTAACGACCACAGAACCCCCCCCTCTATTTACATGAAATGGTTTGGTCTTCGCAAAGCCAAAGCGAACGGCTTGCGAGTACGGTAGAACCCCCCCCTCTATTTACATGAAATGGTTTGGTCCATTCGCAAAGCCAAAGCGAACGGCTTGCGAGTACGGTGACCATACCTTGGGAACCACTTGTCCGATTAATTTCAAACCTTGAAAAGGCACATCCTCGGGTCCCCAGCAATATACCTGGCAAGTTTCAAGTTTATCGGACCCGTGGTTGTCGAGAAACAGCGGTCACAGACACACAGACACACACACATACACACACACATACACACAGAGATTACTGGAATTATAGATAGATGTGTATTTAAATCATACAATGGACTACAAAATGTAAATGTTTCATGACATTTGTTATATTATATCACCTTTATCTATCAATATTGTTGAAATGAAGATCAAATAGCTGCATGTTGAAATATGTTGAAAAAGTCAAAACTTTACCTGGGGTGTACTTACTTTTTCACGTGACTGTATATGTGTATATGTGTGTGTGTGTGTATGTATATATATATATATAATAAGTCACTATGCGATTTCATACCATCAGTGGTGAACCGCCATTAAGGTATCCCATCCAGCTATGCTGTACCTTAATGGGAGCGATAAGTACCATCTGCTACATGGCAGTGGCGTCATTACTTGCGCTCATTGAAACCTGGAGAACTGAACATGTATTTGGATTGGTTTGCTCCTGGCTGTATCCAGGGGATTCCATATCATGAATGGATACCAGAGATAATGTGGCAGATGGTACTTATCGCTCCCATTAAGGTGGAGCATAGCTGGATGGCATACCTTAATGGCGGTTCACCACTGATGGTATGAAATCGCATAGTGACTGGTATATAACCGAAAGGTCTTCAGAGTCATGAGTGTATGCAGGACTCACTGCGTTGCCCTGATGAGCCCCAAAAAGGGTGAAACCAGGTTGGTAACTGTGAGTTTTACATACACTTATGACAGTATCTGAACGAAGATCAAAATTCTGCTCTGTCAGAGGGTTCTCTTGAGAGCTTGACAGGCAGAGCGTATGTACATCGAAATGACGTCATTACTTGCGCTCATTGAAAGCTGGAGAACTGAACATATATTTGGATATATATATATATATATATATATATATATATATATATATATATATATATATATACACACACACACACACACACACACACACACACACACACACACACACACACACACACATATACACACACACACACACACACACACACACACTTGGCATTTAATATGGAATATTTGTTTTGTGGGGGTGAACTTACTTTTCAAGATGTCTTAGAACCAAAAGTTCATTGGAATTATGTTGAAATTATTCTAGATTTTGTTAATGTGACCTTTAAAAGAAACAAAAACCACATTTGACATTTCGAAATAAATAAATTGATCCTTGAAAGTGATGTAAACTGATATCGAACTCAATTCACGGACAGTACTGTGTTAAACTTCTGTACGTTTTCCAGAAGTATCTCTTTATTTTGCACATCAGCCAATTTTTTTTTTAACAAAAGTTAAATTACGACTGGGATTACGGACAGTAAAATTCCTGTAACCCCCATGAGCATTCAGGAGAGCACGTACACATTGAGGCATGCTGTTCACGAGATTTGCCAAGGTTTGGACAGGAATCGCTTGCCATGCAGTGACAATAGCCTGCTGCAATTCACGCACAGAGGTCGGCGGCTGGTCCAAGTGGTCGATTTGACGCGTTAATTCCGCCCACAAGTTCTCTATCGGATTCATATCCGGGGACATGGCAGGCCACTCCATATGCTCTACACCACGGTCAGCAAGAAAGTGTTGGATCATGCGAGCACGATGAGGCCGTGCATTGTCATCTTGGAAGACAAAGTTTCCTCGAAAGGCTGCACGAGCAAATGGAAGCAATGTTTCCTCCAGAATGGCCCTGTACTTGAATTGGTTCAGGAAATCCATTCAGAACAACCAGGTCAGTTTTGCCCCCTGCATGAAAAGCAGCCCAAACGATCACCCCACCATCTCCAGCTTGGACTCTTGGCACTATACAATCGTTGTTGTAGGCTTCATGCACTTGTCTGCGCACTCGAACGCGGCCATCTTGACGATAGACCAGAAATCTAGACTCGTCACTGAAGATCACGTGATTCCAGTGTCCTGGCTGTCATTGACGGTGCTCTCTGGCCCACTGCAATCGGTGCTGGCGGTGTTGTCTGGTCAGGCGTGGCTTTCTCAGGGGACGCCTGGCACGATAGCCTGCTTGAACCAGTCGTTGGTTGACTCGCCTTCTGGATACAGGTACATTTGTCAGTTGCTGCCACTCAGCCCTAAGCTGATTAGCTGACTTGGTACGGCCATTGCGGACTAACCGGTGCAGCTGGCGATCATCCCTCCTTGTGGTTCTGCGGGGACGTCCTGGCCTCGGTATTGGAGAAGGGACACCCCTCTGAGCATTTCGTTTCAGGATCTTTGACACCTGACCTTGAGTGATGCCATACTGCCGAGCAATAGCACGCTGTTTCATGCCGTAATTTCGTAAAGCCACCACTCCATGACAAACAGCATTGTCGAGTTGACGGACCATCTCCAGAGGAAGCGGCAATAACTTTTGGAGATGTGCAGCAGTTGTTTTCCACTAATACAGAACGCAACAACCCTTATATACCCGATTGTGAAGCCAATCGTCAAATGTACCTGTCCTTACATTTTGTCACGCCACCTGTGATATTATCCTGTTATTGACTTCTTGCTGTGAAAGACAATCAGTGACATGGTTCTTTTAACAAATAAATCACCAAAGTGTAAAAGAAACTCACCAGATTGATATACTAAGTTAAGAAAGTAAGCCCAAGTCAAGGAAAAAAAAAAAAATTCCATATTAAATGCCAAGTCTGTGTGTATATATATATATATATATATATATATATATATATATATATATATTGTTATATGGACCGAGCGGTGGTGTATTTAACCGCGTCCGAACAGTTACTCCCCGATTAAAACCCGATTTCACCCGACGTTGACCAGATCGCCCCACGGATATTCAATCGGGAAATCTCTAAAGCGATCGCAAGAGAATGAAAAAGAAGAAGAAGAATACGGAGGAAGAACAGATTTATTATACACACACAAGCAATATTTTAGAGCGACCAATATTATTTACAGCAATAGATGGAAAAGAGCAGTCACACAGTGCATTGTTAACTTATTCTATTTCATTTACTTAATCCCCAAGACAAACGAGTAGGACAGGACGTTCACACTCACACGGTGGATATTGCAGGAAGGAATAGCTGAGGTGGACGCGTGGAGGAAGGCAAGGTCGGAGGCCGCAGCACCCCTCGCGGTTTTGGCGGGAAAACCTCCGTCGCGTATCCGCGGCCGTCACGCGCTGGCTCGGCACACCTGCTCCTCTTCCTGGGGTGGAGCCGTCTCCCTCCGTTCAGCGCGTCTCTCCAACGACAGGGGGGTATTGCAGGCAGGCAGGTAGGTAGGTAGGTAGGTAGGGCTTGCGGTGGATTGCGCTCCTCTTCCAGGTCATCCCCCAGCGTATCTCTCAAGGCCTCTCTCCAGTCATCTCTCATCTGGACTCAACTGGTAAAGCAGTCCCCTGCAGTCGCTTTTATCACCTCCAGCGAAATCAAGCCGCCGACTCCGAGGGCCCGCCTACCGGGTCACTCACCGCGGTGTTGATTGGCTGTTAGGGCTGGTTCACTCCTTCCCTCTTACGACGAGGTGGAGACACGCCTTTCTTCCCCAACCTTACCTCGTGGCCAATGGTGGTTTGAAGAAAACCAGCCAAAATGCAGAGGGCAATTGGAAGGGAGGTTTTGGGGAAACTGGAAGGGCCTATGCTTATTTTGTTTGATACAATGCAAAGTCAATCTAGTGGAAAACACATACTTAGCCTACATGGAATAAGGAAATACACTATTTAAAAGATATATCGTGACCTGCGTGTATGTTCTATGAAATTAATTAGGAGGACGGCTGCGACCATTATTTACATTACCAGGAGGTTACCATACCAAAACCATACTCTTCACATCCGTTACCCTTCCTCCAAAATTGTTACACTCCTCAAAACCCGTTACACTTCTCAAAACCCGTTACACTTCTCAAAATCGTTACACTGCACCCTCCTTTCTTCAGGCACGTCCTCGGGCCTACTAGACTTAACTGAGTGTGACATGTAGGTGTAATTCCCTCTACAATTAACCTGACCCTGAGTGTGACAATTTTAAAACACAAATAAGTATGTCCCCCTATTGCATTGCATCCTGTCTAACAGACTCAAGCCCACAGCTAACCGAATTACGGAATTATTCTGAAACTATACATTTACGGTGGGGAGCATTATTTACAATGACGTGATTTCTTATTTACAACGCAACCCAGGACCTGTGTGTTTTTTTCTTTTCTTTTTAGGGAACAAGAGAAAGAAATTCCTGTTGGGAGGGAGGAGACAGCACGCATTGCATCGATGCACCAGTACCAGTACCAATACCACCAAAGCACCCAAAAGCACCACCAGCACCACAAAGCACCACTCGGTGCGCAGTCACCATGGTTCATAATAAACTCAACAAAACAACTGGTGGTGGTCTTCTCCTTCTCTGCTGGGCCGATGTTCTTCCCGACGTCTTCTGGCTTCATGCGGCCTATTTGGACATACTAAAAAAAAGCACAACTTGTGTCCATTTTTATTTAGGGCCTCAGGGGCCAACTAAGGGTGGTCCACCTGTTTGGCATAGGTGCCACCTTACCGAGGTCCGCAAGCAAGATTCCCTGGCCACTATGACCGGTCTCCAACAGAGGTGCTCTGCCCCAGAACCTGGGGTCCATCAAGTGGTACTTGGCCGCCGAACAGCGGTCCATAAAGTGGTACATCAACGCAATGCGTGCTGGTTCTGGGAATCTCGGGCGCACAATGGCCACCTCACGCACGCTCCCCTCGGCACCCAATGGCGCACAGGTCATGTGGGAGACAAAAGAAAGACAATTGAGCGAGGGGTAAGGTCACAAGGGTACACGTCAAACAAGGCAATGCAAGGTGAAATGCGTACGGAGGGCGAAGTGAGAAAGCTCGTCCCTACCGTACGTCACCCCCCTGTCACCTACACTACCCTTGCTCTTACCCCATATTTACAAAATCTACCCATTTACAAATTCGTCACTACTGTCACGTCTTCCCCATATTTCCCTTATACCAAATTCGTCTCCACAATCCCGTTACTTCAAAATTTGCCATCACCAATTCATCATCAATCCTCATAAGGAGGCAGAGATGGAACATCAAAGCACAATGTCACACCCACGTCATGATGCGTCTCACAACCCAAACATTTGCACAGTAAAAAAAATAATCAAACATGGCATGGTGTGGAGTACCTGTCACCTCAGGTGAGTGGATGCAGATGGTGTGAGGAGATCCTTCATCCTAACTATCCTCTAAATGATTTTAACACACTTTACACTACCCGGGGTCTTTCCCTGCCAATTCATTGGCCAACTTACACTATGGGTTCTAATAACCAATTCCCATTGGCCAAACTGTGGTGCTCCTCAATTTTGGGGTCTCACTCCCCCGATTCATCTCCCGGTGCTCTAGCACAATTTCTGGGCTGCGACGTGTACCTCTCCCAACAGGTCTACCCACCTGCACACCTCCACCACTGTAGTTGCCACCCGAGCTTACCTAGCTCCTCACCCTAACCTATCTAACTGGGGGCAGCCCCTCTCCTGGCTCTGTCACCCCTTGGTGCCCTCTGGCACTGGGCTACCCGGGTCCGTCCTCCGGATCCTCGGGCCCCATCCACACAACTACTACCGGCTCCCAGAGCCCACCTGCGGCCTCACCTGGCCGACATCCTTACAGTGGTGGAGTGCCCAAACCAACTACACACACTAACAGGCTACACGCCCAGCCATTTCCACAACACCAACGCACCCATCCACATACCATTCTGTCACCCGCACCACAGATGCCAATATCCAACTACAATTTACCTATACCCTCTACCTACCACTTACACTACCCGCCCCGGGTATCCGTGATGGGGGTCCACTCTTCCCCCATTCACACCTTCGCACCATCCACTCCACTCCACAATTTCCACCATACTCACTCCACGACCATCCATTCCAATACTCCAGATATTCCACACTACCATTTATTCCACACAGCCACATACACCTGTTCTTCATTCACCTGTCGTTGCACACCTGTGCAATCATACCTGGTGCCACCTGCACCCTCCTTTCTTCCTGGACCATTTGGTCAACACAACACGCAATCACCACTACTCCCTCATACACTGCTCCACACACCTGTTCAGTTGCACACCTGTGCAATCACACCTGTTCCATTCTCACCTGTTCAATCCTCACACACACGGCATCATCTCAGCTAACTACTCCCCTCTGAAACTTGCGCTTCCCAGTCGTCCCTTTAAACTATTGCGCTCCCACGTCATTATCATCCACACTTATCTACCTGCGTCCCCACTACAGGTATCAGTCACTAACTAAACTTAACGTTACCTACTGTCATCTTCTAGGGCCCTATTGATATAACCTAACCCACCCGGGCTAGTTTTCACTGCCATACACCCCATAAACTATTGCGCATTTGCCCCACCTGTGAGGGATGGTGGATTTGCCATCCCACCACATCGGGGGTCTCTCACTACCAATTTCGCTCGTCCAAATCCAACAATTCAAAAATTTTCCATTTACTGCCAATTCCATTCACTTTTCTAAATTTCGTTTTAAATCACTATCACTATTACCATCACCCGTCTACTTATTACATCCTCTCGGTGCGCCAATTCACATCACCCGTCTACTTATTACATCCTCTCGGTGCGCCAATTCACATCTACAGCCCGGCTTCGTACAGCCGAGCAATGAACGCGGGTCGTTTTGTGCCAGCGGCTGGATACGTCCCGCATTCGGGGCAGGGACGGAGGCTTACCCGGGCCGAGATCCCATGCACCACTTCGGCGTGGAGCCATCCAATGTCCCGATCTCGACCTGCCGGCACGTCTCAATAGAAAGTGGTCGCCATGACGACCCTTCCTATCGAGCTGCCCGCTCCGCCTTGTGGAGCCCGGACGCGGCCGCTCCACGCGAGGCCCAGCGTGGATCGCGCACGGCGGTCCTTTCGAACCCGCCGTGGCTCGGATCTCCGCTGGTTCTCGCGGCACGCGAAGCCCGGCACGCACCGAGGGCCCGATCCGGCTAAAAGTCGACCTAACCTTTAACCCGGTTACCGTCGACGCTTCACCTGCAGGCTTACATGCATACGCTACCTCTTTCTTGCTCATACATGCAGCCGTTCCCATTCTCCTCGTACCTTTTCTTTCACACCTCGGTACACTCACTCCGCTCACCGACTTGGTCACACACCTGACCACCGAACACTTTGGCACACATTCGTTGCTCGCACACCTCACCAATACACCGCTTCGCGCCCCCTCCTCGGTCACCTCCTTTGTGACAATCACAGGTGTGCTCTCACCCGCACACCCAACCACGTGTCTCACTACCAATTCCAGCGTGCATTCCCACTCACGCTCTACCATTCCAGGTGTGCATCCTTCCATCCCAGGTGTACATCCTCGCTCACCTATCACAACCAGCTCACGCTCCGTTTCACTCTCACTACTCTCACCTCCACTCTCAGTCGCGCACTCACCCTTACTCTTGACAGCATGCGCTTTCCCCATGCACCCGTCCGTTACACACCTTTCTCGCGCATCCTCCCGCGCACACTTCTTCGTTACTTCCTCCGTAACACTCACCACAGGCATGCATTCTCCCTTACTCTTGACAGCATGCGCTTTCCCCATGCACCCGTCCGTTACACACCTTTCTCGCGCGTCCTCCCGCGCACACTTTTCCGTTACTTCCTCCGTAACACTCACCACAGGCATGCATTCTCCCTTACTCTTGACAGCATGCGCTTTCCCCATGCACCCGTCCGTTACACACCTTTCTCGCGCGTCCTCCCGCGCACACTTTTTCGTTACTTCCTCCGTAACACTCACCACACCGCGCTTCCCTGTGCTCCCTCGCACACGCGCTTTGACCAATTCACTCTTGACGGCACACTCACTCCTCGGCGTGCACTTTTTCCTCACACACCCCATGGTCGGACATTCTCGCACACCCCTTTTTTCGCACACCTGTCCTGTCACACACCTCACCAACGGCCTTTCACGAACACCCGGATCCAAACCAATCCCCAAGCCGACTGAAGCTTTCCTCACATCATGTACATTGCCACTCACCTCCGTACCTCGTCGCACCTCCTCTGCCACCTGCAAACTTTTTATTTGGTTAGTGAGCACCGCATCATGATTTGAACACAGACCTTGTACATATTCCATGACTTCCTCCTTTAT
This sequence comes from Myxine glutinosa, assembly GCF_964187855.1. Taxonomy (NCBI): domain Eukaryota; kingdom Metazoa; phylum Chordata; class Myxini; order Myxiniformes; family Myxinidae; genus Myxine; species Myxine glutinosa. The sequence goes on from NC_136266.1 coordinate 103,880,991, forward strand.
CTCCCTCTTAGCTTCCCTCCGTCTCTTCTTAATTTCACTCACCCCTTCTTCCACCTCCTCTAATTTTTGTTTAACCTCTTTTATTTCTCGGTGCGTCCCCTCAAGTTCGTCCTCTAAGGCTACCGTGACCGTCTCTATGTGCATCCTCACCTGCCGGTCCTTTGTCTCCATTATCTCTGTCACCTCCTCCACCCTCATTGTCAGTTCCTCCCGTACCATCTGACATTGCCTCTGCGTCGCTATTAATTCGTTTTTAATTTCTTTTTGTGTCGCCTTTAACCCTCCTAGTACCGCAGTGTTCTTTTGAACCTGCTCCACTAACTTAGTTTGTCCCTCTGTCAGCTGCTCCACCTCCTCCGTCAGATCTTCTATTCCCCCTTGTAACTTAGCCGTATTATTCCTCACTTCTTTCTCTATACGCTTTTCGCCTCGCTTTACCTCCTCGCGTAGCCCCGAGACCTCCTCACTCACCCCTCGTCGTATTTCCTCCATCTGGTTCCCCATCTGTTCGATTTCCCGGGCGGATTGTTCCCCTATTTCCCGCAATTTGTCCTCCATCCTATTTTCTAACCCCATTAACCCATTTTTTACCCCCTCTAACTGATTCTCCTGGGCAGCCATTCTGTTTTCCACCCCCGTTAACCCATTCTTTACCTCTTTTATCCCGTTGTCTAACCCCTCAAAATTATTGTCTAACTTCCCAAATTTCTTGTCTAATTCCTCAAAATTATTGTCTAACTTCCCAAATTTCTTGTCTAATCCCTCAAAATTATTGTCTAACTTCCCAAATTTCTTGTCTAATCCCTCAAAATTATTGTCTAACTTCCCAAATTTCTTGTCTAATCCCTCACCGGTACCCCTCGCTTCGTCCCTCATTACCCCCATTTGGTTTCCCATTACCCCCATTTGGCCCTCTAATCGCTCACCCTGAACATCCATCCGGTTCCCCATTACCCCCATTTGCCCCATAATGGCCCCCATCATTCTGCTTTCCATTCGTTCCATAATGTCGTTTTCTTTCTGCATTTCCACCATGAATTGGGCCATGAAGGCTTGCATTTGGGCCACCGTTGGTAGTACCAAGGGTGCGGCCGCAGCTGCCCCAACCTCGTGCGCAAGAGCGCCATTTTGTGCGTCTGAAACCTCCGCAACCACATTGCCATTTTTCTCCTCCTCCCTATCCTCCACATACATTTCCCCGAGGTCCTGGGTCGATTCCACCCTGTCTATCTCTCCCACCGACATCCGATCGCCTTGATTGTCCATGGCGCGATCTCAAAATTCGGGTTTTGCTTTATAAAACAAAATAAATTTCGGCAGCTTGTAATTTTGAGCGCGTTAAGCGCGCTTCGGGTCCGATTTCCCTCCTCGACACCAATTGTTACTCTAATAGTACAATTGGTGTTCCAAAATTCGGGCCTAACAAATTTAGTCCCAGGTTCGAATCCCATCTCCTGACTACCAATTGTTACAGACGCGGCTTTTAGATGTTATATGGACCGAGCGGTGGTGTATTTAACCGCGTCCGAACAGTTACTCCCCGATTAAAACCCGATTTCACCCGACGTTGACCAGATCGCCCCACGGATATTCAATCGGGAAATCTCTAAAGCGATCGCAAGAGAATGAAAAAGAAGAAGAAGAATACGGAGGAAGAACAGATTTATTATACACACACAAGCAATATTTTAGAGCGACCAATATTATTTACAGCAATAGATGGAAAAGAGCAGTCACACAGTGCATTGTTAACTTATTCTATTTCATTTACTTAATCCCCAAGACAAACGAGTAGGACAGGACGTTCACACTCACACGGTGGATATTGCAGGAAGGAATAGCTGAGGTGGACGCGTGGAGGAAGGCAAGGTCGGAGGCCGCAGCACCCCTCGCGGTTTTGGCGGGAAAACCTCCGTCGCGTATCCGCGGCCGTCACGCGCTGGCTCGGCACACCTGCTCCTCTTCCTGGGGTGGAGCCGTCTCCCTCCGTTCAGCGCGTCTCTCCAACGACAGGGGGGTATTGCAGGCAGGCAGGTAGGTAGGTAGGTAGGTAGGGCTTGCGGTGGATTGCGCTCCTCTTCCAGGTCATCCCCCAGCGTATCTCTCAAGGCCTCTCTCCAGTCATCTCTCATCTGGACTCAACTGGTAAAGCAGTCCCCTGCAGTCGCTTTTATCACCTCCAGCGAAATCAAGCCGCCGACTCCGAGGGCCCGCCTACCGGGTCACTCACCGCGGTGTTGATTGGCTGTTAGGGCTGGTTCACTCCTTCCCTCTTACGACGAGGTGGAGACACGCCTTTCTTCCCCAACCTTACCTCGTGGCCAATGGTGGTTTGAAGAAAACCAGCCAAAATGCAGAGGGCAATTGGAAGGGAGGTTTTGGGGAAACTGGAAGGGCCTATGCTTATTTTGTTTGATACAATGCAAAGTCAATCTAGTGGAAAACACATACTTAGCCTACATGGAATAAGGAAATACACTATTTAAAAGATATATCGTGACCTGCGTGTATGTTCTATGAAATTAATTAGGAGGACGGCTGCGACCATTATTTACATTACCAGGAGGTTACCATACCAAAACCATACTCTTCACATCCGTTACCCTTCCTCCAAAATTGTTACACTCCTCAAAACCCGTTACACTTCTCAAAACCCGTTACACTTCTCAAAATCGTTACAATATATATATATACATATATATATATATATATATATATATATATATATATATATATATATACTAGCAGAAGTACCCGGCATTGCCGGGAGGGGACGGGGAGGGGGAGGGGAGGGGAGGGGAACGGGGGGAGAGCGAGCCCCTTGGTAAAGCGAGCGATTTTGTTTTTCATAGCGTCATAGCGATTTGTTTTTTTCATAGCGTCATAGCGATTTTTTTTTTCATATCGTCATATCGTTCATATCGTTTCGCGTTCATAGCGTCATAGCGATTTTTTTTTTCATAGCGTCATAGCGTCATAGCGTCATCACGTGATCGCTCTGAGCGAATCAGCGCCCACCTGCTCTGATTCCGTTGATTCCGTGCGCTGAAATGCGCTGAGGTAAATATGAATAAAAAATATGGATCGTCAAATATTTTGAGTTCGGCCATGTTTGTCCCAGGCTCAATGGGCATGTCTATGCCAAATATCAAGCACGTAAGCCTCTCCGTTTAGGAGTCTATCGGTAACATCACACACACACACACACACACACACACACACAC
>NC_136266.1:103887414-104012414 GCF_964187855.1 Myxine glutinosa
AAGGTATGAGACAAGCGTGCGACGATCGCGCAGGAGAGATACAGCAAGAGATACATAGAAGGTGGTGCAAAAGGAGGATTGGAGGGAGAGAGACGCGTCAAGACGATTGAGAGAGGACCGGAGCAGATGACAAAAGAGCCCGAGGCGTGTCGAGGAAGGACGAGATACGTGTGCTGCCGCCGCCCTGCTCGCTCCTAGCCCGGAGAGGACCTGCTTGCTGTGCGCCCTGCTCAACCTTCCAGGCTTTGTGGTCCCACCTGAACCTTCTGATCCCTCCAGCCAATCCACTCTGCAATTTCCCCATTCGTGTACATGTGTTTGTTTTGTGTGTCTTGTCCCTGGGGTTAAGTAAGACTGTATAATATAAGTTAATATTTGCACTGTGTGCTTCTGATTCTTCCATTTCCTTGTGTATTACTTTTTTTTCTTCTTTTTTTTGTATACTGAATCGAGGCTCGTGAAAGAGCTAACATTTACTTCACAAACAAATCAACCAGACAAACAAAAACACACAAAAAGAGGGAGCGGAAAACAAGATGGGGAGAGAAGGGGAAGCACACAAACACAACATTTGAGAGCAGGGAGATGTGTGGAAGGGAGAGGGCTTGGGGGAGGAGGCGTGGGAAGGGGGGGGGGGGGCGGTGGAGGGAGAAGTATAAAACACAAGGACACCAAGGACTTCCAGGACAGAAGTTGGTATTTCAAAAAAGTGGAATTGGGGTGAAATTAGCAGGGGTAGAAAAGATCAAGGTTTTGGATGGGGGAAGATAAGAGATGGTGGTGAACAGCAGTTTTAAAGACCTGGAGGGTGGAGTGGGATTGAAGAGAGTGAGGGAGTTTGTTCCAGAGGCGGGAGAAGAGAGGAATGAAGGAGTGAAGGTGAGTAGAGAGTCTTAATTTTGGCAGTTTGACCATAAGAGGGTTGCAGGCAGATCTTGTGCGACCTGTAGGAATATTTGCGGGACAGAGCCCAGAGAGAGCTGGGGGGGCAAGGCCAGAGAGGAGTCAGTAGAAGATGGAAAGACCACCAACCTGCCTGCGGTGAGTGAGTGAGAGGCCCTTGGAGTTAGCTTCATCGCGGGAGATTCCAATGATTCTGAATGCTTTGGTTTCAACAGCGTGAAGACGAGCTCGGTGTGAGGCAGGAGCACCAGCCCAGAGGGGAGAGCAGTATTCCATTGAGCTGCGGATGAAAGCCTTGTATGTGGTGAGGAGCTCAGGTGTGCCAAGGAAGGACTTCGCACGACGGAGGATGCCCAGTCGGCGACTGGCTTTGGAGGCCAGATTTGAAATGTGGTTTTCCCAGGAAAGATCATGGCAGATAGTGAGACCCAAAAGCTTGAGTGACAGAACTTCTTGGAGAGGATTATTCAGAAAGTGGATGGGAGGGTTGTCCAGTCGGTCTTTTCGGAGAGACATCGTAAGAGTGTGAGATTTGTCAGGATTGAAAGACATGTTCCACTTGTTTGCCCAGTCTGTGATTTTGTCCAGGTCTGCAGAGAGTGAGGAGGCAGCAGACTGCCAATCTGAGGGATGAAGAATGGAGCGACAGAGAGTAGAGTCATCAGCAAAGAGATACAGAGGATTTTCAAGAGAGTCAGAGAGATCATTGATGAAGACCAGAAAAAGCACAGGGCTCAGAACACTGCCTTGTGGAACTCCAGCCTGAACAGGAAGAGGAGATGAGAGAAACCTATTCAGGGCCACATGTTGACCGACGAGAGAGGAAGTCCGCCAGCCATGCGTGGAGATTTCCATTGATACCAAAAGAGGAGAGTTTGGTGAGCAGAGCGGGGTGCCAGACCGTATCGAAGGCACGTGATATGTCAAGGGAGACTGCTCTAATTTCCTGTTTGGCATTGAGGACCTCCATCCATTGTTGAGAAAGCAGAAGCAGCATGTCCAGAGTAGAGTGTCCAGGTCTGAAACCAAATTGATGATCAGAGATCAAGCCATTGGAGAAGAGGAAAGATTTCATATCTGAAGCAATGATGGATTCCATGACTTTGCTGATAATTGGGAGAAGGCTGATTGGTCTGTAGTTGCTGGGATCTGTTTTTGCACCTTTTTTGTGCAAAGTGGTGATGTTGGCAGATTTCCAAGCAGATGGAAGATGACCTTGAGCAAAAGAGAGGGTGAAGAGAACAGAGAGAGGGAGTGAAAGAGCGGAAGAACAGGATTTTAGGACCCGTGGGCTGATGCCGTCAGGTCCAGTTGCAGAATCCGAGTCGAGGGTTGACAAACTTTTCCACCTTGTCAGGAGGAAAGGACACAGAGTCCAGGAGCAGCTGGGTACGACTGGGTACGGTGGGTACAGAGAGGGATGGGTTTGGGACAGAAGATTTAGAGGCAAACACAGAGTTGAGGCATTCAGCTTTTCCACGCGCGGAGTCAGCCATGTGGCCATTTGAGGTGAGGGAGGGGATGGAGGGGGAACAAACACCAGAAACAGATTTGACCAGACGCCACCAGGATTTGGAAGAGGGAGACAGATAAGAGAGTTCGGTCCTGAGAACGGAGAGATATTGTTTCCTGGCTCTCCTGAGGGTGGACACACACTTGTTTCGGGCTTTGTGAAAGGAAATGAGATTTCCTTCCGTTGGATTTGCTTTCCAGGAGACGAAAGCAAGTTGTTTCTGGGCAATAGCCTCACCACAAGATTCCGTGTACCATGGACGGGAGGAAGGGTAAGACAACAGAAGACGAGATGGGATAAATCTGTGCATGAGAGAGAGCAGTTTGCTTTGGAAGAATTCCCAGGAAGAATTTATGTCAGAGGCAGTAGAGATGGGAGACCAGTCCAGATGATTGATGGCTGCTTGAAGACCGTGCCAGTTGGCCTGAGTGAAATGCCAGACTCGTCGACGCTGAGGAGGCTCTCTGAGAATGGTCAGAGAGATGTCCACTTTAACAAACACATGATCAGAAGAGCTGATTGGAGCAGAAGAAGAGCAGCAGACATTTTCAGGGAAGTTAGTCATAACCAAGTCCAGAAGAGAAGATGCTCCGTTGACTGAAATCCGGGTCGGGAAATTGACAGATTGTGTCAGTCCCAGTGAGTCACAGAAGTCCTTTGCTGAAGAGTCATGGCTGGTGAGAGCGGTACCCACACCCAGCCAACTGGCATGGTGACAGTTGAAATCACCACATATGAGGAAGAGAGAGTTGGGATGGGTAGATAGAAGTTGGTCCATATTCTCAGACAGCGAGATGTAGATGGAGTCATCACTGTTTGGTGGACGGTACAACACACATATGAACAAAAGGTGGGAGCGAAGGGGAAGCCGTAGCCAAAGGTATTCCTGGGGGTGAGGTGGAGAGAGGGCAGTGCAGGGCGAGTGAGGAAGAGAGTTTTTTATAAAGATAGCAACCCCACCTCCAGGACGAGGCTCAGGTCTATCATACCGGAGGAGGGAGTAACCTGGGAGAGATACCAAGGAATCAGAGACATCATGAAGGAGGAAAGTTTCTGTTAAGCAGATCACGTCTGGTTTGTCAGAAGCAACCTGTTTGGAGAGATCAGACAAGTTTGAGCGAAGGCCCCGGATGTTTGAGGTCCATACTGTTAAGGAAGAGGAAGGGGGAGCATCGGATACAGAACAGGGGGGGGGAGCGGTAGGGTAAGATGTGGAAGAGGAGGAAGAGGTAGGGAGAGCTGTTGAGGGTGTGTCGGAGATTACAGAATAGCTTGGAGAAAGGGAAGAATTGGGCAGACAAAAGGTTTGATGGTGATTGGGAGAGGCGCAGTGAGGTGTTATTTGACGAGGGGGAAGAGCGAGGCAGAAGGTTGAGGGAGATGAAGGTGAAAGTTGGAAGGGGGAAGAAGTGGGGAGGACGCTTTGTGGGGGAGGGGTGAGAGGGGAGTCTAGGAGGGGAGGAGCGAGGGAGAGTCTTGGAGCGGAGGGGTGTGGGGGGAGATTTGAAAGGAATGGGTGATTGGGAAGATTTGGAGGGGAGGGGCAAGGGGGAAGATTTGAAAGAGATGGGTGATGGGGATGATTTGGAGGGGATGGGCAAGGGGGTAGATTTAGAGGGGAGGGGTGATGGGAAATGGGATTTTGGGGTGATGGGATTTTGAAAAATGTACGATTAATGGGAAACGAACATTTATTGCAAAATGAGTTTCTTGAGACATTCGAGTCAAAAATACGTTTGAGGACGCTGGAGGGAGGATGGAGTGCTGGAGAGTTTAGGGAATGAATGAAAGATGCACTATAAGAGATGGAATTTTTTTTTGGAATGAATGGATTTGGTGAGCAAGTCGAAAGCATCCTTTTATAGAAGAAGAAGAAAAAGGTGTTATAGAATATGACAGAATACAGGTCTTCAGGGGTCAGATGAGACATTTTTTAACAACGTGATCACAAACGAAACAACGTGGTCGAAAAACGAACGAACGAACAAATAAGAACGAATAAACGAATAAGAACAGAAGGAAATGTTTTTGGGTTTTTGGGTTTTTTTTGTTTTTTTTTGAGATTTTAAAACAAGGAAGTATGGGATGAAAAGACCGTGAAAAACAGAGACCGGAAAATAATTGCAGCGCGATCAGAGAACCGCTGAGACAAAAACGAAGCCTCAAGCCAAGGTTGGACACAGTAGCCTAGTACTACACTTAGGCCTCAGAATACGCGATAAGAGAGACCGACGATTCTGTACACAGGTATGAAAAACCAATGCCAAGAATACTATTCAAGACACCCCAATAGGTACATACAAGCCCAGTTTCGACAAAAACATAATTGAGAAAAGTTACTTAACTTCGAAAGCGAGCGTGCATGGACAGCTTTGAAGAGACGAGACCTCCAATCTTGCGCATGCGCATGACCGACGTGGTCCCTGACGCTGCACAGCTACCCCCGAAGAGGCAGGTGCACAACCTCGTTCGTACCGTGGACAGATGTTAATTGCCGAGCGGTTTTAGCAACCGCGGCACGAACTATTAACAGAACTAGACCCGATCCTTAAACGTTGGCCAAAATCACGCCACATATACTCAATGGGGAAACCTCTAAAGCGACCGAACGAGAATGAAGAAGAAAATTATAAAATAATCATACTTTGATTGTTTCTCTTCTGCTTTAGTTGTGTGTAAATAATAATAAATCCTGTTATTCCCTACTTTGTCTTTTTCTTCTTCATGCTCGTTCGGTCGCTTTAGAGGTTTCCCCATTGAGTATATGTGGCGTGATTTTGGCCAACGTTTAAGGATCGGGTCTAGTTCTGTTAATAGTTCGTGCCGCGGTTGCTAAAACCGCTCGGCAATTAACATCTGTCCGCGGTACGAACGAGGTTGTGCACCTGCCTCTTCGGGGGTAGCTGTGCAGCGTCAGGGACCACGTCGGTCAGTTATAGACGAGGGGATTAATCCCCCCTCGATAAGGGGAACAGAGGCCGACGTTGGGTTCCGTAACAATATATAAATATATATATATATATGCATGCAATTTTGCACTTGTATTGGAATAAAAAAAATTCAATTTTCAGCAGTTCGTCGCTCCTAAAATTCTCCACTATGTCCCTTCATGGTTTATTTTTGCCATCGTTGATACAAGTGTGGGGAATAATCAAATAAAAATTTAATTATAAACACCAGGTGGGAAAAATGTTGAAACCTGAGACATTGAACGTGGCATTTTAAACTAATTTAATCTTGATTACGACCATAATATGTTCACCTGCAACGGATGTACCCAGACGTAGCTGTTTGTACATTGACTAAACCAAAGCAGTTACAAAAAAATTTCAGTGGCAATCTTGTCTGTATTTCAACAATTTTCGCATTTTTTATTTGTATGTCGATGCACGCATGCACATGTGATGACCGACATTTTGTTTTCACAGCAGTCGTGTTTTCAGGGAATATTTTAAACAAAGTGGGGCGAATTTGACTGACAGTCTCTTCGAAGATTGTTAGTCGGAATTTTATTTAGTATTTGGTGCCAGCAATCGAGATTGAGATTCACCTGGAAGCTCATCTGAAGCAGCTGTGATTGACACGAGCGCGGCATTGGTTTTGCCCGCCTTCTGGGTATAGGTGGTATAGACGGTTTCCCTTGTGCTTCAAATTTCAGTGTAATGTTTTTTAACGACTTTTCTGCATTACACTATGGGAATTTAGTCTGTGGGCAATCACACACACAAAATCAGACAATATAGTGAGTACTTCATGTGTAATTTGACCTAATCTTGACTTTTTTTTTTCCTGTTATTTGCTACATTCCACTTTTTCCATTTTGGATTCAATTTTCTGCTTCAAGTCACAAATTCTGTGAATTCAATCCATTTTCCATGATCACAGAAAATCACTGGCTCTACGTCTTGTCAATTATATCCAGATAGACCACGGGTTTTCTACCCAGCTTGATTTAGTGGGTGCTTTGCATGTCAAAATACCAAAAAATTGCATTTGAAAACTACAGGCACTATTTCCCCTTTATGTCAAACATTGCATTTGCATAACAGCTTCCTGTTTTGTTTAAAACGTTACATTTGCATTGTTGCAATTGCATCACAGCCTCTTGAATTTGGTATTCATAGTTGAGTACTAGGTTTCAGCTTGACTTGATCACCAGCTTGTGCACCTCTTGATTTATGTGGGTTGGCATAATGACCCTTTATTTATTTTCCGCTGTTGAGAACAATGGTGTGCACGTGGTGGGAATCCTGATGAGCAAGTGGTGAGGATACTGAACTTGCATTCCATAGGTTGTGAGTACAAATTCAACTGAAGGCAGCAGTACTAAGACCTTGGAATGAAAGCTTCTGGAAACAGAGCCAGTTCCAGGAGAATTACCATGTCACGATCACATTGTCCATAAAAATCCAGCTGGCTCATCGATGTCCTTTCGAGAGGAGCTAACCTGCCTGCCCCACCTGTTAGGTCTACATTTGGCAATAATCTGCACATTGTGTTGATTCTTAAATGTGAATAAAGCAAAATGGAATGACTACTAAAATGTTCGCTGCATGGATGTAAACTCCATCCACATTCTCCTAACCATTGGACAAAAAAAAAAAAAAGTCGAGTCATAGTTTCTCCTTTGTCAAGGCACAATTTCCACTCTAATTTAAATTTACATACCTGCATTTGCTGCTTTTCTTGTTCCAACACTGATTTGTTTTGCTATTGAGGTGGAGGATCTAGCGATGCAAATGGGAATTTTGTATGCTGCGTATTGAAATAGAAGCTGTGATGTGAAGTAACAGAGAGAGTTTTGAATACGCATGCTCGGTAAGAAAAATGGATCTGAGTTTTATCCACCAGTGTACTAATCACAATGGCTTGTGAGCCTTGGGGGCCCTTGATTAATCTATTGCATATTTCTAAACATGCACATACTCAGCATAGAAATTTGAAACTCTGCATTTTTGTTTCCAAATACCAAGGAGTATTTTTATGACTGCTTTACACCTAATGGTTCCAATCATTTTAAGTCATCTCATCTCGATTCTCGAAGATATCAACTTGTAAAATGGGTCGTGATGTCCGGATGTCTGTCCTTCTGTTAACTTTTTGGCTGTTTTTTCTACTCCTCCCTCATAACCTGGCTAATTATCCTGAAACTAAAAACGTGAATAAAAGACAGTAGCCCACAGAATCTCAGGTTTGGATTTCAGGTCATGCGGGCTCCCGGGGGAAATGGGGCGGGGGGGGGGGGGGGGGGAGTGGTAATTCCCAAAACTTTGGATTCGCACTCAGTTATTAGTCCATAAAAAGAACACTTTTCCGGACTTTTTTTCTAAACTCTTAATGCTAATGATTTCAAACTTGGTGCATGGTTTCCTCATGATAAGTTACAGATGAAGTTCGAACTTCACGACGTTTCGATCATTTTTGACAAAGTTATGGCACTTTGAACTTTGGTAATTTCCCCAACAGTTTTCCGGACGACAGACTGCCGGTAGGGGACATGTATTGCAGCGCAATACTCAGAATGCTTGTTTACCAACCGATTTCTCTGAAACCCCCGATACAGCCCTTCTGCTCTATGGTCCGCAGGATTGCCCTGTCTTAGATTTTTCGATTTCATATAAGGGGGCCTCCCAGGGGGTCCCTCTCCAAATCAGCATTGGTCTGAACTCCAACCTCAAGAGATGACCGTCAGCCCACTCAGGGCTATTTTTTAATATGTTTTGGATTGAACTCTCCATCAGGGTGGCCAGTCCTCATGAAAACAATAAGGAACACTCAGGCAAGGGTCAGGGCCAGGGGGGTTTTCTGTTAGAGATCCACTTGTGGGGTGAAGGGGCAGCAAAGCCTCCTGAAGCTACCAGGTTTTATATTTGAATAAGCCATGAGGTTTTAAGTACAGTATTTAAATTAGGCCGACATTGTTCCTCGAGCATGTTAAGGTCACACTGTGAATGCGCAGGCTAGTTGATTTGGAATGATAATTGCCATCACAACTGAAATGAGCCAAAATACTGAGAATATGAGACAAATGGCACCCCGCAAAGGTATGGAATGAGACGTGGGATACTTTGACGGTATAAAACCGGACGATCTTATAAAATATGGGAAGGCTGGTCATAGTGTTCAATACTCCTCTCAACTAATCTGCTTGTATTTTAATTTTGTATTTATATTTGTCAAATGGCTGCATGAAGTTTTAAATAGTGTTTGTTAATTTCGTGGATTTCAGCTTCTCTTCCTGCCCCCTCCCCCTCTCCCCCCCCCCCCCCCATGAAAAGTCTATATATATATATATATATATATATATATATATATATATATACATATATATATATATATATATACATATATATATATTGTTACAGACGCGGTTTTGGATGTTAGTTTACCGAGCGGTTTGGTATGACCGCGTCTGCACAGTTTACCCGATTACACTCGAACGTTGGCCGAATCGCGCTATGCTAAATCAATGAAGGAAAAGGACACAACGGCTGGGATTAATGACACGACACCAGGGGTACAGTTCTCAAGACCTCCGGAGGAGGATATAATATTTGTATGCAGAACGTTTTAGATTACACCGACAAGAGGTACAGCACAGGAAGGTGGGCACTTAATCACGGTCTTATCTTAGCCCCGACAGACCACAGATAAACGGGACAAGACTGACTCACACAGGGATTGATGGCAAGGAAGGGGCAGGCAGTCGATGGCTCAAGGTGCACCTTGGCTCAGGGGCAGAACCGACTCGATCCGGTCCAGAGATGCGGGTAGGTATCGTCGCGCTGGAGGTGGCGTCTGTTTCTCTTCAAGCTCGGGGCGCATCTGACGTCACCTCCGGTAAGTCGCTGCGTATATCCGGCGGGGAGTGACACGCCCTCGGCTCGTTAGCTCCGCCCCAGATGGAATCGGCCCGCCGCTTCTTATTGGGTGCGGGGGGGTTACCGGGCTCCGCCCTTGACGAGGAGCTGACAGTGAGCCCCTTCGTGGTAACCCCGTCGGAGCACATGGTCAATGGCGGCTAACCAAGCCGGAGTGAGGACGCGCACTCCCCGCACGCTGTTGTTGTTGTTGTTGTCGTTTCATGAGGAAGATGGGAGGAGGTATGGGGAGGTCCTAAACTTACTACTGGTGCCATACAATCACATTCTGGTGCAACGAAGAGTCAGAATTAATGGAAACGAGTCCTTAACTGACATAGACTAAGAATAACTAGCAAGATGTCCTATAGTTGTCTACGTGAGATGCGGTGAACCTGGGCACGACAGTTAATGGGGGAAAAAGGGGAAGGTCGGTTCTACAGAGTGTTGTTTACAGACAATGGGACTAGGGAATGGGGGATTGGGGATAGTTGGGGAGTATTGGGGAAATAGGGGAATATTTACAAGCGGATATGGATGGAGGCCAAATCCCATATCCGCAACAATATATATATATATATATATATATATATATATATATATATATATATATATATATATATATATATATATATATATATATATATATGTACACATACATACATACATACATACATACATACATACATATATATATATATACATATATATATATATATACATACATATATATATACATACATATATATATATACGTACATATATATATATATATATATATATATATATATATATATATATATATATATATATATATATACATACATACATACATACATACATACATACATACATACATACATACATATATATATTGTTACGGATCTCAGTCGTCGGCCTTTTCCCCTTACCAAGGGGGGTTAGCCCCTTGTCTGTTACTGACCGACGTGAGTCCTGGAAATCCCAACGCTCCTTCCGGTCGGGAGCAGCCAGGGTAATTGGTCAATGAAAAGTCCCAAGGACCTGAGTGCTACTCCTGACCGTGAAGCAGGGAAGAGACTCCCACCCGAACCCCGGTTTTAGATGGTATTTGCCGAGCGGGTTAGCAGTCCGAAGTTCGAGCCGTTAACAAAGACTTAACCCGATTGCGGAGCTTTGGCCGAAATCGCACCACAAGAACTCAATGTGGAAATCTCTAAAACGATCGGATGGGAAAGAGAAAACCAAAGTGAAGGAGGAACAGGTATTTATTATTATTATTTACACAACCAAAGAAACCAAAGGAGAAGGAAAGAAACGAAAGTAATTTACAGAAGAAGAAGAAGACACAGTGCAATCCTTATAACAAGCTTAACTTATACCCAGACAACAATCCCCCCCCCCCCCCTTCCCACGCCTCCTCCCCCCAAGCCCTCTCCCTCCCACACATCTCCCTGCTCTCAAATGTTGTGGTTGTGTGCTTCCCCTTCTCTCCCCATCTTGTCTTCCGCTCCCTCTTTTTATATATTTTGTTTGTCTTGTTGATTTGTTTGTGAAGTAAATGTTAGCTCTTTCACGAGCCTCGATTCAGTATACAAAAAAAACAAAAACAAAAAACACAAAGGACAGACGACGGGCAGACTCACACGAATGGGGAACTTGAAGGCAGGAATGACGGGGAGAAGGTTCAGGTTCGTTGGTTTCACCAAGTGGATGCACGACGTCGAGGTTTGCGTGCACGCCCTTGTTCGTTGGAGGTTGGTTCCGGCAGTTGCCGTCGGTGTTGGTTGGTATGGCGAGCACGCTCCGGATCCTCTGCGCGTCTCCGCCTCCTGCGTCTTCGAAGCTCTTTCAACACCCACGGAACTCTTGTACGGTTTCTCTCCCGTGTGAATTAGTCTGTGTCTATTTAAAGTTGAAGAACAACGAAGACCTTCAACCACACGGAACACTTGTGCGGCTTTTCTCCCTCGGGACTCTCCTCACTCGTCTCGTCCAGCGCACCTCCCTCAGAACTCAGAACCTCCTGCCGAACTCTGTGGGGGCTCCCCACAACGGGTTATGTAGGCCACACCCTCGAATCTTCGCGAACCTCTCGATGTTCCTCTCTCCGCCCTCTCAAGCCAAACCCACTCATTCTCGGTTGGTTGATCGGGGCTGGCTGACTCCTCCTCCTGATGACGATGGGCGGGCCACGCCCTTCTTCCCCGAGTTAGAGCACATGGCAATGGCGGTGAATGCAGTTGGTAATGCAGTTGGCAATGCAGTTGGCAATGGAGGTTCTGGGGCCATCGAAAGGGGATCTATCTTATTTGATTTTGGTGTAACGCAAGGTCAACTAGTGGAGACACAGCCTTAACTGATACACATAATAAAGAAATAACTATTGAGAGGTTCTATGGTTTTCTGCGTGCTTGTACATGGACGCGCTAAGGTGCACTTATTTCAATTAACAGCCAATTAAGGGGAAATGTACACAGGAAATTTTCTACTAAATTTACAAAGTGAAGGTTCTAAAAACCGTAACAATATATATATACATATGTGTATATATTTATTTATTTATTTATTTTATATATATATATATATATATATATATATATATTGTTACGGATCTCAGAGACGGCACTCCCCTTAGCAAGGGGGGGGGGGTGGGGTTAATCCCCTTGGCCTGTTAAGCTGGCCGTCTCTGGTCCTGGTACTTATAACGCTCTTTTGCGGGGTGAAATTGGTCAGGGTTATTGGTCAAGGTGTTCTCCCGAATACCTTTACCAATCCCTCTGCAAAACAGGGAGACAGGTACCGCTCGAACCACGGACAAGATGGTATTTGCCGAGCGGTTTAGCAATCCGCAGCCCGAGCCATTAACAAAGGACTAAACCCGACTATTGCGGTTGGCCGAATCGTGCCACAGGTACTCAATCGAAAGAAGGGACTAAAGCGATCGGGGGAAAGAAGAAACCAAAGTAAGGAATACCAGACATTTATTAATTATTTACAAATTATTTACAGCCTGGTGTTGGCTTAGTGGCTAGGGTGCCAGCTTAGGATCCTAGGATCCTGGGTTTGAATCCCGGTCGATTGCTGAATTAACGCCAGGGGGGTTGACTCAGCCTGTCATCCTTCCGAGGTCGGCTAATTGAGTACCAGTTCACTGGTAATTCCCTGTGTGTCGTAAAAGGCGACAAACAGGGTTGGTGGCAGGAAGGGCATCCGGCCGTAAAACATTGCTTCAAAAAGGGGTCAAAAACAACAACAACCATGGTGCCCGAAAAAGGCCAACCCCCGCTTTGCGGGGGAAAATGGCCTCTAAAGGTGTTTTTTTTTTGGTTTTTTTATTAATTATTTACAAAACCAAAGAACCAAAGAAGAAACGAAAGTAATATACAGAAGAAGAGGAAGACACAGGGCAGCCTTAATGCTTCAGTCACATTTGGCTCGGCGGCCGTAGGGTCTAAAAAATCTACGGCCACTAGCAATTATAGGGCGGCCGCAGTATTTCCATGGTCACACAATGTAGCAGTCACATATGTTTTTATTTTTCGGGTAGCCGCACGGGGTATTTAGAAATTGCGGAGACCGAAAACGTGGGGGTGCCGTACGGTCTTTGATTTGATGTCGCACGGTGACCTTAGGGCGTCCCTGCGGCGGCTATAGAATTTTCAAGGCAGACGCAAGGTAGCCTCAAGGTGCCCGCAAGGCGACCGCAGGGGGGCCCTAAGGCGAACGTGCGGCCAGACGGACGGTAACGAGTGGGTATATATACCAGTTCTTTTTCATATGTATAACAGCACTTACAGTTGTCATGGCTACGGCTTGTCTAATTGCTACGGCCGACCTAGAAATGAAAAAAGTTATAACTCCGCGCTATAATTCCACGGCGACCCCTACGGCCTGTAAAAGATAGCCATACGCCCTAGGACCACCCTGAGGCCACCTCAGAAACTCTGCGGCCGCCGCACGTTTGTCAATTTAGGGGGGGTACGGCCGCCGTATCCTAGCCGTAGAGCAAATGTGACTGAGGAGTAAGCAGTCTTATATTATTCCCCAGGACAACAAACAGACTCACACGACAGGGAATGGCAGGCAGGAATGACTGGAGGAAGGAATGAGAAGGCCCAGGCAGACGGTAGGCGTCGAGGTCCGGCTCCAGGAGTCGACTCGCGTCGTGGCGGGAAAACCCTGGCAGGCAGCGAGCGCGTATCGTTCACCGCGAGCGGACATTGCATATAGCGATGGGACTGGGATGCTCCGTCTATAACAAATGGCCCGTGTCAATGCTCTCTCCCTTGAACAAGATGCCAGTTCGTCGCGCACTCCAGGTCCTTCCCCTCTCGTCGGTACCTTCTCATGCGTCTCTCTCTCTCTCGCAACTCTGGAACCCTTTCACTCAACTGGTACCTTCTGACCCGACTTCAAGCAGTCCCTCGTAGCCGCTTTTATTGCTCGTGTTGGAATCAAATGCGCGCTCCATAGAGCCACGCCCGCGATGGTCTTTTGTCAGCCCTGGTTGGCCGGTGGGGGCTCGCTGGCCTCGCCTCGGTTGGTGCGTCGGCGTGCCACGCCCGTGATCTGGTGGCTCCGCCCCCTTCTTCCTCGGCTTGACCGCATGGCTAATGGCGGATGGGGCGAGCGCTGAGGCGGCTGCGACTGGCAGAGGCGCGTACCACAATTGGTTGGAGAGGGACGTCGCAAAATGAACGGAATAGGGCCTATCTTATTTGATTAATGCAACGCAGATTCAACTACTGGGAACAGATCCTTAACTGAAACACATAATAATGAAATAACTACGGAGAGGTCCTATGGTTCGCTACGTGTTGTACATGGACTAACTAGGGTGCGATCTTTAACAAGCCAATTGATGGGGATATTTACAGGGGAACATTTATAAGGGAAACATTTACTAAAATTTACTAGTGAAGGTTCTAAAAACCATAACACAGCACCCGTTTTTCCTCTAGGGACGTCCCGGCCTGAAATAACTTCACTTAATGTGACACTCAGGTGTAGTAGCCCTCTACTATTAACCTTACCCTTGAGTGCGACAGTTTTAAAACAACTACGTATGTCCCGCCTGCTACGTTGCATCCTACCTAACAGACTCACGCCCACAGAATAACCGAATCACGGAATTGTTCGCAAACTACACATATACGGTGGGGAGCATTATTTACAAGACACTAATTTGTATTTCCACTGCAACCCAGGACCTGTCATTTTGGGAGACAAAAATATGTTTTTGGAAAAAGAGGAAGAGCATGCACTGCACTGCACCGATACACCATACTCAAGTGCCCGGGGATGCACAATTGATATTGCAGTGCACCCCCGAGCACAAGAGCATTTACAAAGCACCAAAGCACCAGAAAAGCACCATGAAACACACAAAGCACCATCCAGTGCTCATTTCACACATTAAAAAAAAAACAACACAAACTGTTGACCGGTTCTTGTTGTTTCTTGCTTCCCCTGCTCTGCTGGCCGATGTTTCTTCCTGATGTTGTTCCTTCTTGTTCTTTGCTTGCTGCCTATTTGAAAATAATAAAAAGGCACACAAATGCGTCCATTGTTATTTAGGGCCCACAGGGGCCAACTATGGGTGGTCCACCTGTAGGGCAAAAGGGGACACCTCACCGTGGTCTGCAAGCCAACTCTTCTCTGGCCATCATGGCCGGTCCCAGCAGAGGGGCCAGGCCCCAACACGTGGGGTCCATCAGCGTGTGGTGCTTGGCCACAGAAACGTGTGGTCCATATGGTGGTGCTAGGCCGTAAGTCGTGCGGTCCATAAGGTGGTGTATCGATCCAAGCAGGCTGTGCAGCGGCGGCTCGGGCACACAAGTGCGGCTACCCGCACACTCCCCCCCCCCCCCCCCCCCCGGACCCAAAAGAGCAAGCCGTGAGTGGGGAAGGAAGAAACAAAGCAAGCATCAGGGCAAGGTCACAAGGGTGCACATTAATTCAAGGTAATGCAGAGGTGAGGTGCGCATGGGAGCGAGCGGAGAAAGCTCGTCCCTACCGTACGTCACCCCCCCCCCCCGTCACCTACCCTACCCTTGGCCTTACCCCGTATTTACACAAACCTCTACACATTTACAAATTCATCACTACTGTCTCGTCTTCCCCATATCTCCCCTAATACCAAATTAGTTACCAATCCCTCTAACCAAATTTGCCATCAAGCCCAATTTCTCATCAATTCCTCATAAGGAGGAAGAGATGGAACAACCAAGCACAATGTCACCCTCACGTCATGATGCGTCTCACCATTCCAAAACATTTGCACAAAAAAACAAACAAACATGGTGTGGAGTCATATCACCCCAGGTGAGTGGCTGCAGATGGTGCGAAGGGATTTCAATCCTAACTATCCTCGAAATGACTGACACGTTTACCCTACCCGGGGTCTTTCCCTGCCAAACCATTGGCCACTTTACTCTATGCGGTTCTAAAAACCGAACTCCCATTGACCAAACTGTGGTGCTCACCAATTTGGGGTCTCACTCCCCCGATTCAACTCCCTGTGCCTTCGCACAATTTCCTGGCTGGGTCGTGTGGCTCACCAGCAGGTCTACTCACCTGCACACCTCCGCCACTGTAGTTGCCTCTGAGCTTACCTGCTCCTTACCCTAACCTATCTACCTGGGGAAGGCCCTCTGGCTCTCTCCCCACTCGGTGCCCTCTCTGGCACTGGGCTACCCGGGTCCATCCTCCGGATCCTCGGGCCCCACTGAACAACTCTACTGGCTCCCAGAGCCCACCTGCGGCCTCACCTGGCCGACATCCTAACAGTGGCGGAGTGCCCATTTAACCATACACACACTAACAGGCCACACGCCCAGCCATTTCCACTACACTAATGCACCCATCCAAACACCATTCTACCACACGCAACACAGATGCCAATATCCAACCACAATTTACCTACTCCCTCTACCTACTTTTAAACTACCCTCCCCGGGTATTCGCGAAAGGGGTCCATCTTCCCCATCCACTCCTTTCGCACCAACCACTCCACTCCACTCCACATATTCCACACTACTCACGCCACACCATCCATTCCATACTCCATACCATCTATTCCATTCAACCATTCGCTCCACGCTCCATTCACTCGTGCTTCACCTGCACACCTGTGCCCACACACCTGGTGTCACCTGCACACCTGGTGGCACGTGCACCCGTCTTTCCTCCCAGGCTCATTCATTCAATACAACTCATAATCACACCTTTCACCATACTCTCCTCAATGCACAATCATGCCAATCATCATGCTCACCACCAAGAACTTCCTGCACACACACTGCATCGTCTAAGCTGACTACCCCCTTCTGAAACTCACGCTTCCCAGTCGCCCCTTATACTATTGCGCTCCCTCGGCGTTATAATCCATCTAATCTATTCTACGTCCCCATTACAGGTATAATGTCGCTACTTAACTCTGCAGTTACCTACTGTCATCTCTAAACCCTAACATTTTATCCAAACCCGCCCTGGCCTGGTTTTCACCGCCATAACCCCATAACTAATGCTCATGTGCCCGGCGGGATGGGAGGGATGGCAGAGTTGCCATCCTTCCACATCGGGCATCTCCCACTATCAATTTTGCCCATCCAATTTTTTTGCCAATCAAATTGGCCCATCCAATTTGCCAATCCAGTTCACTATCCCTACCATCGTCCATTAAACTTGAGCCTCGGTGCGTCATTGCATTTTCATCACAGCTCGGCTTCGAAAAGCCGAGCGATGCATACGGGTGGTCTGTCTCCTGCAGGTTGGGTCCGTCCGGCATTCGATTCAGGGGAGGGGGTTTGGTTGGGCCAAGGTTTAAAGCACCATCCCTACACAGGGCCTTGCGCTCCCAAGCGCGATGGGCTTGCCTTGCCCGGGTGGAACGCCGCCACCACAGGGGGGGGCGCCGTTCCGATCCCTCCTACCTTCCCTCGAACCGGGCCGGTCGCCTTGCCCGGCAAAGCGCGGACGCGACCGTGCAGGGCGGGGCCCGGCGCGGATCGCGCACGGCGGTTCTTTTGAAACCCCCGTGATTACGACCCCCGCCGGTTCCCGCAGTACCCAAAGCCCGGCATGGACCGAGGGCTCGCGTCGGCTAAACGCTGTCCCGTTTAACGTCGATGCTCCCCGTACATGCTCACACCACTCGTTCCGTTCTTTATTCACACATCCAGGTGTCTCCATACACTTCGTCAATTCCACCACCGCTATCTGTTACACACCACTTGCTGTTCGCACACTCCATAACACACCTTGGTGCACACTCGTCGTTCGCACACCTCTCGTGCACTCTCCCCCGTTACGTACTCCGCAACCACCACAGGCGTGCACTCTTCCGTTACATCCCCTGTAACACTCCCCATCACGCGCGCCACCACCAACTCAGGTGTGCCTTCTCGCACACTCTCTCCATCCATCCCAAGTGTGCATCCTCGCACCCGCTCCTCATCCATCTCACTCTCCGTGTCACACTCACCACACATACACTCCGACGTGCATTCTCGCTCGCACTCGGTATCACTCCCACACTTTGTAACACACTCACTCTTCGACGCACACTTTTTCCTCACACGCGTGCCATTGCCATCCATAACGCGCAGCACGGACCTTTTACGAGCGCCCGGGTTACGCCTTGATCCCAAGCACGCGAAAATTCTTTTTGCACCAAACACAGACCGACTCACCTGTGCGCTTCTTCCTCCTTGCTCCAACACCTGCAAACTTTCCATTTCGTTAATAAGCACAGCATCAAGATGCGAATCCAGACTTTGTGCAATTTCCATTCCTTCACCCCGCGAGTGCTCTTCTAAATCTGCGGTCTCTCCAATTCCAATTTCCACCACTATTGGTTCGATTGATTCGATTTGAATTTCTTTTTTCTTTCCCTCGATGACCGCTGGTCCGAATAAAATTTCCTTTTCTACCTCGGCAGTCGCCGGCTTCCCCATACCCCGGGTCGCGATTTCTACCCCGGTCCAGTTACCTGCGCCTTGCTCCGCCTCGCTCAATCCGCGCTCCTCGAGTCGTGTTACCTCATCGCGTAACCGTGTGCTTTTCCCGCTCAACATGCGATCCATGCTCTCCCCACATTTTTGTATTGTTACGTGGTCCCCTCGGTGAATACCTGGTCTCGGTGACCCCCGGACCGTGAGAGGAACTCCGCCAGCAAGCTGTATTATATATGCGCTTTCGCCACGCAATCCATATGAATTTCACCCAGGAGACAACTGATGTTCAAGGATATATTTCCAATGGTAATGATACCATACAATTTCAATGACACAACCACGGAGATCTTCCCCGAGCAATCAACAATACACAACCATCAACCATTCCCAATTCACAAGCACTTCCCTATGAGTAAGATGGCCATCTTATATATGTGTGTCCCGGTGAGTACTCACAACCCCCTTTCGGTCTCTGCTCCTCACAATGTCTCTGGGCCCCTCCTGACCAAGATACTGGTCGCGTCGCCGCACTCGGGCGGTTGAACGAACCCCGGGTGGACGTTTCTCCACCGGGCAGGTATCGTACCAGGCACCGTGGCTGCAGCCCCTCGTGGCCACGCGAAGCGGGTACGGTAGAGCAAGCCAAACCCCACGCCGCTTGCAAGGCGCGTTAGGCCCCAACGTGCGACCCGCACGCGTCTGTTAAGACGGTGCCGCGAACGATGCCAGACGCGGGGTCGATGCCCGGCCCCACGTCAACCTGACGTCTCCACCGGGCAGGTACGCGTCCCGGTAATTCCTCTCGCCAGACAGGCTTCGGAACGCCGCTTTTCCACGCAGCGCAAGGTCGATCCCACCTTTTGTCGGAGCGGGGCGAGGAGGAATTCTCGTCCTTTTTTCCTCGTGTCTTTTCCTCTTCCGTTTTCGGTCACTTCCGTTTCCGGCCACTTGTTCAGAAGGGCTCCTGACCCTCCAATCACAACAACCCTTAATATACTACACACGGATAAGCAAAGACCTGAATGGTAATCCACATACATTCACATAAATATGTAACAGTATGCTCTCCCCACATTTTTGTATCTGGTTTCTCAATTCTTTCCTTTCCCGGGTGGCTCTATCCCCCTTGGTGTCTATCCATTTTTGCCATTAATCGGTCCATAAAAAATCGCATGTACCCTGGTATTTCTGGCTCGGCTGCCACGACCTCATGCGAGGCGCCGCCATCTTGTGCGCCTGCAACCCCCTCTACCGCATCCTCATTGCTCTCCTCTTCCATTATTCCCACTGCTTCCCTGGGGTCCTGGGTCGACTCTACCCCCTCTTCTATCTCCCCCACCGGCATCCGACCGCCTTGATCATCCATGGCACGATTATAATTTGGATATTATAATAAAAGTTTGGCCGCTCGTAATTTCGACCAAATTTTTTCGATGGATTAAAATTTGGTTCGGGCTTCAAATCCCACTCCCCGACACCAATTGTTATGCGAATAGCACAATTGGTGTCCAAAATTTGGTCTAAATAAATTTAGTCCCTGGTTCCAGATCCCAACTCCTGACTACCAATTGTTACGGATCTCAGAGACGGCACTCCCCTTAGCAAGGGGGGGGGGGGTGGTGGGGTTAATCCCCTTGGCCTGTTAAGCTGGCCGTCTCTGGTCCTGCTACTTATAACGCTCTTTTGCGGGGTGAAATTGGTCAGGGTTATTGGTCAAGGTGTTCTCCCGAATACCTTTACCAATCCCTCTGCAAAACAGGGAGACAGGTACCGCTCGAACCACGGACAAGATGGTATTTGCCGAGCGGTTTAGCAATCCGCAGCCCGAGCCATTAACAAAGGACTAAACCCGACTATTGCGGTTGGCCGAATCGTGCCACAGGTACTCAATCGAAAGAAGGGACTAAAGTGATCGGGGGGAAAGAAGAAACCAAAGTAAGGAATACCAGACATTTATTAATTATTTACAAAACCAAAGAACCAAAGAAGAAACGAAAGTAATATACAGAAGAAGAAGAAGACACAGGGCAGCCTTAAGCAGTCTTATATTATTCCCCAGGACAACAATCACTCACACGACAGGGAATGGTAGGCAGGAATGACTGGAGGAAGGAATGAGAAGGCCCAGGCAGACGGTAGGCGTCGAGGTCCGGCTCCAGAAGTCGACTCGCGTCGTGGCGGGAAAACCCTGGCAGGCAGCGAGCGCGTATCGTTAACCGCGAGCGGACGTTGCATATAGCGATGGGACTGGGATGCTCCATCTATAACAAATGGCCCGTGTCAACGCTCTCTCCCTTGAACAAGATGCCAGTTCGTCGCGCACTCCAGGTCCTTCCCCTCTCGTCGGTACCTTCTCACGCGTCTCTCTCTCTCGCAACTATGGAACCCTCTCACTCAACTGGTACCTTCTGACCCGACTTCAAGCAGTCCCTCGAAGCCGCTTTTATTGCTCGTGTTGGAATCAAATGCACGCTCCATAGAGCCACGCCCGTGATGGTCTTTCGTCAGCCCTGGTTGGCTGGTGGGGGCTCGCTGGCCCCGCCTCGGGTGGTGCGTCGGCGTGCCACGCCCGTGATCTGGCGGCTCCACCCCCTTCTTCCTCGGCTTGACCGCATGGCTAATGGCGCATGGGGCGAGCGCTGAGGCGGCTGCGGCTGGCAGAGGCGCGTACCATAATTGGTTGGAGAGGGACGTCGCAAAATGAACGGAATAGGGCCTATCTTATTTGATTAATGCAGCGCAGATTCAACTACTGGGAACAGATCCTTAACTGAAACACAATAATGAAACAACTACGGAGAGGTCCTATGGTTCTCTACGTGTTGTACATGGACTAACTAGGGTGCGATCTTTAACAAGCCAATTATATATATATATAAAATAACCACCTTTAGAGGCCATTTTCCCCTGCAAAGTGGGGGTTGGCCTTTTTCGGGCACCGTGGTCGTTGTTGTTTTTGTTGGTCCCCTTTTTGTAGTAATGTTTTACGGCCGGATGCCCTTCCTGCCGCCAACCCTGTTTGTCGCCTTTTACGACAAACAGGGAATTACCAGTGAACTGGTACTCAATTTGCCGACCTCGGAAGGATGACAGGCTGAGTCAACCCCCCTGGCGTTAATTCAGCGATCGACCGGGATTTGAACCCAGGATCCTAGGATCCTAAGCTGGCACCCTGACCGCTAAGCCAACGCCAGGCTTAACAAGCCAATTTTAACAAGGCAACTTGGCAAGGCAAATTGCCAAGTTTAACCTTTAACAAGGCAAATTTTAACAGGCAACTTTAACAAGCCAATTGATGGGGATATTTACAGGGGAACATTTATAAGGGAAACATTTACTAAAATTTACTAGTGAAGGTTCTAAAAACCGTAACTATGTATATATATGTATATATATATATATATATATATATATATATATATATATATATATATATATATATATATATATATATACAGTGAAACCTTGACTTACGAGTTTAATTCGTTCTGTGACCGAGCTCGTAACTCAATTTGCTCGTTTCTCAAATTAAATTTCCCCATTAAAATGCATTGAAATGCTATTAATCCATTCCAGCCCCCAAAAAACCACACCAATTTTTTTTGTTACGTGTTTTTAAATAAGAAAAATGTACTTTATAAATAACAAATAATGTATAAACAAGCACGACCTCGTATATACTGTACATAATAAGCGGCGTTACGCGCGCTGCTTGTAAACAAGGAGGAAGCGGACAACGCGGTAATTTGTAAGAGTCTTTATTCAAGAGCTCACTGTAACACTGGCGCGCTCCGGGCTGCGCGCCCGGTGTATATCCTGAGGCCACGCCTACCCCTCGGCGTGGCCGCTGCCCACTTGGTGCGCGGAATGATGTCACCACGCCAGTGAGCTTCCGTGTCCGCCACAATGTAAAGAAATAAACTGGTTTTATTAAGTGTATTTACCTTGAAGATCAGACGAAGATGCTGGCGGAGGTGGAGGAGATAACTTTTGCCTTTTTCGCCACACTTTCCTCGCTTTCACTTGCAGGGCGTTTCAATAAAAACCTGTCCAACGAGGTTTGTTTCTTCCTCCCTTTCAAAATGTTTCGATCGTACTGCTACGATCGTACTGCCTCGCCAAGTCGACAACACGCACACCTCGCTCATGTTTTTCGACGATTGCGTGTTTTATATCCAAGCACATCATCCTCTTCTTCTTCTCAGTACTGCCCTTGGCACTCAATTTCTTAGGACCCATGGTTAAAACTAAGAAATTTTCCAAAATAACCAACATGCGAAAACAAAGCAGCAGCGATATACGGCAGAGATGCTTGCACGGCAAGATAACCACGTGACCGGAACGCTCGTTGGGCCACCTAGTGGCGGGTGGCGTAAGCTCGTAACTCAGATCTCGGCTCGCATCTCAAAGCAAAAAACCGCCCGAGCGACGGCTCGTATCTCGGAAAACTCGTAAGTTGGTGCACTCGTAAGTCAAGGTTTCACTGTATATATATATATATATATATATATATATATATATATATATATATATATATATATATATATATATATATACAGTGGAACCTTGACTTACGAGTTTAATTCGTTCTGTGACCGAGCTCGTAACTCAAATTGCTCGTTTCTCAAATCAAATTTCCCCATTAAAATGCATTGAAATGCTATTAATCCGTTCCAGCCCGCCAAAAACCACACCAATTTTTTTTAAAATATACAGTATATATAAAAATATCTCGTGCTTTATATTTCACCTGTATGCAGCATACAAGTTGGCAGGATGGCCTGGACTGGAGGTACGCACACTTGACTCTAAACTGTCCAGCCTGGGTTTGAATCCCGACCCAGCTATAACCTGTCATGGGTGAATCACAGGCAGGGTGATTCATCAATGTGTGTACCGCTAAACTGGGCGCCCCGTTTGCGTCCCATTAGTTGTTGGATGTTAAGGATCTCACCGTGTTTTCCACAAAGAGAAGGCGAGCTATCGCCGGCACTCTGAACAAGTTGTGGCCTGGCATGGCATGAACATGAAAACATGAACATGAACATGAAATGTTCGACATGAACATGAAATTTTCCAAAATAACCAAAATGCGAAAACAAAAATGCAGCGCTATACGACAGAGATACTGTACGTGCACGGCAAGATAACCACGTGACCGGAACCCACCTGGCGGCGTAAACTCAAAATAACCAACATGCGAAAACAAAAATGCAGCGCTATACGACAGAGATACTGTACTTGCACGGCAAGATAACCACGTGACCGGGTGGCGAAAGCTCGTAACTCAGATCTCGGCTCGCATCTCAAAGCAATAAACCGCCCGAGCGACGGCTCGTATCTCGAAAAACTCGTAAGTTGGGGCACTCGTAAGTCAAGGTTCCACTGTATATATATATATATATATATATATATATATATATATATATACACACACACACACACACACACACACACACACACACACACACACACACACACACATGGTGGTCCAGAAACCCTGGGCACATTTTGAAGAAAGATACCTGCAACAAACTAAGTTTATTATTGTTCTTTGGTGCAAAACAAAACATGATTACTCGTTAAACAGTCTAATCAGTCTAGTATACATGAAACAGATCAGTTCAACTGTTCAAACTGCTTTCCTTCATTGTCTATGCACAGCTGTAGCTGTGACGAAACACTCTCTCTGACGCACAGTTCTGCATGTTTCAGTCATTAAGGCAGCAGTCTCATTACGGATGAATTGTTTCAAGTCTCTAAGGGTCGTAGGATTCCTCGCATACATTTTGTGTTTGAGGAAACCCCAAAGGAAGAAATCACAGGGTGTTAAATCACAAGACAGCGGCGGCCATTCAACCGGACCATGACGGCCAATTCATTTGTCTGTAAAAGTTCAAATGAAGGGCCTGGCGCACACAGGCAGCATAATGAGCAGGCGCACCATCATGCACGAACCACATTTGGCCATCATTGAGTGGAAATACGTGCTGCTCCAACATTAAAAGGTAATTTGCAGCATTCACATTTTCTTTGGAAAATATTGGTCCAACACTGCCTCCAGAAGAAATGCCTGCCCAGACAGACACACTAGCTTAAGGGTGTAGTACTGGTGAACAGGTGATTTTTTTTTTGATTTTTTTTTATAGCTGAACAGTTTCCTTATAGTCTTATAAACAAGAATCATGCTATTAGAGGTCATAGAAGTACCCCTAATTATTGTTATCTTTACATGCAATTTACAAGAAATATAATATTTTGCATGAAATTTGTTATAACTTTAATTTGCATCATTCTTTTGGGCTGAAATTTGGACAGGATATTCAGAATATCACTTCCTTTAAAATGGTGAAGGCTTTTGTTTATGGGAGTAGCCATTGTGGATTTATTGAAGGACAACCAAGTTTTATCTGGTAATTGGCATAATTAGCTAATTCGTGAACATTTGACATAATTTCACAAAATCCTCATCAGGTAGTAGAGTAACACATGTATAATACATGTACCAAGTTTTGTGTGAAAAGAATGATAGGTGACATAGAAGATAGAAGTAGAAATGTGTTCTTTGTTTTTCCTTGTTTTTTATTGACGGTCTAATTTATGCCAATTATATGCATGTAATATGACAAAGAAGCGTTGAAACTGGTCTGCGTTAAAGCCAAGATTATATCTTACAAGAAAAACTGAAAATTAGATATTAACTTGACTTTGTTTTTGTGTGAAGGCCTCTCAAAGGTACCTATGTAGTTTTCTCAATTTTTCACCAGTACTACACCCTTAATACTGGACGCTGTACTCAACAGTAAATCATGGGTTGTCTCCTGCCCATATCACGCTGTTATGATGATTCACAGAACCAGATAAAGTAAACTTGGATTCATCTGACCACAAGATCCTGTTCTGCAAATCATTGTCCATATCCATTAACCCAAGCAATGTCTCACATGCCACAATGCGCCTGTCAAAATCATCCTCAGATAGTTGTTGAATTAATCTGGGTATGTATGGTTTCACATTAAGGTATTTTCATATTCTTCAAATCGATGATCGGCTTATGTTGGTGACGTTTGATAAACGACAAGTTGATAATGGTGTGTTACTGTCGAGTTGTTGTTGAATGACCGCTCTGATTTCCTCAGTTTGAATAGTACGATGCCTACCTGGTGACTGTTTTGGAAGAATGCTGCTGGTTTCATCAAACTGCTTGTTTATTCTGCCGATGGTTCTTCTGTCAATTGCGTCAGCGCCACATTCTTTGACAAGTTGTCTGTGAACTTCAGCCAAATTTACAGATACAGAATACAAGCGTACAGCAATAATTTTCTGTCTCACGATATCCTCCGTCCTATTATGCCGTCTAATTCACAATGAACTGACCGAATGCAAAGACAAAGGCATGCAGCACAGTGAGCGAAGCTCACCCGATCCATATCACGTGATGCACCTCAGCCTGTTGTGCATCACGTGATGCCTGTGCGTGTTGAAGCCGTCACATATATTTTCGAGTAATCATGTTTTATTTTGCACCAAAGAACCATAATAAACTTTGTTGTTTGTTGCAGGTATCGTTCTTCAAAATGTTCCCAGGGTTTCTGGACCACCGTGTATGTATATGTATGTGTATATATATATATATATATATATATATATATATATATATATATATATATATATATATATATATATATATACATATATATATATATATATATACGTATATATATATATATATACGTATATATATATATATATACGTATATATATATATATATATACGTATATATATATATATATATATACGTATTATATATATATATATACGTATATATACATATATATACGTATATATATATATATATATATATATATATATATATATATATATATATATATATATATATATATATATATATATATTGTTGCGGTTTTTAGAACCCTCCACTTTGTAAATATTGTAATAATCCCTTATAAATAATCTCCTGTAAATATTCCCATTTTTGTATAAAGGTCAAAGGTCGCACCCTAGTTATGTCATATTGCAACACGTAGGACACCATAGGCTCTTCTTTAGTTATTTCATTTGTATGTGTTTCAGGTAAGGATCTGTTCCCAATAGTTTGAATCTGCGTTGTATTAATCAAATACCCTAGGCCCCTTTATCCAATCCTATTCATTTTGCGGCGTAGCCTCCCTCCAAATTGTGTTCCCTTGCTTGCCAGTAGCGTTCGCTGCCTTCTGGTTCTTCCCGCAAGCCGCCATAAGCGACGCGGTTGAATTGGAGAAAAAGGGGGAGGAGCGCCAGGAACGAAGGCGTGGCCCCTCAACGCACCATCAAGGGGTGGACCGGTGAGCGCTCGCGACCAATGAGGGCCGAGGCCAACTCACTGGTAGGCGTGTCCAAAAGGCAGGCGGCTTTATACGCGAGTGGGCAATATAAGCGGCTGCGTGGGACTACTTGAGAGAGGTGCCCGGGAGAACGACTAGAGCAGATGAGAAGAGAAAGGAGTCCTTGCTTGCCGTTTACGAACTGTTGGAGGCGTGCACAACTGGCCGAAGGCTAAGGGTCAATTTATTACGTACGCCGCATCCCAGTCTCCCCCCCCCCCCCCCCCCCCCGCGATATAATTGTCCGCTCACGTTAAGCGCCACGCGAAGCTGCCGGCCGCTCGTTGCCGCGGTACGAGTGAACACCCGGAGCGTGGACCGGAGCGCGACGTCTGAGCCGGACCTCACTGCCTACCATCGACGCCTACCTACCACCTGCCTGGACCCTTCTCTCCCTTCCCACCACCACCTTTTCGTGTAAGTGTTTGTTCTGTCCTGGGAGTGATAATATAAGACTGTATAAGGCTGCCCTGTGTTACTGCTTCTTTCTCTTCAACTGTACATTACCTCTTTCGTTTCCTCTTCATTCTTGTACAATAGATTCTGTGTTCCTCCTTTATCTGATTTCTTCTCATCCAATCGCTTTAGTCTTTTCCCAATTGAATACCGGTGGCACGATATAGGAACCGCTTATAATCGGGTCTAGTCTTTGTTAACGGCCTTTGTCGTGGCTTGCTTCGCTCGGCGTGTCCATTACAGCCGCGGCTCGGGCGGGGCTCATTTCCTCGCTTACCGGAAGGCGCTGGTAATTAGGTAAAAGGAGCAATTGGCCTACCACCCTATTCAGCGCTGACCGGAAGTGACGTCATAGCTCCAGGACTCGGACGGCCAGCTTAATAGACGAGGGGATTACCGCCCCCCCCCCCCCCTCGGTAAGGGGAGCGCCGTACTCCGAGATCCGCAACAATTGGTGTCAGGAGTGGGATTGAACCCGAACCAAATTTCTTATAACATCTAAAAAAAAAAATGGTCAAAATTAGGAGCGGCCGAAATTTATTTTTAAGATCCAAATTGAGTCGTGCCATGGATAGTCAAGGCGATAGGATGACGGTGGGGGAGATAGAAGAGGGGTTAGAGTTAACCCAGGACCCCAGGGAAGAGGTGGGAGTAATGCAGGAGGAAAGCAAAGAAGGTGCGGTGGAGGGGGTTGCAGGTGCGCAAAATGGCGGCACCTCGCACGTGGTCGCGGCAGCACAAAATGGCGGCGCCTCGCACATGGCCGCGGCAGCCGAGCCCGAGATGCCAGAGTACATGCGGGTCTTTATGATCCAGATGATGGCAAAGTTGGATGCCCAAAGTGATAAATCCACCCGGGAGCGAAGAGAAATGGGGGGCCAGATGAACGACGGGTTAAACCAATTCAGGAATGATATGGGAAGCAAAATTGGGGGGCTGGAAGCCAAATTTGAGGGACTAGACAGTAAATTTGGGGAATTGAGAAGTGACATGGGAAGCCAAATTGGGGGCCTAGAGAATCAAATTGGGGGATTAGAAAATAAATTAGGGGGGTTAGAAGGTAAATTAGGGGGCCAATTGGAGGACGTGAATGGCCAAGCCAAAGAAATTAATGGGGGGTTGGTGAGGGACAAAGCCACGTATGAGGCAAAATAATTGGAGAGGGAGGTTAACCTAACCGCAGGTCGGGCGGGAGGGGCACTCGAGTATGCGACGAGGTAACGCGGCTTGAGAAGCGCGGGAAAAGCGAAATGGAGCAAAGCACAGACGTGGATGGGTGTAGAAATCGCGACCCGGGGTATGGGGAAGCCGGCAACCGCCGAAGTAGAAAAGAAAATTTTAATAGAGCCAGCGGTCATCGAGGGAAAGAAAAAAGAAATTCAAATCGAATCAATCGAAGCAATAGTGGAAATTGGGTTGGAAAAGACGCCGGACTTAGAAGATCACTCGCGGAAGGAAGGAATGGAATATGTGCAAAGTCCGTGCTCGCATCATGATGCCGTGCTTAATCCTTATAAAGATTTGCAGGTGTTGGAGCGAGGAGGAAGAAGAAGCGCCCAAGTGAGTCGGGCTGTATATTGTGCGAGGAGATTTTGCAGGAGAATGTTTGGCGCAAGAGGGTTTTTCGCGCGCTTGGGATCCCGCACCCGGGCATTTGTGGAAGGTCCCTTGTGAGTGGTGTGAGAGAAAATGGCGCGCGTGTGAGGAAAAAGTGTGCGTCGAAGAGTGAGTGTGTTAGAGTGTGAAAGTGAGGGAGAATGCACCGCAGAGTGTGATAGTGGGAGTGATTGCGATACAGAGGGTGAGTTGGTTGTGGCGCTTGTGCGGGAGGGCACATCGGAGCGCGTGAGTGGGTATGTGCAGGAGTGCACACCCGTGGTGAGTGTTACGGAGAACGTAACGGGGGAAGAAAGGTGTGTAACGGAGAGTGTGAGTGTGCCGAGATAAGAGTGTGCACGGAGAGAGAGTGCGGTGATAGAGTGCAGGGAATGTATGGGTTGCATGAGAGGTGCTGAGACACCTGGATGTGTGAGTGTAAAAGGGGTCGCGTATGCGTGTGAGCATGCGAGTAAAGCATCCACGTTGACCGGGACAGCGTTTACGCTGACAGGTAGCCGACGCGAGCTCTCGGTGCGTGGTGTTCGTTGTGTGCTGCGGGAGCCGGTGGGGATCGGTGTCGCGTCGCTCCTGCTCGGAGCGCCGTGCACGATTCGGGCCGGGCTCCCCCGTGCACGGTCGAGTCCGCGCTTTGCCAGGCAAAGCGATCGGCCCGGTTCGAGAGGTAGGAGGGGTCTGGACAGCGCCCCCTTGTGGTGGCGGCGCTCCACCCGGGCAAGGCTGGGCCATCGCGCTTGGCAGCGCAAGGCCTTGCGCCGGGATGGTGCTTGGAGCCTTGGCCCAACCAAACCTCCTCCCCTGAATCCGAATGCCGGACGGACTCAACCTACAGTAGACCAAACCACCCGTATGCATTGCTCGGCTTTGCGAAGCCGAGCTTTGATAATGCAATGACGCACCGAGAGGCTCAAGTTTAGCGGACTGTGATGATGATAGTGTTATTGTGTGGAATTAATAGGGATTTGAAATTGGAATTGGCTTGAAATTACTCGTGATTCGAAATTGGGAATAGTGATGGTTGGAAATTGATACCCAGTGTCGAGGAATGGTAAATTTACCATCCCTCACACATGGGGGCAAAGGAGCTATAGTTTTATGGGGTATGGCATTGAAAACCTAGCCAGGGAGGGCTTGGATAATGTATAGGGATTTAGAAAGATGACCATAGGGGACATGAGATTTAAGTAGCGACATCATACCTGTAGAGGAGACGTAGAGAGATTAGTTGGATAATAACGACGAGGGAGTGCATAGTGTAAGGGAAGACGGGGAGCACGAGTTCCAGAAGGGAGTGGATAGCTTAGATGATGCTATGTGTTTGTGGTGAGCATGATGATTGGCATGATATTGAGTGAATGGTCTTGGAGGAAAGGAGGGTGCAAGTGCCACCAGGTGTGTGGGCACCAGGTGTGCAAGTGCAGTACGGGTGAATGGAGAATGGTTGCAGGGAATAGATGGTCTGGAGTGAATGGAGCATGGAGTAAATGGAGTATGGAATGGATGGTGTGGAGTGGTAGTGTGGAATACGTGGAGTGGAGTGGTTGGTGCGAAAGGAGTGGATGGGGAAGGATGGACCCCTTCACGAATACCCGGGGAGGGTAGTTTAAAAGTAGGTAGAGGGAGTAGGTAAATTGTGGTTGGATATTGGCATCTGTGGTGCGGATAGTTGCACAGGAGTGTTGTGTTGGGTGCATTAGTAGAGTAAATTGGCTGGGCGTGTGGCCTGTTAGTGTGTGCGGTTAAATGAGCACTCCGCCACTGTTAGTCTGTCGGCCAGGTGAGGCCGCAGGTAGGCTCTGGGAGCCAGTAGTTGTTCAATGGGGCCCGAGGATCCGGAGGACGTACCCGGGTAGCCCGACGCCAGAAAGGGCGGTAGTGGGGTGAGAGCGCCAGAGGGCCTTCCCCAGGTAGGTTAGGGTAAGGAGCAGGTAAGCTCAGGAGACAACTACAGTGGCGGAGGTGTGCAGGTGAGCGGACCTGCTGGGAGCGCCACACAACCCAGCCCGGAAATTGTGTGAGGGCACCGGGAGTAGAATCGGGGGAGTGAGACCCCAAATTGGTGAGCACCACAGTTTGGTCAATCGGAATTGGTTTTTAGAACCACATAGTGTAAAATGGCCCATCGTTTTGCAGGGAAAGACCCCGGGTAGTGTAAAGTGTGTTAAAGTCATTTAGAAGGTAGTTAGGGTTGTAAGTCTCTTCGCACCATCCGCATCCACTCACCAGGGTGACAGGACTCCACACCACCGGTTTGTGCAGATGTCTGGTATGTAAGACGCATCATGACGTAGGGGTGACATTGTGCTGATGTTCCATCTCTTCCTCCTTAGGAGGGATTGATGATGAATTGATTAATGGGAAATTGGGTTTAGAGGGATTGTCGACGAATTTGGTATTTGGGGAGATATGGGGAAGACAAGACAATAGCGACGGATTTGTAAATTGTGTAAATACAGGGGTAGGGGCAAGGGTAGATTAGGTGACGGGGGGAGCGTACGCTAGGGACGAGCTTTCTCCGCTTGCTCTCCAACGCACCTCACTCTGCATTGCCTTGTGTTAACGTGTACTCTTGCGCCCTTGCACCCCGCTAACCCTGCTTTGTCTTCCTTCCACACTCATGGACCGTGGTCTTTGTGTGCCGAGGGGAAAGTGTGCAGGTGCCCGCAGTTGTGTGTCCGCACCCTCGCTGCTGCCTGCCTGGACCGGTACCCCACTTATTGACCGCACGTTGTTGTGGCCGAGCACCACTGTATGGACCACAGGTCTGTGGCCGAGCACCACACTCATGGACCCCACGTTTTGGGGCCTGGCACCTCTGCTGGGGACCGGCCATTGTGGCCAGGGAGATCTTGCTTGTGGACCACGGTAAAGGTGGTACCTAAGCCATGCAGGTGGACCACCCTTAGTTGGCCCCTGCTAGCCATAATTTAAAAAGTGGACGCGTTTGGTGTCCTTTTTGTTTTATGATTAAATAGGCCGCAAGCAAAGAAGTCATCAGGAACATCGGCCCAGCAGCCAAGAACATCGGCCCAGCAGAGAAGACGTCGCAAGTCATCTGCTGATTATTTGAAATCTATGACTGTGCACCGGATGGTACTTTTTGTGCATTTTGGTGCTTATTGGTGCTGGTGGTATCGGTGCAGTGCAGTGCATGCCTTTCCTCTTATCAAAACATCTTCTTTTTGTTTCCCAAAAAGACAGGTCCTGGGTTCGCTTGTAAATACCAAGTAGTGTCTTTGTAAATAATGCTCCCCACCGTCAATGTTATCTTGAAAATTAATTCCGTAATTCGGTTATTCTGTGGGCGTGAGTCTGATAGATAGAATGCAATGCAGCAGGCGGGACATACTTAGTTGTTTTAAAAAATGTCGCACTCAGGGTGAAGTTAATAGTAGAGGGTTACCACACCTGAGTGTCACACTAAGTTAAAGTTCTGTCGGGCCGGGGCGGCCCTGGAGGTAATGAGGGTGTAGTGTTTCGGTTTTTAGAACCCTCCACTTTGTAAATATTGTAATAATCCCTTATAAATAATCCCCTGTAAATATTCCCATTTTTGTATAAAGGTCAACGGTCGCACCCTAGTTCGGTCATATTGCAACACGTAGGACACCATAGGCTCTTCTTTAGTTATTTCATTGGTATGTGTTTCAGGTAAGGATCTGTTCCCAATAGTTTGAATCTGCGTTGTATTAATCAAATAACCTAGGCCCCTTTTTCCAATCCTATTCATTTTGCGGTGTAGCCTCCCTCCAAATTGTGTTCCCTTGCTTGCCAGTAGCGTTCGCTGCCTTCTGGTTGTTCCCGCAAGCCGCCATAAGCCACGCGGCTGAGTTGGAGAAAAAGGGGGAGGAGCGCCAGGAAGGAAGGCGTGGCCCCTCAACGCACCATCAAGGGGCGGACCGGTGAGCGATCGCGACCAATGAGGGCCGAGGCCAACTCACCGGTAGGTGTGTCCAAAAGGCAGGCGGCTTTATACGCGAGTGGGCAATATAAGCGGCTGCGTGGGACTACTTGAGAGAGGTGCCTGGGAGAATGACTTGAACAGATGAGAAAGGAGTCCTTACTTGCCGTTTACGAACTGTTGGAGGCGTGCACAACTCTCCGAAGACTAAGGGTCAATTTATTACGTACGCCCCAGTCTCCCCCCCCCCCCCCCCCCCGCGATTTAATTGTCCGCTCATGTTAAACGCCACACGAAGCTGCCGGCCGCTCGTTGCCGCGTACGAGTGAACACCCGGAGCGTGGACCGGAGCGCGAGGTCGGAGCCGGACCTCACCGCCTACCATCGACGCCAACCTTCCACCTGCCTGGACCCTTCTCTCCCTTCCCACCACCACCACCACCTTTTCGTGTAAGTGGGTTTGTTCTGTCCTGGGAGTGATAATATAAGACTGTATAAGGCTGCCCTGTGTTACTGCTTCTTCCTCTTCAACTGTACATTACCTCTTTCGTTTCCTCTTCATTCTTGTACAATAAATTCTGTGTTCCTCCTTTATCTGATTTCTTCTTATCCGATCGCTTTAGTCTTTTCCCAATTGAATACCGGTGGCACGATATAGGAACCGCTTATAATCGGGTCTAGTCTTTGTTAACGGCCTGAGTCGTGGCTCGCTTCGCTCGGCGTGTCCATTACAGCCGCGGCTCGGGTCGGGCTCATTTCCTCGCTTACCGGAAGGCGCTGGTAATTAGGTAATAGGAGTAATTGGCCTACCACCCTATTCAGCGCTGACCGGAAGTGACGTCATAGCTCCAGGACTCGGACAGCCAGCTTAATAGACGAGGAGATTACCCCCCCCCCCCCCCCCCCTCGGTAAGGGGAGCGCCGTACTCCGAGATCCGCAACAATATATATATATATATATATATATATATATATATATATATATATATACTGAAACGCAAAAGAAACTTACCACCTTTGAAACCTTTAAATATCAACAATAACACTGCGTGTAGTAAATGTGTGAACTTATTTGTGAACAATAGTGTCCTCACTGTCAGACAAAACGGTCACGGATGGTCACTTGAACCTTCAATGGTCACTTCATAGCACAGCTGTTGAACAGCCGTTTTGACTGTCAGTGATTAGCCAAGGCGTACGGGATGATTTTAATGAGCTGCACGTGATGTCTTGATATTGGCTTTAAAAAGGCCAGTGCAAAATGGGCATTTCAATCAACATGCCACGATTGTCAAGGGATCAACGGCAGCGTGCCCTGGGCATGCTGCAAGGCGGACTGAGCTACCGTACAAACCAACAATTGCTAATTGAAACATTGGCATTTTATTGATGACATGTCAAGTTTTTGACCAAGATACACCATCTCATCAGTTTGTTCTACAGTACAGAACAGCACAGGGTGCAATGTCAGTCCCCTTTCAATAGCGTGTGTGGCAGGTAGCTCAAGCGCGGCTTTCCCGCGCATGCAAAAAGATAATCCCGCCAAGTTTGAAATATGCCTCAGAGTTAACTGTTTGGCTATCTGTCCAAGACTGGTCTTCATCGGCTACAGACTTGACAATATCAAGGGCAATCCCATGGCAATCGATTTTTTTCATGCAAGTCTTTGTTGGATATCTTATTGGGCCTGAATATGCGACAGATTTCCCTTCAGGCATCCATTGTGGAAAGACTCTACCTTGCTCATATCTGACTTGATCACTCGCCAGCACTTGGAGTTATACAAAAGAACAGGCTTGACATTGCTGTTATAAAGTGTTAGGTTCCACTGGATGCCTTTATGTCTGTCTGATGTAGTGTTCCTCATGATCCAGTTGATAGTAATCAGAAAGATAGGTAATATAATACAACCTTAGCAAAGTCCAGACTCCACTGGGTACCACTCTGATAAGGAGTTGTTCATGATGACACTGCATTCAAAATGTTCTTAGAATTTGCTTATTAGAGTGATCATCTTCTGCGGAATTCCATATGATCTCAGTATCTTCTACAAGCTCGCTCTATGTACACTATTGAATGCCTTCTTGAAGTCGATGGGGTTGATATAATTATAAAGAGGTGTATTCCATTCTAAGCATTGTTCAGTGATGTTATGTAGTGCAAATATTTGGTCAATGCACCCTCTTCCTGGTCTGAATCCCACTTGCTCCTGTCTCAATTTGATGCCAATAACCTTGTCAATTCTGTTGAATATCCTCCAGAAGACCTTGCTGGGGATTGAAAGTAGTGTTATCCCCCACCAGTTGTCGCAGTTACCAAGATCACCTTTCTTGGGTAACTTGACAATGAGACCTTTTGTCCAGTTAGTGGGATAATGTCCTTATTGGTCCAAACCACTTTGAAGAGAGGTCAGTGAACACCCTTGTGGCAGTATTGATGTCAGCTTTAAGCATTTCATGGTGGATGGAATCGATGCCAGGGCCTTTCCACTCCATGGTTTTGATGGCAACTCTGACTTCTTCTTCAGAAGGTGGCTCAATGTTGATCCCAAGGATATCCTCTGCTGGTAGAGGGTCAGCTGGTTCATCTGGCTCTGGGCTGTTCAAGACATCATATAAGTGTTGAACCCATCCTGCTGCTTGATGCTGCTCTGTTGGTATAACATTCCCTCTATTATATTTTACAGGGGCAGAGTGGTTGGTGTTTTTACCGCACAGTTGTTTGGTGATCTTGTACACTGCGCTCATTTCTTCCCTTACTGCAGCCTGTTCAGCTTCCCCAGCTAACCCCTCTAGAAATGCCCTCTTGCCTTTGCCTGCACTCTTCTTGACTTCCTTATCTCTGGCCTTGTGAGCTTGTTGGACCTGTTAGCGGAGCCTAGGTAATTTTGTGCTCAACATCTTTTCCTCAAGTTGCTTCCTTTCATCAATTTTCTTGCATGTCCCTGGTGTTAACCATTCTTTATATTTCTTCTTTCTCAAACCAATGACTTTCTGCACAGATTATTTGTATACCTCTGATTGTGTCCCAATTCTTCATGACATCTTGGTCTTCTTCCTCTTTTTGGGTTGCTCGTGCCCTATATCGCTTTCTCAGATCTATGACGAAGTCTCTTCTGGTTTCTTGAGACTTGAGTTTGGAAATGTCTAGATGCATTTTACTTTGACTCTGTTTCTGCCTTTTGGAGCTTCAGCTTAAGACTTTTTTTTTTTTTTTTAATATATGTTGAAGGCTCCAGGCACAGTCTATGTCGTCCTCATCGAGGCCAGTCCTAAATAAAAGAGCTGCATTGATAGAAAGTAAAGAAGGAGAGAATAGTCTAAGAGTTTTTGAGAAAGCAGAAAATCTGCTTTTTGAAAAGGGGAAGATCATAAGTGTTTGGAAAGACATGTGAAGGTAACGAGTTCCAGAGTTTGGCAGTGGAGGGGAAGAAACAAACATCATAACGGCCCACCCTTGATTTGCCAATGGCCACACAATAATCATGAGATGTAGTGGCTTGTCGAGTATTCCGTGGTCTCGCTAATGGCGGAGGTATACAAGCAGCAAGTACTGTTGGAACAAGCTGCAACCAAATAGTCATCACTGCACATCGGATTTTTATGTGAAAAAATATTTTTTCACATAAAACGGCTTTTTTGCAAGCAAAAAAATTATTTTGCTATTTTCGGAAAAAAAATATATTTCGCCCTTTTTCGGGAAAAAAAAAATGCCCTTTTTGGTCGAAAATGTCTGGCAACGCTAAAAAAAATTAGGGAATTTTTCGAAATTTTTAACTGCGATCGAAATTTTTAACTGCGATCGATCTCAAAAACAAAACGTTGCGTCCACTTGTGTGCGTTGCGTCCCCAGCGTGTACAGCAGTGAGGTGTACTACAGTGAGAGAGTGTACACAAAGTGTGAACAAGTCTCCTATCAAGATGAGTGCTGCTCTTCGTGACAAGTGGCTGAAGGAATTCAACACTGGCGGCGATGGGGCCACCTTCAAGTACGTGTCGAGTGACACGGCTTTCTGTCGAGCTTGTGAAAAGACTTTCCGGGCGAAGCAGAAGTCTGAGCTGGCCCAACTTGTCCGAGGAGACCACCACAAGAGCAACTTTGCCTTGAAGAAGAAGAGGACGGTCACGCAAGCCACCATGGAGGACTTTGGTGGCGGAAAGAGGCACAAGTGCGACGTCGTGGCTCAGGAGCTGTGCCAGGCCATGCTGGCCGCTGGCATCCCATGGTCGAAATTGGAAAACCCTGCCCTCCGGTCGTTCCTGGAGAAGCACATCACTCTCCAGATCCCCGATGAAAGCTGGATTTGAAAGCACTACCTCGACAAGTGCTACGACGAGGCCTTGGCGGGGATCCGTGCCGACCTCGGACAGCAGCCCATCTGGCTGTCCGTCGACGAGACGACCGATTCGGCAGGTCGATATGTGGCCAACATCATCGCGGGACGCTTGTCCAAGGAGGGGTACTTTCGTCCCCACCTCGTCCAGTGCATGTTTCTGGAGAAGACCAACTCCGGGGAGATCGTGCGCGCAGTCAATGACACGCTGCGCTATCTTTGGCCTGATTTCAAGCCGGAGTGCCTCAAGGTCCTCGTCAGCGACGCCGCGGCCTATATGATCAAGGCCGGCCATGCCCTGAAGGAACTCTTCACGGACTTGCTGCATGTGACTTGCGTTGCCCACGCGCTCCACCGTGTCTGCGAGACAGTCCGAGAAATGTTCAAGGACGTCAACGACCTGATTGCCACGACGAAGAAGGTGTTCGTCAAAGCCCTGTCGCGTGTTGTCCTTTGGAAGGAGCAGCAGCCCAATCTTTCTCTCCCCCCGTAGCCCATTCTGACTCGGTGGGGGACGTGGATCGACGCCGCGGTGTTTTACGCCGAGCACTTCGAGGCCGTCAAGGACATTGTGGACCAGCTGAACGATGACGACGCGATGGCAATCCGGAGTGCCAAGGACCTGTTCGGAAAGGTGGACATCAAGCTCAGTTTGGTCTTCTTAAATGCCCACGTGTCGTTCATCCCGAAGATCCTTAAGCAGCTGGAGGAGGCCGGCATGGAGCTGGCCAAGGCCTTCCAGCTCCTTGATCAGGCCAAGGAGGAGCTCGAAAAGATCCTAGGTTGCCGTAAGGAGATCCTGCTCACCAAGTTCAAGGCGGTGCTGCAGCGCAATCCCAACATTGGTGTGCTGAGGACAGTGGCTTTGATCCTGGATGGAGATCAGCACGGATCTGAGGTTGGTGTGCCGGCTGGAGTCAAGCTTGCCGACATCCCCCTCTTGAGGTACTGCCCCATCGTCAGCGTCGACGTGGAAAGGTCCTTCTTCGTCTACAGAAACGTCCTCACCGACCACCGACACTGCCTCACCAAGGAGAACATTACCAAGATAATGATTTCAAACACCTACTTTAACCGTTCCTAAAAGGGTCTTGTCAATTTCTTCTAGTCCTCTACTTATCAAACAATGCGGTTGCAATAAAGGTACCTGAACGTCATTTTTTACCTGTTTACTAGCCCAGAGTGCTTAATGTTGTGCAGGAAAAAGCTTACCATTTTTTGTTCTTTTTTTGACTGATTTCTGAAAAACTTGGTAATAATAAAAAATGAATAAAACGGGGGAAAAAAATATTTCGGGATTTTTTCACAATAAAAAAAAAAAATTCCGCTTTTCAAAACATAAAAGGCCTATTTTCTTAACATAAAAATCCGTAGTCTAGTCATCACTGATATCAGCATCACGAAAAGTGTGTACGTCTTGTAGAGATCTTCACCATTTGTTATTCATTGTTATGTCGTCAATCTGGTTGACTGCATGACCATCAGGCAATGTCCAATTAAGTTTATGTGCCTTCTTGTGTGGAAAAATCGTACCTCCGATAACAGTTATTCAAACAGAAGTCAAGGAGAAGTTCTCCATTATCATTTACCTCACCGCATCTGTGTATCCCCAGGGCTTGCTCACAGCCAGGAGTATCTGGCCCAACCTTGATATTCATGTCACCCATGATCAAGAGCATGTCATGCCATGCTGGGGAACATTAGCCACTGTTTGTTGTGACAACTCGTACCAATTGTCTTTGTCCTTCTCTTCAGCTGTATTTGTTGGAGCATAGCACTGTGTGATGGGAAGCTTACAATACTTTGAGTTGAAATGTGCTCTGATCATTCTCTTGCCAATAGGTTCTCATTCTATCATGGTCTTCATCTTTTCTTTACAAACTATAAGAGCTACACCTTGGGTGTGTGTATTCTTCAGTCCAGAGTAGCGAATGGAATGGTGGTGCCATCATTACTCGCTTGGGACCTGAACCGGTCCAATGGTACTCACTAATACCAAGTATGTCCAGATGGTATAACTTGAGCTGACTTTGTTTCATACATGGTGTGGACATTCCACACTCCTGTATGTATCTTAACTTTGGCTCCAAGTAGGCTCCACTTTGTACTCCCGACTTTCCTAAGAGGACTTTGATCAGAAGTATTCATACTGCCAGGTAGTTGGCTCGAGCTACTCAAAATCAAATAATGTACTCAAAATCAAATAATGTACACAATGTACTCAAAATCAAAAAGCATTCAAGCAGACTGTACATCAGTGGTTCTTGACCTATTTACCATGTGAGGTAAATGAACATAGGGGGGCACACTTCCAGCTCTCGGTGTTGTGCCCTGCACCCACACATCTTATTAGTCCCCTACCGGTGTACACCGGAGGGGACTATAGGTTTGCACTCCGTCCCTCCGTCTGTCAGTCTGTCCGTCTGTCCGTCCGTCACACAAAGAACAGTTTTCCGGACTTTTTTTCTAAACTCTTCATGCTAATGATTTCAAACTTGGTACATGGTTTCCTCATGATAAGTTACAGATCAAGTTCGAACTTCACGACGTTTCGATCATTTTTGACAAAGTTATAGCACTTCGAACTTTGGTAATTTCCCCAACAGTTTTCCGGACGACAGACTGCCGGTAGGGGACATGTATTGCAGCGCAATACTCAGAATGCTTGTTTTCTGTGTATCCATTTTTTAAAATGTTGTGTATCTGTTATCTGACAGTAATACAATACATATCAATACCGTATTTTGTAATAGCTCATTTTTCAC
Organism: Myxine glutinosa; assembly: GCF_964187855.1. Classification (NCBI taxonomy): domain Eukaryota; kingdom Metazoa; phylum Chordata; class Myxini; order Myxiniformes; family Myxinidae; genus Myxine; species Myxine glutinosa. The sequence continues at coordinate 103,927,087 of NC_136266.1, forward strand.
TGTCAAATGTCTCCCACGCACATTTTAAATGAGCATACAAAGTTCACGTCTATTCACTTAAATAAATCCGGTTGGACACTTGCACTGGTGGGATCTCTGGCAATTCCCTTTGTCCGAAGCAGTTTTTTTTAACAGGATGTCACTTGGGCTGCAGCAGTGTGTTGATTGGGCCACATGCAGCCCATGGGTTGAGAACCGCTGGCCTAGGCTGATCGAAGTAAAGTCACAAACATTTAACGTACGAGCCAGTAAATGCACATGTTGTTTGACAGATGTTAAGATGTGCAATAGAGCATCTGCTCTGAGTCTGGAAAATCAGGTGTTCGCACCAAACGCTGGCCGAGTCATACCAACGATTTTTAAGACGGTGCCTGCTGCTTCCATGCTTGACGCTCAGCCATACAAGGATAGAGCACGGAAAACAGCCATAGGTTGGCAACCATTGCACAGGCTTGATTGGCCGAATGACTTCTTCCTGTATAGAAGTTCCTTGCAAGGGAACTCGTATAAAAGGCCAACAGATTTGCTATGAGTGATTTCCAATCTCGATTCAAAACCTCACTATGCAAATAAGTATGTAACAATGCAAGTTGCCCCATTAAATTGATCAGTTTACTTGTCTTTCCTGTGCTAAAGCTATTTTTACCATTATTATCTCGATGAAAGGTGCATCCACATCCCTTTATTGGTTCACGAGTTATCAAACAGAGTGACCACTATATTCGTCATGCGTGTGCGTCTGTCTGTCTGTCTGTCTGTCTGCAGCATAACCACCCGATGATATCATCCGATCTTGATGAAACTTGGGTGGGAGGTTGATATCATGATCTAGTTGTGTCCTGCCGAGAGTGGGCGTATTGTGCCCATTGTGGGCGGAGCCACGCCCGAAAAAGATGTCGTTTTAGGGGGTAATCGAGTTCAAGCTACATCTTCTCCGAGGGGTTTGTTGGAATCTGACAGGGGTTTCGGTATTTGGTTAGGCCAATGTCATGTGTCTCGCCCCACGGAGCTCGATTTTTCATTTTCGCCTCAAGGTCAAGGTCACAGGGTCACGAAATTTAGAAAAGTCAATTTTTGATGGTTTTATTACATTGTTCGGTTCCTGATAGGGTGAAATGTCGTACATGATCTTGTATTATCACATACATCATGAAATACAAGTTTTCCAACAAATTTCAGAATTTTTGACCTTTGATCTTTGAAGGTCACAAAGGTTAAATTTTCAAAGTTGTTGGAATCGAATCGAATTTTCAGTATTGTGTAGCTAACTAACCTCATAACTAATTATACATTATTTTCTATCTCATTTCAAGGTCAGTAACCTTCGTTTTGACATTTCAAGGTCACAAAGGTCAAATTTTCAAAGTTGTCGGAATCGAACCGAAGAATGCCGCTTGCTCGTGAACCATCGTCGTCTCCTGACTTGTCATCATTATTATTTACTTTAGTATCACATCAATCTCTCGATGGGAAATCTAGCCATGCTACTGTCACACAACGTTAACATTGACCATGTAGATTCAGATGGCGTAGTTGGCTTTATGATACCACCAAAGGATGGTGTGCTTCTAGATGCAGTGCCCTCTGTTGGCACTGTATCAGAACAGCAGCTTTAATCAGATTTGACTTCACTGAGAAAAACAATAAAAAGAGCAATCAGATTGCAAACCCTCACCAGGATGTATTTTCAGTGGTTTTTAAGTTTCAGTGGTGCAGTGGCTTTTGTGTTAAAACAAATATGGCGGCCGAACCACGTGACCGATGCCATCATCATTATTTTTTTCACCACTAATTTATTCCTAGACTATGCTCAAGAAATTTCATCTTGATCGGATGACGTTTTGTACTCATCAAATTATGACGTCATAATGGAGGCACCTATGACATCATTCACAGATGTTAATCCACATGGAGAGTTCTTTACAATGAGCCATGAAATTTGGAGGAATCCTGACATCCCTGAGGTACGCTTTACTTACAGAACTGAGCGAAGATCTACTGTAATCTATATACCCCACAAAGGTTGGGTAAATAACATGACCCTTTCTGCCGGGCCTTTAAGTACTGTGTCGTTGGAAGAGACGTAACGCTGATGCTTTCGATATTTCATGGTCATTTTAACAATCGGTTTGTTTGTGTTTCACACTGAATGAAAAACGTGAAGGTAGAGCATGGCAATTGTGCTATATGACAGGTTTGATGATATGTTCAGCCTGAACAAAATTATGACGTCATAATGGAGGAACCTATGACATCATCATTAACATATTTTATTCTCCATGGAGAGTTCTTTACAATGACCCATGTCTCAATTTTTTCTATTCAGCGCTTTCGGAGATATAGAGGGTGCAACGTTTTTTGGTTTTTCCAAGATGGTGGCCGAACCACGTGACCTATGACGTCATCAGCTTTTTTTTCTCCACCAGTTTATGCTGACATGGCACTCAAAAAATTTCATCTTGATTGGATGAAGTTTTGTACTTGTCGAATTATGACGTCATAATGGAGGCACCTATGACATCATCATTAACATATATTCCCCATGGAGAGTTCTTTACAATGAGCCATGTGTCAAAAAAAATTTCTATTCAGCGCTTTCGGAGATATAGAGATGCAACGTTTTTCGGTTTTTCCAAGTTGGCGGCCGAACCACGTGACCGATGACATCATCATTATCATTAAAACATTCTACAGGTGGAATTGCACCTTTGCTGAAAATTTCATGTCGATCGGACCAACGGTTGTAGAGAAAATCATATTTATTCTGTGCGGACAAACAGACAAAAAGACGTCATGCGGAGCACGATACTTGCAAAATCCGCCCCCCACCACCCCCACAAGAAAAAAATTCCATTGATACAGCATATTGTCCATTTCATCAAGATTAAAATTGACAATCTTGATCAAAGCTCGGGTCAACAGGAAGAAAAGTGACGATTTTTCAGATGAAAAATGATGATTTTGGAAGGTTGACCTTGAGTTGACCTTTTGACCTCAAAAATAGTTTCCCTATTTAGTGACTCGATGTGCAAATGCTGTTCAATTTTCAAGTCAATCGGATGAAAATTGAGGATTTTTGAAACTTGGCCTATGTTGACCTTTTGGCCTATATTGACCTCAAGAATACTTGGTGGTTGAATTGAGTGACAAGATATGCAAGTCCTCTTCAAATTTCAAGTCAATTGGATGACAATTGAGGATTTTAGAAATCTGGCCTATGTTGACCTTTTGGCTTATGTTGACCTCAAAAATACTTGATGGTTCAATTCAGTGACCAGATATGCAAGTCCTCTTCAAATGTCAAGTCAATTGGATGAAAATTGAGGATTTTAGAAATCTGGCCTATGTTGACCTTTTGGCTTATGTTGACCTCAAATACTTGGTGGTTGAATTCAGTGACCAGATATGCAAGTCCTCTTCAATTTTCAAGTCAATCGGATGAAAATTGAGGATTTTAGAAATTTAGCAAAGTTGGTGACCTTTTGCCTATGTTGACCTTTTGACCCCAAAAACAATAGGCTTCTTGCTTTTGACCAACTCTACTATTTGGTGAAGTTTCGTGAAGATCGCTTGAAAATTGTGACCTGTAGGCCGGTGACAAACAAACAAACAAACAAGAAAACGTCATGCGTAGCACGATACTTGCAAAATCCACCCTCCCCCAAAAGTTTTCCAATGATACATGATGGCCTATGTTGACCTTTTGGCCTATGGTGACCTCAAAAATACTTGGTGGTTGAATTCAGTAACCAGATATGCAAGTCCTCTTCAAATTTCACATCAATTAGATGAAAATTTAGGATTTTAGAAATGTGGCCTATGTTGACCTTCCGATGTTGACCTCAAATATACTAGGTGGTTGAATTCAGTGACGAGATATGCAAGTCCTCTTCAAATTTCAAGTCAATCGGATGAAAATTGAGAATTTTAGAAATTTGGCCTATGTTGACCATTTGGCCTATGTTGACCTTTTGGCCTATGTTGACATCAAATGTAGTTTGTGGTTGAATTCAGTGACCAGATATGCAAGTCCTCTTCAAATTTCAAGTCAATTGGATGAAAATTGAGGATTTTAGAAATTTGGCCTATGTTGACCTTTTGGCCTATGTTGACCTCAAAGATACTTGGTGGTTGAATTCAGTGACCAGATGTGCAAGTCCTTTCCAAATTTCAAGTAAATTGGATGAAAATTGAGGATTTTAGAAATTTGGCCTATGTTGACCATTTGGCCTATGTTGACTTCAAAAATTCTTGGTGGTTGAATTCAATGACCAGATATGCAAGTGGTCTTCAAATTTCAAGTCAATCGGATGAAAATTGAGGATTTTAGAAATTTAGCAAAGTTGGTGACCTTTGGCCTATGTTGACCTTTTGACCTATTGACCCCAAAACAATAGGCTTCTGGCATTTGACCAACCCTACCACTTGGTGAAGTTTGGTTGAAAATTGTGACCTGTAGGCCGGTGACAAACTAACAGTCACAAACACAACCGACCAATATACTTGAAAAATCTTCGATTTTGCAAGTAACAAACAGACAGACGGACTCAAATGCAATACCCTCTCTGGCGGGTTGTAAAAATCCCTGCCCACAGGTGAGAACAGTTAAGTGAGCTGTATTGCTGTCCATTTTATTCCTCCGCAGCTGAAGGCCATAGGTGGTTTTTTCGGATTGTCCGTCTCCATTTTTTTGTTGTTGCCACAATAACTTCAGAACCACTGAAGGGATTTCAACCAAACTTGGCAGAGGGTATGGGCTATAATACAAAGATGAACTGTTTTGATTTAGGGTTAAAAGGATAAAGGTGTTGTTGCCTTTAAATGAAAAAGATTGTTGCCACGATAACTTGTGAACTACAGGGAATTTCACCCAAACTTGGTAGAAGTATGCATGTCGTAAAAAGATGAACTGATGAGATTTTGGGTTCAAAGGTCAAAGGGCATGTGTAGTGTAGCAGCATAGCAAACCTGTTGTGCATTTTGTGATACAAGCACCAAATTTGGCACAAATGTACATTAATATGTTGCGAACATTTTCAGATATTGGGCCACTTGAAATTCCGCAATTTTTATTTTCAAATTTTTTCAAATTTCGTAATTTCAAATTTTTCGGGTGACACCGTCACAATTTCGGTCTTCGAGGCCGGCCGATATAGTGGGGCGGCTTAGCCCAAATATTCAAAAGAATTGTGCATTTTGTGATACAAGCACCAAATTTGGCACAAATGTACATTAATATGTTGCGAACATTGTGTGGTCAGCAATGAAGACGAGAGTCTGAATTACATGTATGCAAAAGACCTTGTGAACCAGTGAAGCAAATACACGGGTAAGCATGAATTAAATCTAGGGCACGATATAATTTCCATGATGTTTACCTCTACACTCAATGGTGGAAGGAGGTAATGTTTTGATCCCAGCTTGTCTGTATGTCTGTTTGTCTGTTAGTCCACAGAATTCCAGACAAAGCTTGTAGTAGTGGTAGTTGTAGTGGTAGTGGTGATAACAGAAATTGTTATATAGAACTGAACTTATATTATTATTATATGCAGAAAATAACTTCATTTCTATATGCCCTGCAGTGGACAGGTTAATTGGTTTATGCACTGAAGGGGTCACCCTGGTGTGCACTGCTGTGTTCTGCCTCACTGAGTTGTTCAGGTATGATGTACTCAGCACAAGCTTCCGGTCAGCCCGGAGGTGGGGGTGCGGGGCCTGTCACGGAACGTCAAAACAAACGGCCTGCCGGGGCCGCCCAAAAGTCGGGCGTGAGGGGCGCGTCCACTAATGGAACGCCTCTCGCTTCCCAGATCGAGGGCCACGTGGTCAGGAGAACCTCGTCCCTTCCGGTCACACTTTGCCTATCGGCCGGCCTCGAAGACCGAAATTGTGACGGTGTCATCCGAAAAATGTGAAATTACGAAATTTGAAAAAATTTGAAAAAAAAAATTACGGAATTTCAAGTGGCCCAATATCTGAAAATGTTCGCAACATATTAATGTACATTTGTGCCAAATTTGGTGCTTGTTTCACAAAATGCACAATTCTTTTGAATATTTGGGCTAAGCCGCCCCACTAGTGCCCTTTTGTGAAAAATTATATTGTTTATTTGTTACCAAAATATATTGTGAACTACAAAAGAGATTTCAACCAAACATAGCATAAGTATGGACTTTAATAAAGATCAATTGAATCTATTTTGGGTTCAAAAGGTCAAAGGTTGGATGTCCTTCAGTTGAAAATAATTTTGTGGACTATAACTGGAGTTAGAAGCGTGTGACGTTATCTCTCTTCTACGTATCCCTTTTCTCTTTTGGCTCTCTGTCATGTGACCTTTCATTTTTCATGTGACATTTAATTGAGATAAAATGTAAGTGAGTTGACATCTATGCAGACGCAGGCATATGTATCGACACATTCACGTCAAATTATATTTTGTTGTTCCATAAGCGATGACCTGTTTCGGACCCATATATTTATTAGGTAGGCATTTGTGTAGAGAGGAGACTGAGGAGATGCTAAATTGAGAAATTACATTTGACAAAGAGAGGAGAGGTGAGGATATAAAGTGAATGAAGCATGTGAGGGAAGAAGCAAATGATGGACGTGTCATGATGTTTTCTACGATTAACAACAAAGGGTTAGCAATAATGGTATTTCAAGTCAAATCTCTTGAGGTTAACCAAACGTGAAAATATTTTAGTTTTGCTCTGCTAAATCTCAACATCATGGTGAGCATACATTTGTGGCATAAGCTTTTTGGGATATGAACCATGTTGGCATGAGATTTCTTTCCAAGCTCAAATTGCTACAGAATGGCCCATTTGAAATGTGGAAAATTTTTGGTGGAATCAAAACCAGTGCCATGCTGAAAAAATGAGAAGAATTCCATTGTACCAGGAGAAAGACAGCACATTAATGGCCTAAAGCAGACCTTGGAATGTACCATTGGTAGAGTTCATGTATAACTTGGGATAGATTGTTTTAAAATCTGTTATGCGTGTCTCCACCATTGGCTGCCAAAGATCCTGCAAAATATTTTTCAAAATAACCTGTTGTTGCCTTTAGTGCACTATTCGATCGATGAGTTGTCAGGTTCAACATGAAATGTATTGACCGTGAAAACTGTATAACGATACGTTTGGTGCCCTCCTATGTTGGGGACACTTCAATCAAGCTCTGAACGTTATCCAACCTTCGCCCATGTATACCAAAAAAAAGTAACACGCTTTAGTGGCGCCGCAATTCATGTAACTGTGTTTGCATGTGGAGAGCTGCATTATGTGGAATATTTTGAAGTTTATGAACTGTATTTTGGCTCACGTGATGATCCATTCGAGCCGATTGTGGTTATAAGCCCAATACCTTCACCCCAGGGACTGATATCTGATTCTGAGAAAATGGTACCTTTGTACCTTTGCACTATAAAATGTATAAAAAAAAATTAAATAATTGAAGTCACAAATCAGCACATGTAGACTTGGTGTGTTTCAGTTTATATTCTGTTGCACTTCTGCTATCTTGTAGATGAAGCGTTAAAATCCTGGATGCGAAACAAAGAAGTCTGTTGGCACAGATTTCAGGTGACTTGAAAACTTCCTCGGAGATATGCAGAGAGAATTGTGGCTCCGGTTGACATTCGACCAGGTTTTTCGATTTGAAAAATATTTTTAGGTTCCTAGCTTTCCCAAAGTTCCTACCTAAACACATTTTAAAAACTTTTATTTATTTTTGGGTACTTTTTGACCTAATAGACTAGACGGATTTCTGAGAAATGTGAATGTTCGGTGCATTTTTGGGTAAAAGTTGGAAACCTCACTTTTTAACATAATAAGGGTATGCTGAATTCGATTAACCCGGTTCCCAAGCCGAATTTTGAGTTTTTGACCTTATATTTAGCATAAACAAAATGGCAGGCAAAATTGGCATTTTTGGACAATTTCTTTGAACAAGCATTTATATATCAAGTATATACATGCAGCTCTTTTACTTTAACTTTACAACTTTTACCCCAAAATGCACCTAGAAGCTTATACATGGCCTTTTTTTTCATAAATCCGTCTAGTCTATATTATGGTTGGTGACATTGAAAGAGACATTCAAACTGATATTGAAATTGGACACTATAAAATGGGGAAAGGGTTTAAATTAGACAATGTTTCATACAACTATTTATTCTGAAATTAAATATACATGGCCATAAAGCACAAACATTCAGGAATGTCACACATGTTGTTTTGCCAAACTCCATCAAATTCATACAAGGGGTCTGATCATCACTCTGTTGCTGACAGGCACACATTAATGTGCACCTCAACTCTGAATAGCGACATTTGCAGAGTCAAGTCTTGCATTGCTTCTGGCATGCACAACAAATCATCTCGAGGCAACTTTCTGGGATTGGACTCTGTGACATCAGAATAGGCTCTAGTCCTGACTCACCACGTTTCCATCCCCTTTCCACAGGTGCAGGAAGGTCAGGTATGGCACAATGAGCATTTCTCCATTCCATGGCTTGATAGTGTACTCGCATCAAATGGAAATGAATAGCATCACTTGTCGGTGACATTGCTTCTGGTTTACCAGTCTTGGAGAACAACATATGTCGTGCTGAATCAACAGAGGTTGTTCTGTGCACATTAAATGTTCTGCAGACGAACGCTTCTGCAGATTTGATTGTCTCCTCTGTGAGTTCACCAATGCCCAAGTTCTTCAGCAGTTTATTCAAAACTCCCAAAAAAAAAACTCAAAATTCGGCTTGGGAACCGGGTTAATCAAATTCAGCATACCCTCATTATGTTAAAAAGTGAGGTTCCCAACTTTTACCCAAAATGCACCTGGAAGCTTATACATGGCTTTTTTCCATAAATCCGTCTAGTCTAACGAGCTAATAACTAGTAATAACTAACCCTAACCCTATTGAAGCAAAAGGCATTGTGAAGAGCTTGTATACCGATGCATTTCCCATTCTGATTGTGCATTGTGATGTTTTATGTTGTACATGATACTTGTAACGTGATTGCCAAAAATATTGCCAATTGTGGTACTGTTTAATTCTTTTATTTTATTAGCCTAGTTGTTGACTAAAAAGGATAAGCAAATCTCGACAGGTTTATTATTCCCCTCCCGGTTTCACCGGAGGGGACAATAGGTTTGCTCTCCGTCTGTGTGTCCGTCCACCCCACCTGTGGGTTTTCCAGACATTTTCCCCATACCCCTTAACATATTCAACTGAAATTTGGTACATGGCTTTGTTATAAGTTACAGAACATGTTTGGGTTTCAGGGCGTTTCGTCAATTTTTCAGTTATGCACTTTTTGGGCTTAGAAAATATCACATCGGTATGGGACATGTATTGTCTCGCTCTTGTTTTTTTATCACCATGGTTTGTGGCATATATCACACTGGTCCAACAGCGTGTGCACAGTGTGAATGAGATTTGTTTAATGACTAATTCTCGAGGCATGTAATTCCATGAAATATTGAAAACGTTTCTACCCTTGAAGGCCAACATGAGCCATGGTGCTGCCGTGAGGGTTGCTGATTGGTTGGTTTTAGTGAATGATGGCGTTTTATAGATCCAATTGATGTCAGTATTCCTATTTGCTTCATATATTCGCATTGTGAGACTTGCCATTTGAAAAAGATCATTAATTACACCAATCTCCATGCACTTGGTGTTTCACTTTGCTTATCGTTATTTAATTTTGTCCACAAATCACTTCTGGAGTAGCATGCAAAGTTGATATTTATACTAACAGATCTTAACTACTCGATGTTTACAGAGACGAAATAAAATCTAATTATAAATATGGTGAGGTTTGGGAAGATGGCGGACATTCCGGACAACGTGAGTAAGAACGACAATTCAAGCCCTGAGTACGAGATCTTGTGCGGTCTTGCCCATCGTCAACTATGATCTCGGCGGCCTCTCGTACCTCCGGTGAGAAATCCTATTCTTATGACAGTGCTACGACGAGGTATCCCTGAGGCGTCGCCGTTCATCTGAGTGGGCAATTCTTCCTCGGCGCTTGGCCATCTTCATTAGTCAGCCTTGCATGTGGTTTATTTCGCGTAACCCACTAGTCGAGGCCTTGGACTGAGGCCAACTTGCATTTTTCACTACCCAGGGGTTTTAAAGCTCGTGATCTTGTCGCACACTGGAAATCTGAATGGCCCATTGTGGCTGCGCCAGTGCGCCATCGAGGGCTTTGTGTCGCATACGTGTTTGGTGTGTTGTTCACATTATACTTCAGTCAGTTGGCATGGAAGTGGTCGACGTCGCGGCTGCATCCAGCTGCTCAAATGCCCTACGGAGTGGAGAGAGAAAGATCCTCAGGGTGTGCTGAAAGAGCTCGAGGGAGCATTGGAGCATGCTTTTGCGAGCCCAAGCATGCTGTGGGTCGAATTCAGTGGCGAGAGTTCATTTTGAAAACTGTGATGGAGTCTAGCATTGCATGGGGGAGCTGTTTGAGTGAGCACGCTGAGGGTTGAACTGGGTGACTAGAGTTAATTTTGAAAAAACGTTTAAATAAGCACCACCTGAATGTATTAATGAGAAAGCCAAGGAACAGGATAAAAGGAAGGGGAGGGAAATGAGCAGGAGTGAGGGGAGAAACAGGTCGAGGGAGTGGAGGTAGGAAGCAGTTGGTGGGTTGGGAAGGAGGAGTCGTATGTGCGTGTGCACGCACAGGAGGCCAGATGGAAAGGGGAAAGAGTGAGGAGGTCCGTTGGAGGGAATGGAAGGAGTAATGCCATGGAAATAATCGTATCAGAAGAGATCAGCAAGGTGGTGGTCAGAGTACAAATATGGGAGGGATGGATAGTTATGGCATGGTTGTTAATACAGGGGTCAATGGTGTGTATTATGTCACGATATGGGCCACAAAAGGAAGCACTGAGGCCGAGAAGCATGAGTTCAGGGACTAACTGGAGAGGTTTGGAGGAGTGGAAGATGTACAGAGGCATTATGGGGAATTGCAGAAGTTTTGTGTGGAAAGACATCAGGAAAGGTTGTATCTTCTCGGGATATAAGCCAGGTAATGGGGACGTCGGAAGTAGCGAAGATAGTTGGTAAAATGAAGGTGGTTTGGAAGAGGATCGAGACGATCAAGGATAGAGGGGGGACAAATATATGCAGAGTTGCTGCACTTGTATGGGAAAAAGAAGAAGTCAGCAGAGAGAGAGAGAGAGCTGTGGATATGGCAGAGAATGACACATGGAAGCGGAGGTGTACAACGAGTTTGAAGAGTATGGTGGGAAGAAGATTATCTATGAATTGGCTCAGGATCAGAATGAGGATAGTGTGGACATTTATGGATGTGGAGGTGGTAATTAAGGATGGTGGTGCGAGACTAGTGACAGAAAGTCAGTATTAAAGGTAGGGGAAGGCTATTTGAAAGAGATGTTTAACGGTGGAAGAAGAAACAGTGAACTGGAGCTTCTGTGTGGGAAATGGAATTAGTGGAAATTAGTGGAATGTGGAAATAGTGGAAATTAGAGGGAAAATGGAATTTGTGGAAATCTTCGAGGAGTTTCTGTGGACAGCATTAAAGAGGATGAAGGGAAGAGCACCAGGCATTGATGAGGTGTGTACAGAGATGCTAATTCCAGCGGGGAGAAGTCAGGGTCAGTTGGATGAAGAGACTGTTGAATGTATACGGTATGAGAGAGGGTTTCATTGTGGAGGATTTGAGGATAGAGCTAATTGTGCCGATGTGGAAGAGGAAGGTCGATGTTTATGGTCTGGGAAAGTACAGAGGCATGACACTTCTAAGTCATGTCATGTAGGTGCTGGATGGGAGATTAAGGGAGGGTGTGGAGATGGACATTGGCGAAGAGCATCAAGGGTTTCGAAAGGGTAGGGGGGTGTCGGATGGAACACGTCCACATTGAGACTGGTGAAGAAGAGGTTTGAGGGAAATCTGAAATGGCATTTGGATTTGTAGACCTGGAGAAGGCCTATGACGCTGTCCCAAGAGAGATAGATGGTGATGGCAATGGCAACAATGAGATGGTTGGGAGTGCTGGAAACGGAACCGCGGTTGGTGGAAGGAATGTACAAAGGAACAAAGGGAAGAGTTTTGTTTAGTCCGAGGATGTCGGAGGAGTTAAGCGTGAACATCAGTTTGAGGCAGGAAAGCTCACTCAGCTCACTTATGTGTATCATGGTGATGGAGCTGGTAAGCAGGACGGGGGTAAAAATGAAAGGTATTCTGGGGTAGATGTTGTATGTGTATGATCTGGCTGTTGTGGCGGAGATTATGTAAGCGATGCAGGAAGTACTGGGAAAGTTGAAGGAAGAATTCTGGAAGGATGGACTGAAGATGAATATGGAGTAGACTGAGGTGATGTGGGTTGAGCAGCAGAGAAAATAAATTGATATCAGGTTATAGGGACAGGAGATCAAACAGGGAAATAGGTTTGTGTGTCTGGGGTGAACAGTGACTGGGGATGGTAGGTCTGAGGCAGAGGTGTGAAGGGAGTGTTCAAGTGGGTGCAAATGTTTGAATGAGGTTGGAGATATTGATGGCAGTTTGAAAATTATCAAAGAAAGTGAAAGGGAAAGTTCTCGTGTCTTCTGTAATGCCAGCCTACCTTTGCAGTCATGGAAATCTCCATGCATTGCTCGCAGACTTCCTCTCCTGTCATAGTCAACCTGTGGTTCTCAATGGAATTCTCTCATCTCCTCTTCCTGTGCAAGTTGGAGTTCCTCAAGACAGTATTGTGGGCCCTGTGCTTTTTTTGAATCTTCATCAATGATCTCTCTGACTCTACTTCACTGGTTCACAAGTTAGCTCAGTAACAGAATTTTTACCTAACGGGACCTCTGACCTTTGACCTCTTGTCCCCATAATCTAATCGGTACATCTTTGCGACATTATACATACTTGTACAAAGTTTGACTTCACTCCCTTCAGCTGTTCTTAAGTTATCGCAGTAACCTCTGGAAAATCATCTGTATCTTTTTGCTGATGACTCTACCCTCTGCCACTCCATCTCTCATACCTCAGATCGACAGGCAGCAGCCTCTTCACTCTCTGCAGACTTGGATAAAATTAGAAGCTGGTCAAACACATGGAACATGTCTTTCAATGCTGACAAATCTCACACTCTCACTATGTCTCTCCGACAAAAACCGTCTGGAAAACCCTCCCATCTACTTTCTCAACAATCCTCTCGAAGAAGTTCTGTCACTGAAGCTTTTGGGTCTCAGGATCTGCCATGATCTTTCTGGGAAAACCATATTTCCAAGCTGGCCTCCAAATCCAGTCACTGACTGGGCAACCTCCATCGTGCGAAGTCCTTCCTTGGCACGACTGAGCTGCCCCCCACTTACAGAGCTTTTATCCAGTTTGATGGAATACTGCTCTCCCCTCTGGACTGGTGCTCCTGCTTCATGCTGTAGAAACCAAAGCTTTTAGAATCATTGGTATCTCCCACGATGAAGCTGATTTTTGAGGGCCTATCACTCTCTCTCACCGCAGGCAGGTTGGTGGTCTTGTGATCTTCTACCGACTCCTCTCCGGCCTTGCACCCCCTATTCTGTCTGTGCACTGTCCCCCAAATATTCCTGCAGGATGCACAAGATCTGTGAGCAACCCCCTTCTGGTGAAACTGCCAAAATCTCTTTGCTCTTTCATTCCTCTTTTTTCCCACCTCTGGAACAAACTCCCACACTCTTCAATCCCACTCCTCCATCCAAGTCTTCAAAACAGCATGGTCCGTGAGCGTCAGCTGCAGCTGTATGGACATGTGGCTCATTTTCCGTACGCTGATTCAGCTCACCAGATACTCTCAGCAAGGGATCCTCGTGATTGGAGGAGGACAACGGGCCGACTGCGTGCCGAGTGGTTGCAGCAGGTTGATCGGTATCTCGAGGAGGTCGGGATGGGCCAGGCATTAGCCAGATGGCCAGCCAGAGGCCCCTGGAGTACCGTCGTACCGTCGTACCTGGTCGACGTATCATGTCGTCCTAGAGTACCTTAATTCCTCCTTTTTCCCACCTCTGGAACAAACTCCCACACTCTCTTCAATCCCACTCCTTCATCCAAGTCTTCAAAACAGCTGTCCACCACCATCACTTATCTTCCCCCATCCAAAACCTTGATCTTTTCTACCCCCGTTAATGTACCGCAAACCTTCATCCTTCAAAATTCCCTATTTTCTTTACTGAAATCCCCTGTAGTGTCCATCTTGTTTATCCTGTGTACCCCACCCCAGCCCTCTCACTTCCACAGATGTCCCTGTTCCCTACTGTTGTTGTGCTTCCCTCTCTCCCCCTCTCGTCTCCCACTCCCTTTATTATATGTTCTATGTGTTATCTCTTGTATGAACCATGACAGAGTATACAAAAAATATATATTTCCTCTGTGGGCAATGACGGTCTGTTCATGATGGTCAAATGAAGGTACGTTGTCAGATTTTTATCTGAAATAAAACATTCATTCAGTGGGTGGTTGTTGATTGTCACTCTTTCTCCCTCCTGAATTTGCTGCTCATAAGTGGTTGCGTTTAATTTTTTTTACTTTTTTTTACTTTTACATTAATGGCCTGTGTGAAACTCCTCTTCACATTTTGTTTCACTTTGCTAATTAGCTAACTACGACTGCTGCTGTTGAAAGACAAAACGTGGTAGATTCACTTCATTTTAGATCTTCAAAATGTCTGTCAATCGCACCGATTATAAAGTTCTTACATCTCCTTGCATAAAGAAAGAGCCTAAATATCTTCTTTTTTTTTCATCCTTTGTTTCATTTTAGCTTAACTACATACATTCTTTCAAATAGCATGATGTCACCTTTCTCAGGGTGTTTGTATTTTGAAGCCAGATGGACTGGTGCAAGTTAACACATTTTTCTTAGTCGCCTCAAATTGTTTCTGCATTAGGAAGTTTCTTCCTTTTTACAAAGTAAACTGAACTTCAAAATAAACTTATCGCTTTCATTTTTTTAAATGTGCAGCTTTACAAACACGTTTCTTCAATTGTAATGGCTGATTATGTAACAGGAACTTCATTTCAATCAACTGGTTGATCAACAATGGCATGCTTGAGGTGTTCTGTATAGGGATCTTTCCCTTTAAATAATGACCCTCATAATGAAATCCTTCAGTTCTCATGGTTAGACATTCATTTACTGCTGTCTATAGTCACTTTAGAGGCTTCTGACAGGGAAAACAACAAGAAAATGCAGATGCCACGCCTGACATCTGAACAACGTTTAAGGGCAATTGGGATGCTTGAAGCTGGTGTAAGCCAGCGAACAATTGCCCAACGTCTTGGTTGCTCACAGCCTGCAATTTCCAACCTGGCCAGGCGTTACGGTGAAACTAGAACTGTGAATGATGGTCCACGAAGAGGAAGACCATGGGTATTGGGTAACCACCCCAAACCAAGACCGCTGGATTGTGCTGCAGCATCTTCATGATAGTTTCCGCCCTGCGACGCAAACAGCTGCAGTGACGAAAGGTTGCCACAACAACCGCATCAGTGTCTCTACTGTGCGGAGGTGCTTGAGAAGTTGGGGCCTGGTGGCAAGACGTTCTTGCAGAGGTCCAGTGTTGAATGCAGCGCATCGGCGGAACAGACTAAGATGGCGTCTGCAGAATCGCCGCTGGACACAGCAACAGTGAAGTGCAGTCTTATTCAGCGAAGAGTCCAGATTTTGCCTACATGCTGCTGATGGGTGTCAACGGGTATGGCGCAGAAAGTTGGGGAAAGGTATGTATCATGCTGTATTTACCAGATCAATCGTTGGGGAGGACCCAGTGTGATAGTATGGGCTGGCATTTCCTCCCGTTTCAGGACACCTCTGGTCGTCATCGAAGGCAATCTCTCTATTCAGCGTTATGTCAATGAAGTTTTGAGATCTCATCTGCTGCCATTTCTCCAGGCTCATCCTGACCGCAGTTTTCCAGCAGGGCACGCTCGACCCCATGCTGCTCGCCTGACCACCAACTTCCTCCAGGAACATGGTGTTTAAGTGATGCCTTGGATGCCTTATTCCCCTGACCTCAATCCCATTGAGCATTTATGGGATGAGCTTGGTCGACGTCTTGCATCGAGGAGATCAATGGCTGTCAATCGGCAAATGCTCATTCAAGGCTTGCAGGAGGAGTGGGACAGACTTCTACAGGACTGCATCAGACGCCTGGTACAGAGCATGCGTCGGAGGTGTACAGCCTGCATCACAGCTCAGGGAGGACACACGATATTGAGGACTGCTGTCATTCTGTCCTTGACTGTTAGGAGTGTTGTGTCCATTCCTGTGTCATTTTGTTTTGACTATATTCAGGTGTGTGCCTTTTGTTGCACCACCCCTTGTGATGTTCATGCTTGTTGTTTTTTGTGATTGAGGCAACCTCTTGTTTATTGACGTGTTTAGTAAAGATAGCTTAACTTTACCTCTGTGTTCAAATATTTTTCATTTTTGCATGGAGGATTTCAATGAGTGTCCTTCTAAAGATTTGATAAGTTTATTTTGATGTTGAGTATCTTAATTTTATAGCTCAATGGAATGTGCTTCTCCTCGTTGGAATGGAGCTGTCCATCACCCTTTCGTGTCGAAATCCAAGGCACTGGTGTAATTTGCATTAATCTTGTGTGACCTGCAAGAAAATCGTTTTTTTCCCCATAGCTGTAAACTCATTGCAGGCCTGTTTTTTTATGATATCGTTTTTGTTTCAGCATTTATTTGATGATATTGCTCTTTCTCATATTTCTCTCCCAACTTCTTCTCTGGGAAGTACACATTATTTCTTCTTCTTTCTCTCCTGTGCTCTTGTCTTTCAAGCTTCACGTGACCTTTTAGTTTAATTTGGGGTTTTTTGTGTATCGGGTCGAGGCTCGTGGAAGAGCTCGAGCACTGAACTGATCAGGACGCAACAAAACAAAAAGAACAATAGAAAGAGGGGAGACACCAACAGAACAGTTGAAAGACAAAATATAGAGAGACTTGGTCGAATTGGGGTTGTGGGGAAGGGTGTTGGGGATGTTACAAGGGGTACAAAATAGCATGGTTTTGGATGGACGATGATATGAGATTGTGAACATCTGTCTTGAAAACGTGGAAGGAAGAGTGAGATTGAAGAGAATGCAGAAGTTGGTTCCGCAGGTGTGAAAAAAGACGAATGAATGAGTGGAGGTGAGCAATGATGCTGGATTTTGGGAGTTTCCCCAGAAGGGGGGGGTTGATGGTGGACTTCCTTGCAGAATCCTGGTGTGATGCGGAGAAGGGTTAGTGTTCAAGACCAGAAAGGATGCGGTGGAAGACAGAGAGACTACCGACTTGTCTGCGATGGGAAAATGATAGGCCCATAGACACACGCAGCTTCATCTCTAGGAGATTCCAATGATCTTGAAAGACTTTATTTTACACGGTGCCAATCTGATCAAGGTGTGAGGCAGGGGGGCCAGCCCTGAGGTGCGAGCACTCCATCGAGGTGCAGATGAAGGCCTTGTAAGTGAATAGGACTTCAGTTGTTTCAAAGAACTTTGATGACTGAGGATGCCCTATCTACAACTGGCTTTGGACGCCAACATAGAAACGCGGGTTGCCCAAGAAAGATAACGGATGTTCATGAGACCCAGGAGTTTGAGTGACTGAACTTGCTCAAGGGGTTAACCAAGTATGGTAGATGGGAGGGTTTGCCATGTGGTATTTTCAGAGAGAAACAGTAAGAGTGTGAGATTTGTCAGGAATGAAATACCTATTCCAACTGTATCACCATCTTGTTGCTTTTGTCAAGGTCTAAGGAGAGGGAAGTGGCTGCTACCTGCCTATCTGAAGAATCACCCTATCAAGAGGGGGTCACCCAATCAAGATCGGATTATTACTCCCGCCAGGGAGTAATGCGTTCGATCGTGTCCGTCCGTGTGTGTGTTCGTGTGTTTGTGAACAAGATATCTGGAAAAGTTCTGAACGGATTTGGATGAAAGTTGGTGGGATGATTGCCCTTGGGATAAGGAAGAATTGATTAGTTTTTGGTGAAGCTCAGGATATTATTCCGGATCCAGGAATTTTTTGAAGGATTTTTTTACCATTGGAAGATAGGGCTCAGCAGCGGCCCCCCATGGCGGGAGTATGCGCTCTACTGAGTGGCGTTCTAGTTTCAATTTTTGTAATCCATCTAGATTGATGTTTGAAACTTGAAAAAATTAATCTGGGAGTGCACCACTGCAATGTTGGGGAAAATGGCCTCATTGACGATTTTATTGTGCTGTTCACCTTCTGCATGTGGAAATAATGTGGAGCAACAAATTTCGGGGCAATTGGACCAGGTGTATGGAATTGCATACAAATAAAACAAAGGGGCAAACACACCTGTGTTGGACATTTTGACGTATCTCGTCAATAATTAGAAATTGCACTCGGTATCTCCGACAGGCCGAACAGTTTACGTTTTGCATTCCACTGATAGGCCAGATCTAGATCCAGGCCTGAACTAAAATATTATCTGCTTGTTCGTGTCGCCTAACCAACTCATCCACCTAATTTTGGCATAATTAGTCCACAACCTTTTGAAATATCATACTCTATTCTTGTATCCGATTCGGATCTTCAGAATTGAATTGATTTGTCCTTGTCACACACCCAATGTTTGCACCAAGTTTCGTTCGAATCCATCCATAACTTTTGGAGATATCCTGTTATATACATCATTTGTAGCTCCATCTCACAATGGTGAAGGATCACTAAAAATTCTCGTGTCAGGATCCGATTCCGGATCTTCAGAACAAAAACGGAACAAAATCAAATTCTTCAGAACAAACCAGAATCTAATGAATTCGTACTTATCACACACCCAACCTGTCCACCAAATGTCATTGGAAAACGTCCACAAGGTTTTGAGACATCCTGCACACAGACAAACAGAAGAAGAAGAACACCACTCAATTTGCCTCTTCAGATGCATATGGCTGCCGAAGCAGTTTCCTAGGCCATGGGGCACAATCCTGGACAGGTCGCCACTCAGACACAGGATACTCGAATGGCTCATTCTTCCCAGTAAGCCTGGTACTCATTTTGCCAACCCGAGAAGGATAACGGGCTGAGTCTACCCACTTGGTGTTAATTCAGTCACATGATAGGGGCTTGGAATGAGGAAACTGACGTCTCAAGCCAGCCACCTTAACCGTTAAGCCAACACCAGGCTTACAGACAGACAGGGGTGCAAACGTAACTTCCGTCCACCTTCGGTGGCAGAGGTAAATATTTTTGAATTTGTCGCACTACTCTCCAGCACGCGACATAATCATGGTGTGGAAAGGTGTTGGTGCAAAGTGTTCCGATACAGGTGCTTAATGTCCACAGGTTTTGTAAGATCACTCGGAACCATGATAAGGAGGGTTTCTGGCCGCGGAGAGTGGATCTATGCAAATGCCTGATAACCAGACGTGGCTAAAGGATATAAAATGGACCAATGATGTCCATTCAAAGATGCATAGTGAGCTGATGCTCAGCCAGCGATTGTTTGCAAGTTGGATTACATGTGTCTTCAAGGTGCCAGGTTGTTTGTATTCTTGTTTCCAAAGACAAAGATGTTTGTCTTGTTTGACAATCCACTTTGGAAAATGTGATTCATTTGTTGATTCATCTCCTGGATTAGCTGGCCATTGTCACACGTGTGTGTGTGTGTGTGTGTGTGTGTGTGTGTGTGTGTGTGTGTGTGTGTGTGTGTGTGTGTGTGTGTGTGTGTGTGTGTGTGTGTGTGTGTGTGTGTGTGTGTGTGTGTGTGTGTATGTGTGTATATATCTTGGGTCATAGTTTGCTTGAAATGTGCCACCTTCAGTTTGGGCAGCAAAACCGAAGGAAACAATTTAGTGCAGCTGCTCGGTTCTACCGCACGACTCGTGGGGCCCTCCTGCTCTGATTGTTCCTTGTGTTTAAGATTTATACTGTTTATCCACAGCACTGCTTGCCTCGTCACCAAGACTGCAGAAGCATATATGCTCTGCCCAGGACGGATAGGCCTGTGAGTCTGATTCCCAGACTGTGTACATTCCTGCAGCATGCTGTCACAAATATTGTCTTGCACACAGCATGTGTTGTTTCGATTCCTGCCGCGCATTTCTCAATGTGCTCTGTTAGGGTCGCTTGATGTTGCGTTTATTCATTCATTTATGTCGTCGTAAGGTTAACTTGCTGGTGACATACTTTTGCTCTTTTGATCGCGCAGCGACTTGAGGACTTATGCCAATCGTAACTGGATCAGGGTAAGTGTTGTCACTGAAAAAATTAACGGGATTGAGGAAATGCACGATGATGAATAAAATGAAAGTTTCCTTTTTTTCAACAATTTGTGAAATTGGTTCAACCAATGAAAACCACAGTCTAGAATTGGGTACATATTCAAAAGGACTCTGCCTGTCTCTGTAACCCTCTCCCTCTCCATCCTGCCTTCCTTGCTCATTCTTTCCGCTTCTTTTTTCATATATATTTTTTTCCTTCTTCATGCATCGCCAAATGCGCGAGATCCAGATGTGCTTGGCATATCTGCGAGCACACATCTGCGGGTTTCCAAGTTTCTAAAACCAAGAATCACCCTCCCTTTTTGCTCTGCATCACTTCCAACCAACCCCCTGTACTCAAACTGCTCCCAGGACGCTCTTGCCTCCCTCGGTTTTGGTCCTTGGCAGAGGCAATGTTTTTACCCGGTGGTCAGCAGGAAGGACAGCTGATTATTATATGCAGCAGGGAGAAAGGAGGAAAGCAGACAGGGTGTGCTGTAAGAAGATTGGAAAGGAAGAGCGTGTTGGGGCTTGGTGGGAGGGGGGTGGAGTGCAGCACGGAGAGAACTGTTATGGTGGCTATGCAAGGTGATGTGTGGGCAGGGTGCATCGGAATTTGTGGGATAATGTTGATATGCGGTGGTGGTGGAGAGTTGGGGAGAAGGCATTGCAGCTTAGACTTGGCGCAGAGTGAAGATTTGAAATCTCTCAGGGATGCCAATCAAGTGAGTGGTCCCATAGCGCTCGTCGAGCATTTGTCTGAGAAATAACTTCCCGCTTGGCGATTGGGTCTGTAACCTTTCGTAGTGGAAAGCAAAAAAAAAAAAAGTATCGGCCTTGTTCACACTGAAGTTAAACAATCCCCACGGCTGCGCGCCATCTGACAGATTTGGGCCCAAAGAGTGTATTTTTGGCGAGTGGGAAATTTTGCGCTCGTCACTTTGTGCTGGGAGCCATTGTAGCATGCACTTCCTTTGGCCTGCGCTCTCCCGGACCAGGCATTGGCCGCCTCGTCGGTGAAACCCACTCGGGGAGATTTGCAAGATGTTAAGTCATCGAGCTGCGCGCTCGCTTGGTGGTCTGATTTGTACTGCGGTACCTTAGCCAAACCATTTTGGAGTTGGAGGCCGGGCGAACGAACCATCTCACTTTGCAAAAACACAAGTCTGTTCAAAAGAAAAAATATATATATATAAACCTTGAGGAAAAATATATTTTTGCTGTTTCCTCCTGCAAGTTTGAGAACTCATCATTTGTTCTTTTCCCCCTTTGCAATCAGTGTTTTATGCTGAAGAGCATGAACTGCTGGCAGGTCGTTTTAGCGTGTTTTCTGCACTACCTACTCCACAGGGAATCGAGGTCGTTTTGTAGACCTACAAAGGGAGCTGAATGTTCGAGTCATTGCCTAATTGCAAGTGTATATTTGGTTTGCTGCAATCCTCGTTTATTTTGAACTTCCTTGTGTTAACTCGATGATCTCATTGAGAAGGCCCTAACGTATTACAAGTCCCCAACTTTTGGAACTCATTTTGTGAATGCACGGATGGATTTTCGAAATCCAAACGATTCGGTTTTCCTGCCACTCCTTGTCACATTTTGACATGCTGTGTGCTCTTTTCACCTGCCTTTTTATTTGCATGTGGTAGTTTTTCCTTTTGAAGGCATCATTTGTTACTTTTGTATATATTCCCCAAAACCATAAGCCATTTATTCCTGCCAGAGCAGCCAGTTTCGGAAAACTCGTGCTTTGGGCGGCATTATTTGAGTCTTGCACCCAGAAATGGAAGAGTAACAAAAAATGTTTCTACTTGTGACGAATTTCAAATGCCGGCAATTTGTATAAACATGCCTTGGCGCAAGCACCCAATGAGTGGTAGTATGTGTTAATTTGATTCCTGTTTGGCTTTGGGTTGTCTGTACCCATGGCAAAATTGCCAGGAGATGTACTGTGTTGTGGCATTGTGGTATTGCCAAGTGAGTTGTGGAAGTGGGCCGAACCTTTTGGTATCTTACCTTGTGTCTCACCAGTTTCATCAGTATTGAAGCACAGGTGAGCTCAATGCTCTCTCCAGCCATACCCTCGAGCAGAGGCGACGCCAAGTGTTGCCCACATGACCTGACCTTGCCGTGCCTTCCCCACATGTCTGCTACTCTGCACGTAGGCGCGTCTCTCCCAGGATGCCTGGGGGAGCCAACAGGATACTTGTGTATTCGGCCCTCCAAGCCCTGCCTCTCCTCTTCCCCAGCCTCCTGCTGCCTTCTTTCCCCCAATGTCTACCCCCATCTGTCTCCCCTTCCATTATTTTTATTTTTTTTCAAACCAATGTTAACATTGACATTATCCAAGCTTGGTTGGGCATCTGGAGTCGTCAACCCACCTTTCTCTCCTGCCTCCCCTCCCCTTTCCCAGCTCTTTGCCTGGGCTCAAGGGAGGAACAGGAGAGCGAGGTTTGCCAAAGTTTCTCTTCCCAGGCATGATTGCCGCATGCTTTCTGTAAAATGGGAAAATTATTGTTGGAAGGCATCCCCGATGTCGAAATTGTCAAGACTTTTAAATATCCCTTATATGAAAATGCTTCCAGCCACCAAAACATTGTTTCCTGGTCGAGTATAAAGCAGGTAGTACTTTTTTCCCATTGGCTTATCTCTTTTTGTTCGATGGCTATAACGTGCATTTGGGGTTCAGTCCCAATTTCACCATGGGTGATCTTGAGATCTCACCCCACGTGCTGTTTTCCATGGCGGCGAGACCCATACAAGCCTTCCACATTGCGGGTAAAACTGCCGATGGGAAGCGCGCGCATTCCCCAATGGCTTTGCATGTCTGCGTTTGGCAGCATCAACAGCGTGCACGTGTGCGCTGCTTTTCCCATTTGCCTGAGCGGATGTGTGTCCAAGCCAACACAGAGCTCTCGCTCACCCCACACTCATCTCCTCCTGTCGTGGCTCTGTCTATGTGCATCGATTTGTCTGCAGGTCTGCGCAGCTGTTTGACGATTTTACAAAGCTGGTACAATGTTGTTTTATTCAACTTCAATTGCAATTCCGTGTTCCTGTTGGCTTAGGATCCAAGGGGTTCTTGCTTTTGTACCGTCTATTGAGGAGACGCGGAAATGCGTACAGCCTATTGTTGTAGTACCTCACAGCATGCCCCAAAGCACCAAGAATACACCCTTACCCCTAGTCCTCCAAGGACGTGTAAACAAGAATGTTCCTTTGATCACCCTGCATGGAGACAATTGGCATTTAAGAGTCGTACGGAATTTTTCTGAGATTTTGTGGATTTCTTTATTGCTATTTGTGACAAATTCTCAGCAACGGTCTTCCTTGTGTTTGATCCTGGCAGCTTGTTACAGGTATTTTATTTTAAAATAGCTGCTAATTTTGCAGTTTTGGATTTGGTGATAAAAATGGCAATCTA
Source organism: Myxine glutinosa (assembly GCF_964187855.1). Classification (NCBI taxonomy): domain Eukaryota; kingdom Metazoa; phylum Chordata; class Myxini; order Myxiniformes; family Myxinidae; genus Myxine; species Myxine glutinosa. The sequence continues at coordinate 103,950,738 of NC_136266.1, forward strand.
ATCTTTGTTGCTGTTTGGTGTATCCGCAAACGAGTACAGCCAAAGGCAGAAAGAAACCTTGTCCAATGGACAACTCTCGTCTCGAAAGACGAGTGTCCTTGCTGAATTATATCTTCCAACTCTTAAATAAAAACTTTAGTCGTATACCTTGTACTCAGGTTGTGAGTCTGCTGTGGCAGCACCTCACCTAACCTCAATGCATTTAGATAGCGGTATCATCACATCAGGGTATGACTGTTGTTTTTTGGAAGCGTGCCCTGGATTTTTTACCTCAGCATTGTGCAATGAGCAATTTTTAGAGTAAAATAATCTTGGACAAAAGTGGGAAAATCTTGCTGCTTATGTTGAAACAATTTGCAGCAAAGAAAATTTGTGACCGAAGGGTAAGCTGTACTGTTCTTCTTTGCAGGCCTTGGCATCAGATTGGCGACGAGTCTCTGCATTGCAGTACTTTCTGGAGGCGCTTTGTGGCTTGGAGGATCCTTTTTTGGCCTACAAAGGGGGCCGCTATATCGCTGTTGCACCGAGGCCCGAGTTACCTGGTGCACACAAACACGGTGACGATGAAGATGCAGTGGGCAATTCGGAGAGCTCGGTAGGTCATTTGCTTGAGAAACAAGTGGGAATGGGAGGAGGGATTCCCATTCCCTTACACATATTTCTTCAATGACTCGAAATAACAAAACAACTCTGTCCTCAAAATCAGTGCTATCATTCATGGAGTTTATTCCTGAATAAATATGAGATATTTATGCTGCTCTTACATTGCAAGTTGTCATAACAAAGCACTCATATTTCAAATTAGCATCAAGAGACAAAAGTCTCTCTGCATATCCACAGCATTCATCCTATCCATAAAAATCACATGATTCTACATGCAAAGTAAATAACCATTAACACAATGGTGCTGTATCATAAGCATGTGTAGAAACTATTGTTTTTCAAAGAAATACAAAGAACTTTCATGCAGGAAGAGGCTATTTGGCCCATCATGTCTGTGCTGCATCAACACCATATTAATCCAATAACTTTTCCTTTTGGTGCGAGGGAGAGGGTGGTGGTTGAAGACAGTTATTGAACTCAATGGTATTCATAGAATACTTACCCTGCGCAGTCAACTTGTTGCGAGCCAACTCTTCTGTTTTTGAACATTTTTTTTTCTTTGATCCAATATGGCTGCCAGACCATGTGAGCGATGACATCATACATTTATATTCTGTAATATAATTGTTGCATAGATCACACTCGATACTTTTCAAACTGATCAGACCAAGCATTGTCCCTGTCGAACTACGACGTCATAATTATGGCACCAATGACATCGTTAACAACACATATTCCCCATATGGAGTTCTTTACAATGAGCAATGTTTCAATTTTTTCCATGCAGCGGTTTTGGAGATAGAGGTGGAACATTTTTCGGTTTTTCCAAGATGGCGCCTGTACCACATGACCTATGACATCATGATTATCATTAAAATATTCTACCTGAGGAGGTGTTCCTATGGTGAAAATTTCGTGCCCATCAGACCAACAGTTGCTGAGAAACAAAATTCGCAATGATCGGATAAGTGTTGTACTTGTCGAATTATGACGTCATAATTAAGGCACCGATGACATTACCATCAACACATCTTATTCCCCATGGTTAGTGCTTGACAATGAGCCATGTTTCAATTTTTTCCATTGAGCGGTTTGTGAGATAGAGGTGTAAAGTTTTTCCAAGATGGCGTCCGTACCACGTGACCTATGACGTCATAATTATGAATAAAAATTTATATAGGTGAGGGGGTGCTTCTATGGTAACATTTTGTGTCAATCGGACCAACGGTTGCCGAGAAAATGAATTTTTTTAATGCAGACACGTGCGGCACACTGCATACGTACGGCACACGGCACACGTACACAACTGAATGCTTAACCCCCGCTTTTGTCTTCGCGAGCGCAGGGTAATAGGGACTGAACAAACACCATCAGCACTCCCTCCTTGACCACACATACATACATTTACTACACCCATACCTAGCCTACCTACCAGTCCTGCCAATATCCATTTACACCTTTGTCTCCATTGCTTATTATAGATACCATCTAATTCCATTTTAAACCTATCTACTCTTTCTGCTGTCAATACCTTTCCAGTGAGGCAATTTCATGCATTAACTACTCTCTGAATGTGAAAAAACCCCTGACCATACTACCTTCATAACTCTCCTCTTTACTCTCAGGCTATTTCCCAGATACTATCACTGTCAAATATTCTGCTAAAAAACGTCTGCAGTTATTTTGTCTGGTACCCTGTCTGGTACCAAATATTCCCTCTGGTACCCTTCATTATATTAAATGACTCAATCAGATCCCCTCGTAACCACCTTCTTTCTCATGTATAACCTCTAATCTACTTTCTCAACAATCCTCTTCAAGAAGTTCTGTCACTCAAGCTTTTGGGTCTCACTATCTGCCATGATCTTTCCTGGGAAAACCACATTTACAAGCTGGCCTCCAAAGCCAGTCGCCGACTGGGCATCCTCCGTCGTGCGAAGTCCTTCCTTGGCACACCTGAGCTCATCACCACATACAAGGCTTTCATCCGCAGCTCAATGGAGTACTGCTCTCCCCTCTGGGTTGGTGCTCCTGCCTCACACCTAGCTCAGCTTCACGCTGTTGAAACCAAAGCTTTCAGAATCATTGTCAAACCTCGACTCTGATTCTGCAACTGGACCAGACGGCATCAGCCCACGGGTCCTAAAATCCTGCTCTGCCGCTCTATCTCACCCTCTCTCTGTTCTTTTCACCCTATCTTTTGCTCAAGGTCATCTGCCAGCATCCTGGAAATCAGCAAACATTACTGCTTTACACAAAAAAGGTGCAAAAACAGATCCTTGCAACTACAGACCAATCAGCCTGCTCCCAATTATCAGCAAAGTCATGGAATCCATCATTGCTTCGGATATGAAATCTTTCCTCTTCTCCAATGGCTTGATCTCTGATCATCAATTTGGTTTCAGACCAGGTCACTCTACCCTGGACATGCTGCTTCTGCTGTCTCAACAATGGATGGAGGTCCTCAATGCCAAACAGGAAATCAGAGCTGTCTCCCTTGACATATCACGTGCCTTCGATACGGTCTGGCACCCAGCTCTGCTCACCAAACTCTCCTCCTATGGTATCCATGGAAATCTCCATGCATGGCTTGCGGACTTCCTCTCTGGTCATAGTCAACGTGTGGCCCTGAATGGATTTCTCTCATCTCCCCTTCCTGTTCAGGCTGGAGTTCCCCAAGGCAGTGTTCTGGGCCCTGTGCTTTTTCTGGTCTTTATCAATGATCTCTCCGACTCTCTAGAAAATCCTCTCTATCTCTTTGCTGATGACTCCACTCTCTGCCGCTCCATTCCTCTTCCCTCAGATCGGCAGTCTGCAGCCTCCTCACTCTCTGAAGACCTGGACAAAATCACAGACTGGTCAAACAAGTGGAACATGTCTTTCAATCCTGACAAATCTCACACTCTTACTATGTCTCTCCGAAAAGATCGACTGGACAACCCTCCCATCTACTTTCTCAACAATCCTCTCCAAGAAGTTCTGTCGCTCAAGCTTTTGGGTCTCACTATCTGCCATGATCTTTCTTGGGAAAACCACATTTCCAATCTGGCCTCCAAAGCCAGTCGCCGACTGGGCATCCTCCGTCGTGCGAAGTCCTTCCTAGGCACACCTGAGCTCCTCACCACATACAAGGCTTTCATCCGCAGCTCAATGGAATACTGTTCTCCCCTATGGGCTGGTGCTCCTGCCTCACACCTGGCTCGGCTTCACGCTGTTGAATCCAAAGCTTTCAGAATCATTGGAATCTCCCGCGATGAAGCTATCTCTGAGGGCCTTTCACTCACTCACCGCAGGCAGGTTGGTGGTCTTTCTGTCTTCTACCGACTCCACTCTGGCCTTGCTCCCCCAGCTCTCTCTGTGCTCTGTCCCCCAAATATTCCTGCAGGTCGCACAAGATCTGCCAGCAACCTTCTTATGGTTAAACTGCCAAAATCAAGACTCTCTATTCACCTTCACTCTTTCATTCCTCTTTTCTCCCGCCTCTAGAACAAACTCCCTCACTCTTTTCAATCCCACTCCTCCCTCCATGTCTTTAAAACAGCTGTCCACCACCATCTCTTATCTTCCCCCATCCAAAACCTTCATCTTTTCTACCCCCTTTAATTCACCCCAGATCCACTTTTTTGAAATACCGACTTCTTTCCTGGAAGTGCGAGCAGTGTCCATGTGTTTTTTTTTACCTCTCCCCCCCTCCCGCCCCCCTCCCATGCCTCCTCCCCCCAAGTCCTCTCCCTCCCACAGATCTCCTGATGTCCCTTCTCTCCATCTTGTTTTCCCGCTTCCTTTATCATATGTTTATGTTTATGTTTATTATATGTTTATCATATGTTATGTGTCAGTTTGTCTTTTTGTGATCAATGTTAGCTCTTACACGAGCCTCGGTCTTGTATACAAAAAAAGAAAAGTGTTTGTGGTCAAACGAGACAAAAATTGAAGTTTTTGTTCTAAATTGAAAGCATTACATCTGGCACAAGCCTACCTACCACTGTACATCACCCAGTCAACAACATCCCTACTGTCAAGCATAGTGGTGGCAGCATCATGTTATGGGGCTGCTTTTCATCAGCAGAGACTGGCAAGCTTGTCAGTGTATAAGGGACAATGGACTGCACAAAGTACACGAGAATCCTTGAAGAAAACCTGCTTGTCAGCCATGAATCTGAAACTGGGTTGGAGATTCACATTTCAGCAGGACATTGACCGAAGAATAAAGCTAAATCCATACTTGAGTGGCTGAATAAGATGAAAATAAAAGTTCTTGAGTGGCCCAGTCAAAGTCCTGACTTGAACCCAAGACTTGAAGATTGATTTATTTATGGATTTATTTATAGCGAGACTTGAAGGTTACAGTCCATCGGCAATCCCCATCAAACTTGAGAGAAATAGAGCAATTTTCACGTGAACAATGGGCAAAGATTTCACCATCTCTCTGTGCAAAGCTGGTAGAGACCTACCCAAAAATACTCCTAGCAGTCATTGCTGCAAAAGGTGCTTCCACCAAGTACTGTTCCAAGGAGATGAATACTTTTGGAACCAGTGAATTTTTAGTTGTACATGTTTTTTGCAGCAATTCCTGACATGTAACCTCCTTCAATTTATGTGTTTAGTTTGATCACTTCAGTTTTGAATAAAAAATTTCATTTGGAAATATTTTTTTTTAATGTAATTTGTAATCGTACTTAAATACGCCATTTGGTGTCTGTCTGATGAATTTTTGACCACGATACATTCTGTCGTTATCCAATCTCAACCAAACTTGACAGGATGAACAAGGGTTACACAATGAAGGTTATAGCGCATTAATTTGCCCCCCTCCCCAAGGGGGGGGTTATCCCCCGAGCGGGTTTTCCCCGCCATTGCAATGGGGTTGCATGTTGAGGTGTATGTCCATGTTAAGTTAGCTTTATCGTGGCGTTTTTCCAAGGCCGCTTCGAATAACAAAACTAACGATAATAGCATAATATTAATGTTATAACAAAACAATATTAATATCACACCTCCCCAATGTGTTTTTCCTCCTTGAACAAACGTCGAGTCAACGTTTATAAATAGCTTGTCATGGTGTTTCCGTGGGAGCATCAGCACAAAGGCCTCTACCAGAGGTAAAAATATTATAAACCACAAACATGCATGATTAGCTTTTTAAACAGTCGCTAATGCTATTTATAACACTAAACAAATAAATTTGGAGGAATCCCGACATCCATCCATGAAGTAAGTTTACTTGCAGAACTGCACAAAGATCTACTGTGCTCTATATACCCCACAAGATTTGGGTAAATAACATGACCCTTCCTGGCGCTAACATGGCGTTTTTTGTGGTGGCCTTTTGAACCTCGCTCCTGCTGTTTAACACGAAACTGAAAGGGAGAAGCTCAGGTTGTGCTCATTTACCAAGCTGCTAGCTAGCGCTTGCCAAGCCAGCCATTCCTTAGCATTTTTGAATGGAGTGCTTGCTCGAATGCTTAAACCACTTGGTGATCTCTCCACAATAATCTTGATAAATGAACACACACCCAATGTTCTTGAGACCCGGCCATAGATAGACTATCTATATGTATATAAAACACAGTTTGTGTGTGTTTGTGTGTGTGTGTGTGTGTGTGTGTGCGTGTGTGTGTGTGTGTGTGTGTGTGTGTGTGTGTGTGTGTGTGTGTGTGTGTGTGTGTGTGTGTGTGTGTGTGTGTGTGTGCGTGCGTGCGTGCGTGCGTGCGTGCGTAATGTTACCGATAGACTCCTAAACGGAGAGGCTCACGTACTTGATATTTGGCACAGACATGGCCATTGAACCTGGTAAGAACATGGCTGACCTAAAAATTGATTTCATAATATTTTTTAACCATATTTTTACCTCAGCGCATTTCAGTGAGGCATATTATGCACGGAATCTGACCGGTCGCAGAGCAGCGCGCTGATTCGCTCAGAGCGATCACGTGATGTTCCTTGCCGCCATTAACTCAGTTACGTGTTCGCACGTATTTCAGAGCGAAAAGCAATTGCCTTTTTTCACATTTAAGCGACGAACATTGCCATTCACACCACATAGGTTTTTTTCCCTTTCATCTTTAGATTCATATTTTTTGCCATAACGTAGCGCATTATGGCTCTCTCGAGCTCGAGTTAGCCAATCACCTGGGAGCATGAGGCCACGTTGGCCACACCCACGACAGGACGCAGAGTTGCAATCGATCGCTCAGAGCGATCACGTGATGTTCCTTGCCGCGCGACTATATATATATCACTCAGATCCCTCACAATCGACCACCACCACCTCTTCCTGCAATACTAAATATCACTCAGATCCCTCACAATCGACCAACACCACCTCTTCCTACAATACTAAATATCACCCAGATCCCTTGGAATCGACCACCACCTCCTCCTACAATACTATATATCACTCAGATCCCTTGGAATCGACCACCACCACCTCCTCCTGCAATACTAAATATCACTCAGATCCCTTGGAATCGACCACCACCTCCTCCTACAATACTATATATCACTCAGATCCCTTGGAATCGACCACCACCTCCTCCTACAATACTAAATATCACCCAGATCTATTGTAATCGACCACCACCTCCTCCTACAATACTATATATCACTCAGATCCCTTGGAATCGACTACCACCTCCTCCTACAATACTAAATATCACTCAGATCCCTCACAATCGACCACCACCCCCTCCTACAATACTAAATATCACCCAGATCCATTGGAATCGACCACCACCTCCTCCTACAATACTAAATATCACCCAGATCCCTTGGAATCGACCACCACCTCTTCCTACAATACTATATATCACTCAGATCCCTTGGAATCGACCACCACCTCCTCCTACAATCTATATATACTAGGACGTGCCCGTACGTGGGTGCCCGTTCCTTGCCAAAAAAAAAAAAAAAATGTCTTCGCCCATGCATGCATGGGCGTGCCCATGGGCCCATGGGCGTGCCCGTAAGTGCGTGATGTGACCGTACAATGAATGTATCGTCCCGACGCCGCAGCTCGGATGGCGCTGCAGTTAATCGGGCCTGTATCGGCAGAGTTATTATAAACGTGTACTACAATCGATCGTACCTTACAGCGTCTGCTCGCCACGTTCAGCATCAGTACGTCGTCACTATGACTATCTGTAAGTCCGGAAGTGACGTCCTCATTTGACTGTCCGGAAGGTCGCATATCGCAGTTACGATGAATCGCAAATTAGTTTTAATTAGTTTTAAAACATAGTTTAACGGCAACATAGTTTTCCAACGTGAAATAAATGAATACGCTCTCAAATGTGCCGTCCGAGGCAGAGTCTGTTCGCCACGTTCGGCACACGTGATAGCTCGCTGCTCTCTGATTGGTTGAATCGTTTTTTGGACATAGCTCGGTAACTACTTCTCCGATTAATATGAAACCTTGAAAAGGCACATCCTCAGGTCCCCAGCAATATATCTGGCAAGTTTCAAGTATATCGGACCCGTGGTTGTCGAGAAACAGCGGTCACAGACAAACACACACACACAGACACACAGAGATTACTGGAATTATAGATAGATAAAACACAGTGTGTGTGTGTGTGTGTGTGTGTGTGTGTGTGTGTGTGTGTGTGTGTGTGTGTGTGTGTGTGTGTGTGTGTGTGTGTGTGTGTGTGTGTGTGTGTGTGTGTGTGTGTGTGTGTGTGTGTGTGTGTGTGTGTGTGTGTGTGTGTGTGTTGTTGCCGCCGATAGACTCCTAAACGGAGAGGCTCACGTACTTGATATTTGGCATAGACATAGCCATTGAGCCTTGGACGAACATGGCCGAGACCATATTTGACGAGATCCATATTTTTTATTCATATTTACCTCAGTGCATTTCAGCGAAGTACCCACTAATCTCAGCCGGTTCCAGAGCAGCTCGCTGATTCGCTCAGGGCGATCACGTGATGTTCCATTCCCGCCGCCAGACTGATTCGCTCAGAGCGATCACGTGATGTTCCATCCCGTCACACGTCACACGTTTTTTCACCTTTTATGCGATCGTGTTTTGTATCGATTTTGTGCGATATGAATTAAATGTCTTTGAAACAGCTGTGAAACGTCTTTCCACAACCCTTCCGTAACCGATTGGAGCAGTTTATTGCCGCACAAAACGAGATCCGCGAAGCGAGTTGGTCGAGTCGTGCTGACCAAGATGGCGACATGGCGGCTTCACTTTTCACGGAGTATGAGCGTTCTATATATTTTCAATTCAGTGCGCCCGTGATTTGTGGCATAGACATGACCATTGGGCCTTCACGGTGTAATTTGTGCGAGGCTTTTGTCCGAGTGAGCTTGAGTCGAGAGGGCGAATGTACGGGTTGGGAATGTACGGGTCTCCCTTCCCCCGCCCGGCAACGCCGGTACTGGAGGACGTCACAGGATCGGTGAGTCTCCAAAAAGCCGCTTCGTGCTGTTGCGAATATGCAGGACTATGTCCGATTGTTGTGCTGCTCTCCGACCATGAGAACTGCAACGTCATTGTTGACTGGCCATCCCCTTCCCTCCCCCTTCCCCCTCCGTCCCCCCCTCCCTTCCCCCTCCACCCTCCCCTTCCCCCTCCACCCTCCCCTTCTCCCCTCCCCTTCTCCCCTCCCCCTCCATTTTCCCCCTCCCCCTCCCTTTTCCCCTCCCCTGCCCTTTTTCCCCTCCCCCTCCCTTTTTCCCCTCCCCCTCCCTTTTTCCCCTCCCCCTCCCTTTTTCCCCTCCCCCCCTTTCCCCCTCCCCCTCCCCCTCCCTTTCCCCCTCCCCCTCCCCCTCCCTTTCCCCCTCCCCCTCCCCTCCCCCCTCCCCTCCCCCTCCCTTCCCCCCTCCCCTCCCCCCTCCCCCTCCCTTCCCCCTCCACCCTACCCCCTCCACCCTATCCCCTCCCCTTCTCCCCTCCCCCTCCCTTTTCCCCCTCCCCTCCCACACCCTTCTCCCCTCCCCCCCTCTTCTCACCTCCCCCCTCGTTCCCCTCCCCTCCCCCGCCCGGCAATGCCGGGTACTTCTGCCGGGCCCCCCTCCCCCTCCCCCCTCCCCCCTCCCACCCCCTCCCCCTCCCCCCTCCCATGCCTCACCCTCCCCATCCCTCACCCTCCCCCTCCCCCTCCCCCTCCCCCTTACCCCCTTCCCCCCTCCCCCCTTCCCCCCTCCCCCTTCCCCCCTCCCCCTTCCCCTCCTCCCCCCTCCCCCTCCCCCCTTCCCCTCCCCCTCCCCCCTTCCCCCCTCCCCCCTCCCCCCTTCCCCCCTCTGGCCCCTCCCCCCTCCCCCCTCCCCTCGCCCCCCCCCCTCCTCCCCTCCCCCCTCCCCCCTCCCACCCCCTCCCATCCCCCTCTCCCCCTCCCACTCTTCTCCCCTCCCCCCCGTTCCCCCCCCCCCCCCCCCCCCCGCCCGTAATGCCGGGTACTTCTGCTAGTAATCTATATACCCCAAAGAGGAATGACCCTTCCTGCCCCTCCCGTAGTGTGCAGGTGTACTAGTTCATCTAAATGTAGCATTATTGGGAAGGGGTGAATACTTTTGCAGTCCAATGTATGTCCTTCCTCAGTTTGTTGACAAAAAATGCACACAATATTCTCGAGGAGTCTTCACTCAATTCCTGTATCGTGTTAATAAACTTCTTTTTATATATCATTTATTCCCCTTGGAATACAACCCAAAACCTTGCTAGCTTTTCCCATTGTTGCCTAGCACTTTGCTGTATTCTTGCCCTCTGTATCTATTACCACCCTCTGACCCTATCTATTACCAGTCACCACCCCCACCCCCCTCCTTAACCCCTCCACCCCCATTAGCTACATTACCTCCAAGCCTTGTCATCTGCTAGTTTGGTAAGCCAACTCATAACTCCACTGTCTAAATGATTGATGTAAACTATGAATAATAACAGTCCTAGTACTGATCTCTGAGGTACTCCACTACTACCACTTCCTCTCAGCCTGACATCCTCCCACTCGCATCCACTCTTAACTTCCCATCACTAATCTACAGGTAGTGGACAAAAAAATGGGAACACCTGGATAAATGAGGGATACCAAGCAACGGCTTAAATTAATTGTGTTAAGTGTTAATATGTTAATTGTTCATAATTAATGTTAATAATTTTGTTAATAATCATGTGTTCAGCAATTAACATCCCAGCATGCTATGCTTTGGGTCATGTGTAAAAATGCTGCACAGATCTAACTAAATATGGCTAGGGCTGCAAGAGGAGAACTCCCTCAGCCTCCCGATTGACCCCATCCACAGAGCACGTGTGGTCACCCAGTGGTTTGATGAGCACGACACTGGTGTCATTCATGTGCCAATGTGCCATGGCTTTCTCAGTCGCCAGATCTGAACCCAATCGAGCATTTATGGGATATTCTAGAAGATGCCTGAGACAGCGGTTTTGACCTCAATCAAACAGGTGTGAGTTGATTGACTTTTTTGTGAAAGAATGGTGTTGCATACCTCCTGCAGAATTTCTGATGCTAGTGGACTCGATGCCACGCCGCATACAGGCTGTGAAGGCCCAACGTCATATTAATTGACTTTATTTTGGTGTTTCCATTTTTTTTGTCCACCACTTGTAGTTTCCAATTAGTCAGCTACTCTATCCGCCACTCCAGAAGCCCTCACCTTAGCCAATAGAATTCTGCAGTGCCTTCAGAAAGTATTCACACCCTTTAACCTTTTCACATTTTGTTCTAGCCTGAATTTAAAATGGATTAAAAACAATTTTTGTCACCGATCTGCAGAAAATACTCCATAATGACAGTGAAAACATGTTTTTAGAAATTTTTTCAAATTTATTGAAAATAAAATACAGAAATATGTAATTTACATAAGTATTCAGCCCCCTGAATCAATACCTTGTAGAAGTGCCTTTGGCAGCGATTTCAGCTTTGAGTCTTCCCTGGGTATGTCTGTATCAGCTTTGCACACCTGGATTTGGGGAGTCTCTCCCATGCTTCCTTGCAGATTTGCTCAAGCTCTGTCAAGTTGGATGGGGAGCGTCCTTGAACAGCAATCTTCAAGTCTTTCCACAGATTCTCAATGGGATTCATGTCTGGGAAATTTGGCTGGGCCACTTAAGGACTTTCATGTTCTTGTTCTGATGCCATTTACAGTATTGCTTTGGCTGTATGCTTGGGGTCATTGTCTTGTTGGAACGGAAATCTTTGTCGCAGTCTAAGGTCTTCTGCACTCTGAAGCAGGTTCTCAAGGATTTACCTGTGTTTGGCTCCATTCATTGTTCCCTCTATCCCCACAAGTCTCCCAGTCTCTGCCACTGAAAAAAAAAATCAACCGATTTCTTATGACATAACGCAACTCAATGGTCTTGTTTGAGAAAATTGATTAGTGTGGAGTCAGTCAGTCAGGTAAAATCACATTGCGTCTCGTCGGGCCCCATCCAGGTGATTGAACATGTCCGATTAGGTTGTTGTATTTGGTATTTATCGCTTGATGCAGATGCCCTCACGATGCAACTGGAAGAATGTGCTCCAACTGAGCCAATCGGAGAGCAGCACTGTCTCGCACCTTCTCCTGAACCAAATGGCAAACCTCTGGAATGAAGAATGCGAGGATGAGCTGATTCAGCTATGGCAGGGAAAACCTGCTTTGTATATCACGACCAAAGCTTATGCAAACCGTATTTCTCAAAGCAAGGTCTTCATGCTGCAGAAGCTACTGCCGGATCCACAGCTTCCCCTTGTTAATGCAATATTGTCACCTCCACCTGACTAGCAAAACCGTCAAAATCGTGAGACACTTCTTCCGGCGAGATTTTGCCCATGCCATTTTGTTCTTATCCTGTTACCGTACTTTTGACGGGCGCCAGAGGGACCAATTATTGCTTGCCCATCATCTTGGGTTTCACATCGAAACCTATGCTGGTCAGTCCTTTGGTGTATCCTGGTGCATCGTAGCCGCTGCGACATTCCACGATTTCCTACAATTTCAATTTCAATTTTTCAATTTTCTTTGATTATCCCACGACTTTGGAGTTGCATCGGTCGCATCGGAAGAAATCAGCTAGTGTGGTTTGGGCTTTATTTAATTGCACTGCTAATAGTCCGTGGGCTGAGTAGGGTTTACATGCACCCCCCCCCCCCCCCCCCCACAACTTAACTTCCCGGGTATGTCCATGTACCCCCCACCATAGGGGTTAGGAAAAACCATGTTAACAGAAAAAAAACTCATTCCCAAGGTACCTCCCACGCATATTTTGATGTTACCCCCCCTGTGTCGGTGATTTCCGAAAATTAGGGGTAGGCGAAATTCAAATGGCCATAACTTTTTACCTAGTCATCCTATGGTTGCATATGACCCCTCAAAATGTTTGTCCTGGGACACACTTTACAATGATATGTGTTATATGCAAATGAGGTCACCAGAGGTCAAACTATGACGTAATTTGTGGGTTGCCCAAAATCCATGACCTTGAAAGTTAAAAATGACCTGAGGTAGGCAAGAAATTGGTAAAGGAATGTTTTATTATGCCTTTTTGATAGTACATATATCAAGACAGTTTATGGAAAAAACAGCTTCAAAAACTTCCAAGTATTGACTGGTTGGCGGTCATTTGAATTTAGAGGACGAATTCGAAAAATGACCAAAATTTGTTCTTTCAACCTCCAAAGCATCAATACTTGGTTTTGATGACAAAGATTTGCTAAATGGGTTCAAAGGTATCATAACATAATATTCCAAAACTGGCTATAATCTGACATTCAAGGTCAGATTATCAAGGTCAAAGGTCAACTGGATGCATAATTTTCTTTCAAGGAAAGTCATTTGCCAGTTTGCAATAATCACAAAACCAACCAAAAAAATTATTAGTTATTTAAGAAATTATGTCACCATTCAGATCCAAGTTACACCATTCCCCGAGTGAATTCTATGCCCCAAATAAAAGCTAACCTGTAAGATGTGACTGATTGTGGTTCAACCAACTTCACTTCAGTTTAATGACAGAACTTAATCATCGTCGCTCTCACTTCCGCTCTCTTCACTTGAAGATGACATTTCATCGCCTTGGTCATTGTTATCATCTCCATCCTCCTCCTCATCATCACTGTTCTCACTCTCCAGTTTCTGTTCAAGGATATCCACCAGTTTGGTTGGCAAAATGTCATGATCTGTCCATTTTGGCTGCAGGGTCCCACTTTCATCTACCCATCCATGTCCATGAATTGGATTCGGCATATCAGGATTTGGGATGTGAGCTCGCCTCCATATGGCAACTTGATAATTCGCACGTTCGGCATGCTGTTGCAGACAGCTTTTGCATGGGGGCAAGGAACCCATGTCGAACGACTTCTTGGGATCCAGGGTGCCTCCAGTGGCACCCTTAACCTGTAGTAGAAGGCACCTCAGTTCATTTACAGTTTTGACGTTTGGTTTCCCATACAGTGCACAAGTGAATTCCTCCAGCATGTGCTGGACGTCATTGTCCACTTCCCAACTTTCACCAACTCGACAGAATGCCTCCTGGAAATTGATACTCTTTTGGAGAAGTTTTATCGCTTTGATTTTCCCTTTCCCCTTGAAAGCACTCGTGCTGTCGCAGCCACGGAAAGCATGAAGGCCAAGTAATGCTGATCGTAAAACAGGTGAAACGGATTCTGCGATTTTGTTCATGTCCAAGCAACGTTTCGAATTGCCTTTCCCTGTTTCAAACAGTATTCTGATCCCCTCTAACATGGAACAACAAGATGAAGAAGATATCGCTGTCTGGACTGCGAACCCGCACACATTTGTACCCGACTTCCTTAGCGTACAGACAGTACAGAATGATCCGCGAGTCTGTTTCTTCCTGAGTTGACTTGAGACCAACAAGCTCCTCTACTGAAGTGGTTTCCCCGTCAGATGTTAGACGGTATGCTCTCCCTTCTACAACAATGGTAACACTCCGATCCTTTAGTGAGCTTGTGAATTCACCACCACTCCAAGTGGACAATAGGATTCTGATCAGTTGTTCTTTGTTTTCATCATTGGTTAGGAAAACTCCCCAGTCTTTTGGTCTTCTTGTTTTTTCACCGCTTACGATGAGCTTATCTCCACAACCCCGCCTCTGTCGTTCTGCTGACTTGACTGAATCTGGCCTGTACATGCCTGTGCTGAAGAAAACATCATGCTTTGTTGTTAGAGACTTGAAAACCTTCTGAGCTATTTCCCCAAAAGTGTTTGGTATTTCCCTCATGTAATAGAAACAAGCATTTCCATCCTCGATAACCAGACTGTCTTTGATATCAGGAGGTGCAGATGAACAGTCCTTGTCCAAATCCTTTACAAGATAGGCAAGTCCCTTAGACTTATCTGTCTTTGCCATATATCCATGTGCTCCTGCTAGACTCAATGGCACTGGTGTTACAGGATAGGTCAGTAGCTCCCGCAGGTCGGGTTTTGCTCCAGGAAGCTTTTGGGACTGAACTAGCAGTTGAAATGCGATGCTTCCCTGCTGCTTATACTCAACGGTTTTATTTGTGGAGGATTTGACGAGCACAGCCTTGTTCATATCTTCCATTGTTTTCAACTTTAGTCTTTTGATCGGCTCGAAGAAATTCTCATGTCTTCAGCCGTTCCTCTATAAAGTTTTTCTTCCGGTCTGCTCCTGCAGATTCTGCACGCAGAATGTCCCGTTCAACGTCAGAGCTGGCGGGTGCACCAGAAGAAAGGCAGTATAACTTGTCTGCATCCGGAAGTTCGAAGGGGTTATTGAAACTTGTCACAGCTTCTACAGTCCGTTTCACCTGCTTTTCACTGCGCTGCACTTCAGCATGACGTACATCCTTGTGTTTCTTCCCCGTCTCTGCATCTGGTGCCATGCCAGCCATGCTGTAGGTCGCTTGCAAGTACTCAGCCCTTTCTTTTGAAGTCCGTGCCCATCTCTGGTACGCCCCATAATTAGTCGAGATGCCAGATATCCCTGCTCCACTTCCACCCCCTCCCTTGGATTTCGCGTTTTTCATGAATGTCTCTTCAATAGTCTTGTCAACTGCACATCTATTCCCTGGTATGAATGATCGAGCTACACTTATTGCCCCCCGTTTCAACAAGTCCGTTGCTCCAAGATGAGACCTCTCGATATTTGCGATGAAAAGAGCAAAGAATGTCAAGTACCTAGCGTAGTTCTGACCATCGAAACTAAAGAAAAGATCAGGCATCAAGCCAAGACATTCACCATAGAGAACGAAGTCATTTGTCTTCACTGCCTCAAGTAATGCCAGGGCCAACCACACACGATCTATGTAGGACATCCATAGCTTAGCAGTTTTGCCAAGTTCACCTTGCCTTACACCATCACGAAACTTGAGGTAGTCTTCTATGTAAGATCTGAGGACTGTATCCTGCAAAACTGCTGCTTCAGTTTTGCTCCCCACTGACTGAATCAGTTCCATGATCAGATGCTTTGATTCCTGTGGACTTCTGTCAAAGGGCAATTTCTCGCCTCGGCCATCAAGGAAACGTACGAGCAGTAGGCATTCCAATGACTCCACCAACACCTTGTGACAGTGAATAGACCGTCCGTAGTTCTTACCAGATATCACACCACTGATCGATCCTGGTGAAGACAGACCAGCTTCTAGTAGAATGTCGGACAATCCTGTACCTTTCATCATCTTGCCAATCATCTTTAGGTAAGCGCAGACCAGATGGAACGTCCCAATCATTACTATGTGGTTTTCATAGTATGTTGGGCTGTTCCAGATCAATAGATAGGCTTTCATACACACACCTAAGTCAAAAGTTGTTATCACATAGTTCTGGCCAACCTCCTTGCTTCCCTCTTCCGAGTATCGTAGACACTCCTTCACGGCTCTGTTATCAGTTATAGGGTGGGGAATCACCGAGTAATATTCAACTGTTCTCAGGTTGCATGGAGTCTCCCCAGTAAGCGAAATGTACCCACCCCATCCAGGTATACGCTGCTGAACTGTTCCTGCATGCAGCCGGATAAGGAGCCAAAGTAGGTTTTTAACCATTGCATTCTGATAGGCCTCCTTGCCACCATCTACATCTGAATCGACGACCTCGTAGCCAGGGCTTCGTCTCCGGCCTAGGTAACAATCACCTAACTCGACATCCATTGGTTCCATCAATGTACGTTGTCCCGTCCTCTGGATCGAAGGTATTGGAGGCTTAACCCCGCCTGGGGATTCTCCTGGTGCAGTCACCAGCTCTTGTAACATGATCCCATGAGACCTATGAATAGACCCTGCACCAGAAATGTCATTTATGAATTCATCATAGTTGTCAAAATCTGAGTGGAACGTAGAAGGACAGGACGGGTTGCGTATGATTGACACAGGTAGTAATGAAGATGTTGTCTGTACAGCTACAGCTATTGCAGTTTCAACTTCTAGCAAGAATGAATAGTTTTCTGAATGTCCAAGTTTGTTAATCAATTTTACGAGTTCTGCGCTGCGGAATAGATGGTGCAGGGTCATTCCAAGCAGAACATGCTTTGGAAGTTTCCACCGACCATGGGTAACAGCCCTGCATACGTCTTGCCCCAATGAATTAGCTAGTCGGTTTACCCTAACAGACTCAACATCTTCATTCCCTGAAAGAAGACACTTCAGAAAGTTCTCTAGAGTTTTTGGCAATATGTCTTGGGTTGGAAGGGACTGAACAGTGGGTGGCCAAGCCATTTGTTCTGTAGCTTCAAATTTGTCAAGGATATCGTTTCGCAAATTTCTAGCCATTTCTCTGGACCTATCAACAGAATGAAGTGTGTATGTTGCTTTGACAGCAGTGCCTACATCACACTTGAGATTATACACCAGGTAAGATTTGAAACGTCCATCATCACTGATGGGACAGAAACCTAATGTGTCTTTGTCCAGGTCACATTTCTCTAATTTGTTTTTCAGATTTTCCCCCCTGTAACTTGGATTTGAATGGGGAGTTTTAGCTAGTTCAGGTACATATATGTTTCTCAAGTCGGACAACCTGAGCACATCTTTCTCCTTTACAACCTTTTCATTTATCAGTTCACATATTCTATTGAATGATTGTTCATGTGCTTTCTCAAGTGAAGCTTGTTGCTCAATGTGTCCAGGATTGCTACTTCTCCACTTCTCAGGTCTCTGCATGTACTGACATCGACAACTCCGATGGTACATTAGTCAGGTTCACTATGTCAATAAATTATATTTCGTTCAAAATCATGGTAGATTAGCAAACCTATACATTTTTGGAAAGGTTATAGCATAAGGAAACTAAAAATCAATGTTTACATTTGGAGAGATACCTGTATGGCGGCCATTTTGGATTTTCAAAATGGCCACTGTAAAATACATATTTTGTTCTATTTCTGCCTCTAATTACCCGAAAAACTTTTTAAAATATACTAAACCTATATTTTCAGGGACAAGGAATCCAATGAAAGTATCAAATTAGTGCTATGGGGAATGGTAAGACACGAATCAAAGGTTTTGAATTGCAAAATACTGTCTTTATATTCGCGATAAGTGGCATAATCAAATACATGTTATCATTTTGTACAGGCAGTTAATAACATCAAAATGTGTCACAATAATTCATATCACCAAACATACACAGGCAGTCAGCAAAATCATATATACACATGCAGTCAGTATAACTTCACATCTACACAGGCAGTCAATGACAAAATACACACAGGCAGTCAATGGCATCAAACATACACGATTACAGAATATGCCATTTAGAGTTCGTTATCAGATCATAGGCCCTGGTGTTGGGCTAGCAGCTAGGGTGCCGGCTTAGGATCCTAGGATCCTGGGTTCGAATCCCGGTCAATCGCTGAATTAACGCCAGGGGGGTTGACTCAGCCTGTCATCCTTCCGAGGTCGGCAAATTGAGTACCAGTTCACTGGTAATTCCCTGCTTGTCGTTAAAGGCGGCAAAAAGGGTTGGCGTCAGGAAGGGCATCCGGCCGTAAAACATTGCTTCAAAAAGGGGACCGAAAAACAACAACAACCACAGTTCCCGAAAAAGGCCAACCCCCGCTTGCGGGGAAAAATGGCCTCTAAAGGTGGTTTTTTTTTTTATTATCACTGTCCTGTGTGTCGTATCCGACAATATAGTCCGCATCGTTTTCACAGTCCGTTCCACATAAGCAAAGGTCGGTCAAATTGATTGGCAAATCGAATTGGTCGAATGGTCGATCGAATCGAATTAGATGAATCGAATCGAATCGATCGAATTGGTCGAATGGTCGAATTGTCGATCGAAGTGATTGGTCGAATGGTCGAATTGGTCGAATGGAATTGGTCGATTGGTCGAATTGGTCGAATCGAATTGGTCGGAATTGGCAAATGTAAACATTGATTTTCAGATTTTCCATGTAATAACGTTTCCAAAAATGTATAGGTTTGCTAATCTACCATGATTTTGAACGAAAAAACATAGTGAACCTGACTACATGGTCTCGCATGCAAAAAGGTCAAAACCGGATATGCGCAGAAGAAGTTTCGAGTCTTGTTTCTTTTCGGCCTCCCGAATAACTGCTTCACCACCTCCGCCTTCAAATTTTGTAGTTGGTTCAGTTGTCCAAGCGCCACGTAATTTTATAGCCTTTTTCCCAACCTTGTTACAGAAGACACAGTCTGGTTGAAATAAGACATCATCTTTTTCGGTAGGTGATCTTCGTGACTCCCATCTTTTCCCCAAGTCAAGAGATTCGTTTGGCTGTGGAATTAACCGGTTCAAGTTAGACGTGAAGCGTTGGTAACAGTCCCTGTGATACCCGTGGTAAATGGAGTAGGTTGATGGAATCTGCCTGCAGACATCTTCCATTCGATTCGGGGATTCGAAAGGTTGAAATAACCGTTTTTCACTGATTTGCAAAAGTCTTTTTAACCTGGCATCTGGATCTTTCGAATTCTTGAGAAATATAAAGTCTTGGCACTTGGAGTCTTTCATGTGAATGATACAAACGTTTTCTATCGATTCTCTGGGTGCCTGACCATCTTCAGCTTTACCCTTCTTTGCCGAGCCTACATCTTCCGAGTCTGCATGGTCTTTCTGGTCTTCAGACTTCCTCTTCCTCACAGGGCGCTCCATGCTGCCTGAAAGAAATAGGTACATTGCAGTTTGCCTTCATGCATCGTTTGGGCCATTTGGGCCATCCTCTAAATTCAAACGACCGCCAACCAGTCAATACCTGGAATTTTTCGAAGCTGTTTTTTCCATAAACTGTCTTGATATATGTACTATCAAAAAGGCATAATAAAACATTCCTTTACCAATTTCTTGCCTACCTCAGGTCATTTTTTAACTTTCAAGGTCATGGATTTTGGGCAACCCCCAAATTACGTCATAGTTTGACCTCTGGTGACCTCATTAGTGACCTCATTTGCATATAACACATCATTGTAAAGAGTGTCCCAGGACAAACATTTTGAGGGGTCATATGCAATCATAGGATGACTAGGTAAAAGGTTGTGGCCATTTGAATTTCGCCTACCCCTAATTTTCGGAAATCACCGACACAGGGGGGGGTAACATCAAAATATGCGTGGGAGGTACCTTGGGAATGAGTTTTTTTTCTGTTAACATGGTTTTTCCTAACCCCTAGGGTGGGGGGTACATGGACATACCTGGGAAGTTAAGTTGTGGGGGGGGGGGGGGGTGCATGTAAACCCTACTCAGCCTACAGACTATAACAAAAACGTTGTACTCTTCGAAGAGCTAAAGACTGGTTAGGCTCAAAGATTGCCAAAGGAGCTTGTGCCTTGGATGCCATCTTTGCTGTATGTTCAGTCAAGGATTAAACCTGTGCATGTGGAGGTCAATATCAAGATTTACTTTAGTATTCATGCCAGACTTGGCTGTGTGTGAGCAGGAAGTGAGGAGATAGGTTTTTTTTTTTTTGGTTTTTTTTTTTTTTTTTTGTATACAAGATCGAGGCTCGTGAAAGAGCGAACATTAATCACACAGAAAGACAAACCGACACATAAAACAAAACATAAACATAAAACATAACATAGGGAGCGGTAGACAAGATGGGGAGAGAGGGGGAAGGACACAAACACAACATTTGAGAGCAGGGACCGAGAGACATGGAGACATCGAGAGATCTGAGAGAGGGTGAGGGCTTTGGGGGGGGGGGCGTGGGAAGGGGGCAGTGGGAGAGGTATAAAACATATGGACACTGCCAGGACTTCCAGGAAAGAAGTTGGAATTTCAAACAAGGTGGATCTGGGGTGAATTAGCGGGGGTAGAAAAGATCAAGGTTTTGGATGGGGGAAGATAAGAGATGGTGGTGAACAGCTGTTTTAAAGACCTGGAGGGAGGAGTGGGATTGAAGGGAGTGAGGGAGTTTGTTCCAGAGGCGGGAGAAAAGAGGAATGAAAGAGTGAAGGTGAGCGGAGAGCCGAGATTTCGGCAGTTTAACCATCAGAGGGTTGCTGGCAGATCTTGTGCGACCTGTAGGAATATTTGGGGGACAGAGCACAGAGAGAGCTGGGGGTGCAAGGCCGGAGAGGAGTCGGTAGAAGACAGAAAGACCACCTACCTGCCTGCGGTGAGTGAGTGAAAGGCCCTCAGAGATAGCTTCATCGCGGGAGATTCCAATTATTCTGAAAGCTTTGGTTTCAACAGCGTGAAGCCGAGCTAGGTGTGAGGCAGGAGCACCGGCCCATAGGGGAGAACAGTATTCCATTGAGCTGCGGATGAAAGCCTTGTATGTGGTGAGGAGCTCAGGTGTGCGGAGGAAGGACTTCGCACGACGGAGGATGCCCAGTCGGCGACTGGCTTTGGAGGCCAGCTTGGAAATGTGGTTTTCCCAAGAAAGATCATGGCAGATAGTGAGACCCAAAATCTTGAGCGACAGAACTTCTTGGAGAGGATTGTTGAGAAAGTAGATGGGAGGGTTGTCCAGTCGATCTTTTCGGAGAGACATAGTAAGAGTGTGAGATTTGTCAGGATTGAAAGACATGTTCCACTTGTTTGACCAGTCTGTGATTTTGTCCAGGTCTTCAGAGAGTGAGGAGGCAGCAGACTGCCGATCTGAGGGAAGAGGAATGGAGCGGCAGAGAGTGGAGTCATCCAGAGAGTGGAGAGTGGTTCAATAAGAATGACCCGAAGAAGAGCACACGGCCATTGAGAAGTAGTTGTACATTATTTATCTTTCCTTGCAAGCTGGTCTGAATTTTTTGTAGTTATCCCCAAAACTGACAGCAAGGTATTCCAAGAAGTTAAATAGCGAGCAGTCAGTCCCATACACAGCTCTACATTCTCTATACAAGTGTACTTAAGTGGGTCTTTTGGGTATATTTATATTTCTGGACAAAAGCCATATACAAGGCAGATCAGATGTCACCATGGCTGCTGCATTTTTTTTTCCAGTCATTTCTTGTCATCATGTTTCTAATTGTCTGAAATTATTGTTGGAGAATTATAAATATGCGGACTGTTCAAGGCTGCCATTAACTTTTAATTGTAGAATGTAAAATTAATAGATTGATGCTGAAATATTTTTAAATTATATTGTCTACCCTGAGCAAATTGTAAATAGAATGGAATCCATGCTGGTCAAAGCATTATGGGTAAAACCAAGATGGTCACCAACACCCTCGTGCGCTGTGAAACAGAGCTATATCATAATGTTCCTTGTGAAGGAGAGCGTCATACCATGCTGAAATTCACAGGTGAATCTCTGCACAATTCATTCATAGACTTCCTGGGATGCTGTCTCCAATTACAACATGTAATTGTGTGATTGAATGATACACCAAGTTCAAAAATGTCTGAAATGGTGAGAACATCTTAGCATTGTCACAGGCAAGCAAATGCTTGACCACTTTTCGCACTTGTGTTAGTGTTGTCAAAAGATCCAAACAACCCTGGACCCGAGAGGACTCAAAAGACTCCAAAGACCCTGAAGACACAATGGACCCCAAACACCCAAAATGTCATTCAAGCACATTCAAGCAAACATTGAAGATGTCAAACAGAAAATTTTGGAGAATTCACATCTTAATATACACAAAGAATTAAGTTAAGCACCCCTACACAACGAATTAAGGTAAGCACCCCCTAATATATATTCTTTGTGTATATGTATACATTGGCATATATTCTAAGGTATGTGAGATCAAATAATGATTGGTATGACATTAGCAATTATCCATTGATGAAATTGAGTGATCAAAGTGAAAAAAAGTGATTGGTTGAGTCAGTGATCCGATCACGTGGGTCCTACACACGTTATTGACGCAAAGATCGCTAGAGGTCTTCTCAGAACAATGACTGTACGTTAGAAAACATAAACGTCATCCACACTGTCCGTGATGGACCTATAGCTCCATACTTAAATTGAGGTGAAAATATGCCTAAAATTCCCAAAAAAATTTCACCTTAAATTATTCAGAATAAAATATTGAAAACGGCATGATTGTTATGTTTTTATGTGACCATAATATCACTTCTCCAGAAAATATAGCAATATCATGGGTATATTACACTGTTTTGACGACAACAAACTTGTAATGTGCGAGGTTGTAAAAAAACGGGGGGGGTGCTTAACTTAATTCTTTGTGTATATGTGTGAAATTACAGAAGAATTGGATATCATTGTTGGGATTGTAGAAACGATCATTTTTTTATGCAAGGTCTCGGCTCGTGGAAGAACGAGGACACAGAACAGATCAGGACACAACATAACAAAGGAAACAGGGGAAATGCCAATAACAGGATGGAGGGAGAAGGTAGAAGGAGATGGACAAACAAGGGATGCAGGTAACGATGAGGGGTAGGGGAAAGTGCAATGGGTGGACAAGATGGATACCTAAGCAAATTTTTGAGAGGGGTTGGGTGGTTTAACAGGTGTAGAAAATATAATGGCTTTGGATAGGGGAAGATCTGAGATGGTGGTGAACAGTTGTTACGAAGACCTGGAGGGAGGAGAGGGATTGAAGAGAGTGTGGGAGTTTGCTCCAGAGGCAGGAAAAAAGAAGAATGAAAGAGTGAAGGTGAGCAGAAAGTCTTCATTTTGGCAGTTTCACCAGAAGAGGGTTGCTGACTGATCTTGTGCATCCTGCGTCGGTCACGTGGCCGGTAGCCACGTCGGTCACGTGGTCTGGTCACATGGTCACAGGCATTTTAACTCTGATTCAATTTCAGTTTTCATTTCTGGTAGTCACTAAGATAAACTAGAATGGCACTCGTTAGAGCACAAACCTCTGCCAGGCTGAACAGTTTATGTTTTGCATCCCACTGATAGGCCGGATCTGGATTCGGACCTGAACCAAAATCGAATCGGCTTGTTCTTGTCACCTAACCAATTCGTCCACCAAGTTTAGTCATACCTCGTCCATAACTTTTGTAAATATCATTTTATATTTCGCTTTTCACCCGATCTCTCAATGGTGAAGAATCACTTGAAAATTAAATAATTCTCCTATCCGGATCCATATTCAGATCTTCACCAAAATCGAATGAAATCGTCCTTGTCACACACCCAACCTGCCCACCAAGTTTCGTCCAAATCCAGCCATAAGTTTTTGAGATATTGTGCTATGTATCAGTTTTAGCCCTATCACGGAATGGTGAATATTCACTTAAAAATTAAATATAACTCCTATCAGAATCCATATTCAGATCTTCACAAAAATTGAATTAATTAGTCCTTGTCACACACGCACAACCTCTCCACCAAGTTTTGTCCAGATCAGTCCATCACTTTTTGAGATATCCTGCTATGTACCGGTTTTGGCCCTATCTCCCAATGGTGAAGAATGGCTTAAAAAAAAAATTATACTAGCCGGATCCGAATCCGGATCTTCACTAAAATCTAATAATTTCGTCCTTGTCACATACACTACCTCTCCGCCAAATTTCGTCCAAATCCATCCACAACTTTTTGAGATATCTTGTTCACAGACAGACAAACAAACAAACAGACAGACAGACAGACAGGTGAAAAAAACATAACCTTCATCCACCTTCGGTGGCCGAGGTAATAAAGCCTCAGTAAAAACAAATTGTGTGAAAATCATTTCACTTTTGATTGATTTACTACATCAAGTGACTTTACATGGTGCAATGCTTAAATGATCCTCGTGCTCTTCCTATAGGCCTGCTCTCCCCCTTCTTCCCTCTCCCTCTTCCCCTCTCTCTTTCTTTCCCTCTCTTCTCCTCTCCCCTCCCCCTTCCTCCTCACCTCCTGCCCTCCTCCTCTTTCCCCTCCCATCCACTACAAATTTTTGTTATGGACACTAGGTGTCAAACAGCTACACATATCGAACAAACGGTTTCAAATGGAGTAGCTCGCCGCCATTAAAACATTTAAATTGCATCATACGTGACAATAAATGTGAATTGTTGCTCCCAGCTTGCTGGCTTAATGAAGATGCCATTTGCTTTTTGCTTTCTCCATCCCTACCCCATTTAGTATCCCGTTTTGGCACGAGTAACTTGCCAGTATGTAAACATTTCAACCAGGTGAAGATACCAAAGTGCACTTGGCCCAACTGATAAGAGTGTACTGTCCCAAAGATTTGTATGCAGGTGGTATTGAGATGCTCGCAAATTATTGGGCCAAAGTGTATATATGTGCAGCACGGGAATAATAATTTTAGAAATAGGTCAAGTTTCAACAACATGCATGTACTTTTTACCCTGTGCTCAGGAAGCGAAAAGCAGGGTTAAGCATTCAGGTGCGTACGTGTGCCGTGTGCGGGACGTGTCTGCATTTTAAAAATTCATTTTCTCAGCAACCATTTTTTTCTCAGCAACGAAATTTTACCATAGAAGTGCCTCCGCCTGTATAATTTTTTTTATTCATAATTATGACATCATAGGTCATGTGGTATGGACGCCATCTTGGAAAAACGTTACACCTCTATATCTCCCAAACCACTCAATGGAAAAAATTGAAGCATCGCTCATTGTCAAGTACTCACCATGGGGGATAAGATATGTTGAGGGTGATGGCATCGTTGCCTTAATTATGACGTCATAATTCGACAAGTACAACTCTTGATCTGATCAGTATGAATATATATGTGCGGCTATGTGCAGTATATGTGCGGCTCCTCCTGTATAATTATTTAATGATAATTATAACGTCATAGGTCACATGGTACAGGCGCCATCCTCTATATCTCCGAAACCGCTCCGTAGAAAAAATTGAAACGTGGCTCATTGTAAAGAACGCCATATGGGGAATAGGTGTTGTTAACAATGACGTCATTGGTGCCATAATTATGACGTCATAATTCGAGAGGGACAACGCTTAGTCTGATCAGTTTGAAATGTATTGGGCATGATCTATGCAACAATTGTATGAGAGAATATAAATTTATGATGTCATCGCTCACATGGTTTGGCAGCCATATTGGATCAAAGAAAAAAAATGTTCAAAAAGAGAAGAGTTGGATCGCAACAAGTTGACTGCGCAAGGTAAGTATTCTATGAATACCATATAGTTTATTTCTGGAATGGAAAAGTTCATATTTATCTTGAATTCCACTCAAATATTCTGAACTTCAGCAGCAAGGATAATTTAGCTGAGATTGAGTAGCTGAAATTGAAATGCACTTTTGAGATCAAAACTATCCACCTATTCTTTCCCCCTGTGCAGGGTTAGGAATGCCAGTCCCCTCGATGCTTTAGAACGTGTACATTTGCAGAGCACACTTCTTTTTCACGTTTGCGTCCAGAAAGCAATATGTTTCCTTTACGTTAACAACGTTAACCTGAACCAAACCATTCAGGAGGTCAAAATTGCTGATCGTCTGTGATATCGTTCTTCTCAGGTGGCGTTTTCTCGTTTTCTAAACCACTTTGTGTTCACGGTGTGAATCACACCTGATGTCTGCCATCAGTACCAAGTAGGCTTATAATGCTGACTTCTACATAACTGTCACTTGAGCACTAAAGATTTTGCAAAGCGAGGAATTTGGGGAAAGTGTGAACGTCGGTGCATTGTCTATCTTAAAGCCTTTGCTGTAGCAGAATGCAATCTCTGGTCAACACCATTGGAATGTTTTCGTCGATAAAGTTTAATGTCAGAATAGCTTTAGCTTGTGATGTTTGTTCTTTCATCTGCATCCTATAACCTGGTGTAAAAGCATTGGGAGCAACCTTATTGCAGCTAGTCGTATTAGAAGGCCAGGTTAGGGACTTGGGAGCTCTGACGTGTGGAGCATGCAGGAAGTGGGTGAAGTAAGATTAGTGGAATAATCCAGCAGACTCGTGGGTTGTCCTGTTGGACCTCCTGCCAGGTTGTGAGATTTATGTGCTGGCAGAGATTCCAAGTTTTTTTGGCGAGCCACTTGCCTTGTCGTCTTTCATCTTGCGACACAGTAACTCGAAAGGCCAAACGCAAAAGATGGGGCAACACAATAGCAGCTTTGTACGAAAGTTCTACAAGACCTCAATCCATTTTTCTGATGATACCTTCTTTATTTCTTTTTGTCTTTGTCTAAAATATATATATATATATTAATTCCATTTTATTAGTGATCAAATCTGCTTTAATCAAGGATTGTTTTGACTGGTAATGAAAAACAATGACATTTATATCCTATGCATATTCTCCAGGCTATTAAATCTCATTCTGGCTCTTGTGCTTGGTCTTGAAAGGAGTATTTCCAACAGGCCCTTGGGCCCAGCATGCATGTTTAAGACCTATTATGCCTCATCTTGCCTTCATAATTGCTGGAGTCACAGTATATCCCGTTCAAACGTGTCTTCGCAGCCGTCGGTCAGTTTTTAAGGCAAGAGGAAGGAGTAGCATGCATTGGGAAAGAACAATCGGAAGTTACATGTGCGTTTTATTGTATTGGTTGCCCTTTATGTAACGAGCTTCCAGTTGCGATACCTACAATTGTGCCTTACCGTTTGAGGCTGCAGTCACCACTCCCTCTGTCTCCCTCATCTTGGGCCGCTTAAACCAGCACCCGTATAACCCGGCCGCACAGTCAGCCAGGAGCACTTATGGTTCGGCCACCCACAGAGTTGGTGTTCTGTTCCATGGCAATGCTTCCCCTTAGGCTTAATGCCGTGGTTTGTTCAATGATGCTCGAGCTGCAGGTTCTAACGGAGCACCTTCTCAAACTTTGCATGTGCATGCGCCTGTGCTGCTCTGAGTGCGAGCGCTCTCTGTGTGTCTGTGTGCGCATGCGCACTTGTGTTGGAAGATCATTGCTGAACTAAATACGGCGTTCTATATTTCCAACAGGTACGAGCTGACCTCGCGCTGGCTATTGATACTTTAACGACTTTCATAATTATGCCAAAGATAATTACAAACACAATTCTAATTAATTTGCGAAGCAAAATTGATGACATGGGCACAGACCATGACGCATCCCCAATCAGACAACACAAAATACGTATTTAAACGGTAATAAAATCCCTCTAAAGTCACGAGCCTGCAAACCCCAGGTGCCGACGACACAAACTGCAATATAATTAAATTAACCTTTAGGTAGGGGTATATAATACAGAAAGTTCCGAGGAAATTACGGTCGTGAGAAAGATGGTTTGTTGGTAGGCTAATGGTAGATGAAACCTGGCGGCGTTTGGTCATCACAATTTGCAGACAAGGGCTGGTACATTCTCACGCAGGTATCTACAAGTTACTGGGACCGACCTTCTCCAAATGCGGCTGGTACCAACTCCACTGTTTTCCTGAACAACTCGGACAATTCCACAACTGGTCTTAACTCTGTGCTTTTGTGCCAACTCACCTCTGTCCATTCACAAACGCACCTTTTTATAGCTGGGGCTGCAAGGAATTTTGTGCCCCCTCCTCTTCCCACTGGTGGCACAGTGAGGATAGCAGTAAGACATAGGAGGGGTCGTAATCATAAACACGAGGGGGTGGGAAGAAGGGGTTCAGTGCGAAACCAGGCTCACGGGATGTCACCTGGCATTCAAATTGATTAATGGCCGCTTGCATATTCGGACAGCACAGCATTGGAGTTTGGGGATTTTGCTTCTATAAAACACATCCACACATGAGGCTTCCACTCCACTTGCATGTAACAGCCCCATTACCTTACGATAAGCATCCCTGGTGCCAATTGTCTGCTTTCCCAAGGAGCAGGGGGGATACAAATCCATTGTCCAAGGAGGAAACCCTACTCACAGACAAATGTACCACGTGCTTTTGTGCCAACATGTCAATAATCTGGTGTGTATAGATCTACATTCTATATGTATACGCGAGGTCCTGAAGACACTGGTGCCAGCCCTGAAGATGAATACACTGCTCCATGGTACAGAGACGTGGACACTTGATAGCACAATGGTCAGCAGACTGGAGACTTTGAGATTTGGGTTTATAAATGGATACTCAAAATGTCCTTGTCTCAGAAAAAAAGCAAATTAAGAAGCGGAAAAGACACGTATGTAGAACAAAAGCTTGTTTAGGCACCATCAAGAAAAGGTGTATTATCTTGGTTATTTCCCCCATCCAAAACCATGATCTTTTCCACCCCCGTTAATTCACCCCAGATCTACTTTTTTGAAATACCGACTTCTTTCCTGGAAGTCCGAGCAGTTTTTTTAACCTCTTCCACCCCCCCCCCCCCCCCTTCCCATGCTTCCTCTCCCCAAACCTTCTCCCTCCCACAGATCTCCTGATGTCCCTGCTCTCCATCTTGTCTCCCGCTCCCTATCTTGTCTCCCGCTCCATTTATCATGTTTTATGTGTCAGTTTGTCTTTTTGTGATCAATGTTAGCTCTTACACAAGCCTCGATCTTGTATACAAAAATTATTATTTTTTAAAATCCTTTGTCATGACTTTTTGGAGAGAGAGAACTATCTGAAGGCAGAGACGAAAACATTAGAGCTGGAGGTCGAGATCAGGAATCACTTGGATGACAAATAAAGTTATGACTGGACCGAGTTATGTGGAATATGTGTGATGCTAACGGCCGGACGAACAGCTTCAAGATGCATGGCAGCCAACCTGGTTGGAGAGCACAGCTTCTTCAATCTGATCCATCACCTGGGTATTTAAAAGTTTTAAAGACGAGATGAAAAATGTGCATCAGCATAGGGATGCACAAAAGATTAAAAACAAAAATGCTTCATAAAATAATATTTTCAGGAACATGTTCAGATTTTCCTTGAATTTGCTGTAACTTCCAACTTGATCTTCTTGGAGAGTTTAAAGCTGTTGGTAATGAGGAAAAAGGACCTCACTTCTGTTCTCTCTACCATGTCTCCAAACTACAGACTTGGCATTTAATATGGAATATTTTTTTTTTACTTGACTTGGGTTTACTTTCTTAACTCAGTATATCAATCTGGTGAGTTTCTTTTACACTTTGGTGATTTATTTGTTAAAAGAACCATGTCACTGATTGTCTGTCGCAGCAAGAAGTCAACAACAGGATTATATCACAGGTGGCGTGGCAAAATGTACGGACAGGTGCATTTGACGATTGGCTTCACAGTCAGGTATACAAGGGTTGTTGTGTTCTGTATTAGTGGAAAAGAACTGCTGCACGTCTCCAAAAGTTATTTCCGCTTCCTCTGGAGATGGTCCGTCAACTCGACAATGCTGTTTGTCATGGAGTGGTGGCTTTACGAAATTACGGCATGAAAGAGCGTGCTATTGCTCGGCAGTATGGCATCACTCAAGGTCAGGTGTCAAAGATCCTGAAACGAAATGCTCAGAGGGGTGTCCGTACTCCAATACCGAGGCCAGGACGTCCCCGCAGAACCACAAGGAGGGATGATCGCCAGCTGCACCGGTTAGTCCGCAATGGCTGTACCAAGTCAGCTAATCGGCTTAGGGCTGAGTGGCAGCAACTGACAAATGTGCCTGTATCCAGAAGGCTAGTCAACCAACGACTGGTTCAAGCAGGCTATCGTGCCAGGCGTCCCCTGAGAAAGCCACGCCAGACCAGACAACACCACCAGCGCCGATTGCAGTGGGCCAGAGAGCACCGTCAATGGCAGCCAGGACACGGGAATCACGTGACCTTCAGTGACGAGTCTAGATTTCTGGTCTATCATCAAGATGGCCGTGTCCGAGTGCGCAGACAAGTGCATGAAGCCTACAACAAAGATTGTATAGTGCCAACAGTCCCAGCTGGAGGTGGTGGGGTGACCGTTTGGGCTGCTTTTCATGCAGGGGGCAAAACTGACCTGGCTGTTCTGAATGGAAACCTGAACCAGTTCAAGTACAGGGCCATTCTGGAAGAAACATTGCTTCCATTTGCTCGTGCAGCCTTTCGAGGAAACTTTGTCTTCCAAGATGACAATGCACGGCCTCATCGTGCTCGCATGATCCAACACTTTCTTGCTGACCGTGGTGAAGAGCATATGGAGTGGCCTGCCATGTCCCCGGATATGAATCCGATAGAGAACTTGTGGGCAGAATTAACGCATCAAATCGACCACTTGGACCAGCAGCCGACCTCTGTGCGTGAATTGCAGCAGGCTATTGTCACTGCATGGCAAGCGATTCCTGTCCAAACCTTGGCAAATCTCGTGAACAGCATGCCTCAACGTGTACGTGCTCCTGAATGCTCGTGGGGGTTACACGAAGTACTGAACTGTAATTTTACTGTCCGTAATCCCAGTCGTAATTTAACTTTTGTTTTTGTTAAAATATTTTTTGGCTAATGTGCAAAATAAAGAGATACTTCTGGAAAACGTACAGAAGTTTAATGCAGTACTGTCCGTGAATTGGGTTCGATATCAGTTTACATCACTTTCAAGGATCAATTTATTTGTTTTGAAATGTCAAATGTGGTTTTTGTTTCTTTTAAAGGTCACATTAACAAAATCTAGAATAATTTCAACATAATTCCAATGAACTTTTGGTTCTAAGACATCTTGAAAAGTAAGTTCACCCCCACAAAAAAAATATTCCATATTAAATGCCAAGTCTGTAGTTGAAATAAGTTAAATTATAAAAAAGAATAATTTGGGACTCGTTGATGTCCCAAAGCTCACAGAAGTTGGAGGATTTTGCTTCCCTTGTTTGGGATTTATTGCCTGTTACAATGACATAGTGTATCAAAAGGCGAGTGTAGTTTTTAATATACCGCCATTGTTTTAATGAACTTTATATTGGCAAGTCCGATATTTTAATTTTCAGTTAATTTAATGCATGAGGAAGGGTTGGACAAAGGAGGCAGGTGGGGGAGATGGGCAGGAGCGTTGGGGATGGATATTTCATTCCAAAGCATTAGCAATGTGACTTCCGAAGGTCCAGTGCACCTGTTTAGTATTTACTGTTATAACATTTTATCAACTCCGAAACTCCATAATCGAGCCGTAAATCCCATCACTGGTCCAGCCAAGGATGAAGGTTCAAGCGCATGTTAATTTATTTATTTAGTTAGTTAACCTACGACATCGCTCAAAAATCGATGGGCCTTGCAATTTGGGCATTTTGCGCAAATCGAATGTCGTTGTCAACGTTGATTAAACTACTTTATTTTCCTTTTGACTGCAATTAATAGATAAATAGTAATCAATAAAAGAACCACCAGCATCGTTTTTAATTCTATTTTCTTTTATCGACCAATTTGCCTTATTGATCACAGGTTAATAGCCTTGTGCTCTTGAAATCTATTGGTTTATCCAGGTCATTCGTCACCTTTAATGATGATTCGGGAAAGGGAATAAAAACACGTTTGGAGTGAACATGTTTACCGATTTTCGGGACTCCTTTGTATAACAGGTATTGATGACACGTACATGTTGATAATGATGAGACTAAATGTGGAGCTCCAGTTACAATATTCCAACCTGTGCCTTATTTCATGGCACATCTGCTGATTTGGTGGCAATGGCCTGACTTTAAAAGTCTTCATCACCTTGCATTTCACTCGTATTGCTCTAGAGATGCATCTGAAGCACTATTTTACACGAAAGGCCTTTTAATAGATTGCATTTTCAAGTTATGACGTCATCGGTGCCCAAAATGAATAACAGCCAATTGGTTTCAGGTTGTTTTTTGGTTGTTTTTTTTAACCTCTGCCACAGAAGGTTGTTTTTCAACCATTCTCTGTTTGTCTATCTGTCTGTTTATCTGTGAGCAGAATAGCTCAAAGACTTGTGGATGGATTCAGCCGACATTTGGTGGACATGGGTGTGTGACGAGAACAAATTTATTGAGAGATAGGACCAAAAACGATATCTCAAACAGCTATGGACAGATTAAGACGAAACCTTGTAGGTGACGAGAACAAATAGATTATAATTTGACGGAGGTACTGATGTTGGACTGATGTGGCCTATCGGTGGGATACAAAACCTAAATGGTTCAGTCTGGCAGAGGTCTGCGCTCTACCGAGTGCTGTCAACCCTTTCAACAATGATCTAAGGCTCAAGTAGGAACTTGCCCTACATGTATCTCATGTAGGGCAAGGACATTGGCTAAATCGGTGTACTTTGATGTGAACTGCAACTATATTTGTAGATAATGTGGAAATGGCACAGTATACCTGTTCTGAACCAATGATTCCAGCAATGTGAGCTAAGTGCTCAAATGTGAATGGCAAACATGCCAATCTGAAATACGCTTGTTCACACTGGAGGCCCCAGGTACTTACTGCACGTTCTTGTGGAAGCACTTTCCTGCCTTTTAGTGAATAGGGAAACTGACACCAAACCAAATCTCTGATTCCGAAATGGCAAATGTGTTCATATTCATGATGTAATATCTTGCCGTGTCTTTTGGTAATGGTGAATTGCATTCCTGTTGGTAACCAAAGGCACCAAGTTTGATTTTTCATGATCAGGACCACCGTGATGACTCTAGCCTATTGAGAAAACTTGTTTGGTATTGTGACTCTCCCCAGAGTTTGACCAGTTGAATGTGCATGGCAGGGAGGCGATGAGGGCGATGCCACAGAAGAGGAGGAGTTGTGCGAATCAGAAATAACATCATGGGAGTTGGGAGACAAAGCTGGAAGCGAAGCAATTTCCAAACTGCGAGCACGCAAGCACGCATTGACACGCAAGGTGGCTGCACAAGAGCGCCGACGAGAGCATGTGCAGGTGAGTCGATTGTTTTTTTTTTTGTTTTTTTTTTTGCATACAAAATCGAGGCTCGTGTAAGAGCTAACATCAATCATCACAAAAAGACAAACGCACACAAAACGTACAATAAAGGGAGTGGGAGACAAGATGGGGAGAGAGAGGGAAGCACACAAGTACAACAGCAGAGAACAGGGACATCGGGAGATCTGTGGGAGGAAGAGGGCTTGGGGGTGGAGGCATGGGAAGGCAGGTGGGGAGGGTTGGGAGGGGGGGGGGGTAGGTGGTGGGAGATGTATAAAACACATGGATTTTGATTTTGAGAAAGAATCAAAGGCTCGAGGGTTTCATCCTCGTATTTCGTATTTCTCTAACGTATCAAATTTCTCTAACGTATTTCGTTGTCATAATTTGCATGATGATCATGATAATGATGATGATGAGGGTGATGATGGTGTGAGTCATCACTTTCGAATGGTAAAGCCAGTTGGTCCAGCTTTTGACTCCTTTGTTTCATTTAAAAGAAAATTATAGCCAAGGGGTTGCCTGTGGAGCTGGCGATTTTCTCTTTTCATTTTGTTTTAAACAAGCTGGAGTGGTCTAACAGAATGTTACCACAACTCTCTGCCACTACGGAGTCGGACCGCATCGCGCACTCTGTGGTTCTTTATCTTGCACACAGCTGTGGTTGTGGTTGCCTCTCTGGGTTGCAATTCCTGCTTACTGACTTTTCACCAAGCATTCAGCTTGGAATGTACCTGTTCCTGAGGTCAAACCCACAACTTCCTGAGACTAAACTGAACAAGCATTGTAACATATACTCGTTGGTTGCATAAAGGATCACGGTGCTGTCAGCGTGAAGTATTCGTGTATGTATCTTTGCCAAAAAGTCGTCTACATTGGGTGTTACGAGATCTGGTATGTGAGGGAAGGCAAGGAAGGATGCGTTAGCCAATACCATATATAACAGCTCGGCCAGTGCTGGGTGTGCGGAGCAGGTGTTGGGTTCAAGGACCTACGGCAAGCTGTTGGTTATTTGTGCCTGACTGCGTCTGCCTGTCCACACTGCTTACACAATCTTCCCTCTGCTTTTCCTTTACTGCAAAGTACGAGCTCCAGACCAACTGCTTCCACCACCTTTGCCTTGACCGTTTTTGTTCGGGATGTTGTCTCAGCTGAACTTGTCAATGCTCGTATCAACAGCACTAAGCTTGTTTTAGAGTTGCAGTGGGAGTAATGATTGTTTTGTCATAACGTAACTTGTAGCATCTTTGCAGGCACGGTGTTTGATGTGTTTGATCATTACGTGCATGTAATGTTGATGAGATTATTCAATAATTAAAATTGGAGCCTTTCAATTCCTTTATTCTCTCTTTCCGATAAAAATGTTTAAGGCCATATATACATACATATACACATACACATACACACTAGCGGGGTCACCCGTGGGAATCTCATGGGCATGGATGTGTGTGACATTTCGACATATTGAGTTAGATGCTGCACCTGCACATTCAGTTATATAAAATGGTGACTGGCAATTGATCACATCCACAAATGTGTAATCCACACAATTTATGTACTTTACATAACGTTAATAGGAATACATGCCCGTGTAGATGGGAAATACAGTTTGTTTGAAATAAATCACAAATATCA
Organism: Myxine glutinosa; assembly: GCF_964187855.1. Classification (NCBI taxonomy): domain Eukaryota; kingdom Metazoa; phylum Chordata; class Myxini; order Myxiniformes; family Myxinidae; genus Myxine; species Myxine glutinosa. The sequence goes on from NC_136266.1 coordinate 103,985,932, forward strand.
GAAGAAAGTTTTTAAAATTTAGAACTATTCTCACTCAGAGTTAAACATCACCGTAATATTATGCGGTTGCTTCGACGTTTTCGGTGAATAGCGGGGCAGATATGTGAAACAATTGTTCAGATTGTGGTAAAAGCACCAAATTTCGTACAGTTCATCTTGAATACATAATAATCGATTTCAGATATAGTGCCAAGAAAAAAATCCCCCTGGTGGCCATATTTGGCCAAAATCCAAGATGGCCACCAGCCGAGCCGTGAATTTCTATTAAACCCGATATTTTCTTTAATATTCAAGCTATAGACATGAATAAAACATCATTTTGTATGTTTTCAGACACAAGGAATCCAATTACAGCATTAATTCTTTCATAAAATACATTAATTTCAACATAAAGGGCTTTTTTGTGCCAAATTATCTGAAATCGGTGAAAAATTTGACCGATTTTAAGCAATGTGACGTGATATCATATCACAACATGGGTGTATTATACTCATAATATAAATTCTAAGTATTTTTTACTTGCAACAATATATAATGCATGAAGGTGTAATTGTACACATCATTTATAATATAAACCCTGGTGTTGGGCTAGCGGCTAGGGTGTCAGCTTAGGATCCTAGGATCCTGGGTTCGAATCCCGGTCGATCGCTGAATTAACGCCAGGGGGGTTGACTCAGCCTGTCATCCTTCCGAGGTCGGCTAATTGAGTACCAGTTCACTGGTAATTCCCTGCTTGTCGTTAAAGGCGGCAAAAAGGGTTGGCGTCAGGAAGGGCATCCGGCCGTAAAACATTGCTTCAAAAAGGGGACCGAAAAACAACAACTACCACGGTTCCCAAAAAAGGCCAACCCCCGCTTGCAGGGAAAAATGGCCTCTAAAGGTGGTTTTTTTTTTTTTTTTTAATAATATGGTAATTTAGTAACCGAATCGCTCTGTTGTTCCACTTGCCAACAGTTTAGCACAACAATACATCGCTACCATTAAATTATGCACATAGTACACTGATGCATGTGAAATGAGATTTAAAAATGAACAATATTAAAGCATTTCACATTAAATGAAAAGTAAAATTACTTTACATGGAATTACCACATGGTTGAGTTTTAAAATAAATGCATTGTCATCATGGTAACATATGATGTACAAGCAGAAGCAAACATAAATAAAAATGTAAACAAATATCGCAATGCAATATATTGGGAAGTAAGAACACAAAATCATTAAGCAACTACTTCTGACTGCAGTTGGGTGTGGTTGACATTCCACATTATAACAGATTATTAAGCACCTTGATATGATATACCAGTATACCAGTAGCCACTATAGCTGACTGCTGGCAAGAACGATACCGTAAAACTGATATACAAATCAGACTAGAATTAAAACACAATTACCCACATTGGCAGATCTTGAAATAAACAATAAATTGACCAGTTCATGTTGTATATAGACATGATAGACAACAAATACATTAACTATATGCACCCATGTCAACTGAATGACAATACTACTGAAACATGATGATGTCTACTACTAATACTGCAGTAGGCTACATTCGACTAGCGAATGAAAACGCCATATCATTACATCATTTACAAACAACAGTCAGTTGCCTTCATTGTGGTCGCAATCACCCCTGCATTGACAGAGTGTTGTGCATTTAAGATTTGCTTTGACGCACTTGCATTGTCCCCTGCAACCTTTCACACAATGACACTTTATCAGCTCGGAACAAGACATTGCTGCTTCAGGCAGTAGTGTCCACAGTGGTTCCCATTCATGTAGAGCGTTATTCTTCCACCCCCATGCATCTGGGGAAGGCACCTCTGGAACACGCACATGTGACTGTCCCCAAATATGTCCACCTTGGTAGACTGTCCGTTTCACTTGTTGTAACAGTGCTGCACTTGTTGGCGGTATACCATCGAGAGATCTAGCTTTGGTACTGAACATGTGTTGCCTGGCTGCATTTACGCTGGTTTCTGAAGATGTCCTGTCATACAGCAGTACAACAAAGCACTCTAAAACTGACATGTACTCTTCGTTGAAACTTGATGGTGTTTCCGTAAGAGTGATGAAGACTGGAGTGACCTCGGGGAATGATTTCCATTTGCAATTGCAAACAGAGGCTGGTCCGCTGTTAACACTGGTACCTGACCAGAATTCAGAAGTTCAACCGCAGATTTTACAACATCCATTGCATGACGGATCATGGCGACAGACTTGGAATCGTCTGAGAACAACGGTAACAGTGATGTAATTGTGACATCAAAGTTTCTTGGACTTTCCAGTGTGTTTGCATGGAATGCACCCCACGATATTGGCTCATCTGTGCTCTGAAGCTCTTTGGTGATAAGGTCTTGGGTATTGTTCAGCCATTTAGTTTCACAGTCAATAGCAGATTTCACAAGTTCTTTGTCACATGTTAGTGGACCATTCTGCAATGGAACAATGGGATCCTTCTTGATCAGTGTAACTGGTGTCAAAGTTGTGTACGAGTCCGGAATCTGTGTTTTTGAAGACGTTGGTTGCAGAATGGCGGGTTCACGTACAATACCATCAGACGCTGTTGCTCGGTTTTGAAACAGGGATATTCCTGTACCATGAAAGGCCTCGCATGCTGTAGTTGAGCTGGGGTTGTGGTTGATATTGTCCACTGCAGCAGTTGTAAATAGATTTTTACGCAGGACAAGTGGACACACAACCCCATCAGTTTGACATTGCTCAGACGCTGAGATGGCAAGTTCTGTCGATATGCCAAGAACCCTGTCATATGAAACTGACAAGCCGAGATGAAACAGTATATCCACCAGTTCACGTTTACGCGTATGTCCATGGATCATCAGGCCAATATAAACAGGCAGTGGGGTCTCTCTGTCCTTACAGTGATGCGAATTGGTGGACTCCTGGCGCCTTCTCACATGACTGTTGTATTGCAACAGCTGAGCGAGACTCAGAGTTGCTTGTCTCACTGTGTCTGATGCCTTGTTCTTTAGGCCTAAGTCACACATAGGCGGATATTTTGGCGACTACTGGCGACTGCCGGCGATCAAGATTTTTCGGCGACTACTGGCGATTTCGGGCGGTCAAATATGGTCAGGCGGCAGTATGGCGACTGCAGGCGGCCACATTGCGACTGCATTGCGACGACGCCCCGAGTGGGATGGCGATTGTTGAAGATCGACGACGACTGCATTGCGGATGCACGGCGGCAGCGTGGCGACAGTCTGGCGGCTAGATTACGACCGATGGCGGATCGCGGCGACTGCATTGGGGCCGGGTGGCGGTTTACTCCGACGTCTGCAAGACTGCAATAAGACCACCGGCGATTGGAGACGATTCACACAACTTTTTAAATCTTTATTTCTCTATTTTACATTTCACTTTATTCACTTCAATGATGTATGACATGAGGCATAAAGATCTTTGATGTACAATAAGAAAGTTAATAAAGATGTATCATTGTAATGTAATAATCAAACTTTTCTGCAGGGAGAGAGAATGTAAATAAATAGTCCAGGAATAATAGATTTAACCCGGAACAAATTCAAACAAAGCTGAAAATTTCAGGATATGTTCAGAAAACTGTCCTGAATAACATACTAAAAGTCCCCAGACATCCGCCTTGTGCTTCAATGGAAATTCAAGATGGTGTCCAAAATGGCGGCAATTTTGGCATTTTATCATATTACCACCTAAAAACATGATAGAAATGCAAACAGGGTGTCAAAATACATGTTTTCAAGCACGAGGATTGTTTTAAAGATTACATTATGAGTTTATATGACTTGTATGTGTCATTCGATCGATTATGAACAATTTCAACTACTTATAAGATTATATTTTATCATCATCGTCTTCATCACTGTTAGGAAAAACTGGTCTAGTCTCTTCATCTTCTCCATCTTCATCCAGCAGTGATGGAAATGGTGCAGCATTGTTGCAGGTCTGGCCATTGCACTTGACGCATAAGGTGGAGCAAGGTAACCCAAGCTTCCTGCAACCGCACGACGAGCCACAGCCATCTGCTTTGCAGCAGCATGATACCATGTTTAGCGGAGTGTCAGGGGCAATGGGCTGGTCTGTTTCAACAGGAATGAGATTGTTATCCTGCAGTCTCCATCCCCACTCTGTTGGCTGCAAGGGATTGCCTGGGAAGTGGTGGTTTGCATGTTATGGTCAAACAAGATGTTACTGGATGTGGCTTTCTTTGCCCACCGCTGTTGTTCAACTGCCTTTGTGGAGCTGGTGTTATAGCCATCAAATACAACAGTGTTGCCTGCTCCATAATGTTTCAAAGTATAGGAAACGTAACAATGACACACATCACTGTACTTCGATGGTTGTGGCCAGAACACCGACTGCAACAGATGACCCCCATCCACAACGTAGCGACACTTGTCGGGCATGTCCGGCTGTGCAGGGACAAACGACTTCAGGAGTGTACCTAGGGTACTCTTGTTTGTCTTCCGCATGGCGCCATCGTGAAACAGGGAAGAAGGTTGAGGGCCAAGTTCGTATGCCAGAAACTCTTCCAGGTCCGAGCTGGTCTTCAAGACACAGTTTATCTTGTTGAAGAAGAGATCAGGATTCACGACTGTGTTTTGCCCCCTGATGTTGATGCTATTATGCTTATCATTCAACGTCTTCACTTTGTCGCTGCGGTGCAGTGTGATCTCTGTGAAGCGTTTGCCGGCTATCCTAGAGGCCGCAGTAAGACCAACGTTCACTGCATCATCACAGTTGACCGAGACATCAGCTACAACTCCAGTCGCGATTGACACCAGACGGTCTTGTTGATAACCAGCAAATGGTGGATGCGCCTGCAACCACTGCACGAAAACACCATGATCCGTGTTGAATTTTTCTTTGGTGGATGAACGGAGATCCTTATGGTCCGAGTTAGTTGTGTGTACACCAGTGAACTCCTCCAGATCATCACAGACAGGGACACATTGAGGTAAAGCATGAACCCATTTTGCCAAGGTACCGTCGGTAATACCTCGACCATGGGTCATTCCCCCACTCATTTTCAGCATCCTCATCAAGAACTGCTCGATTGTTTGATCAGAGAAATTCCCAGCCCAGAATTAATTAGCTCGGCAGATTGTGAAGTAACCTTTGTCAGTGAACAAACTATACTCATCAGGTGGCATGACTTTGTTGATGGATTCCATCTGCTGGAGGTAGAGTCTGGCAGATTTGGCATAAGGAAGATGACCAGCTGCGTGGAAATGTGGAATCATCTCCCTTACACTGTGAAGGTGGAGCTTCCATTCACCTGTCCTCTCAGCTCTGACAAAGTTCAGCATCAGGATAACCTGATGGACGTATTGCACCCATAGCTTGCCAGTTCTACTATGGCTAGCTGCTTGGTCAAGCTGTTGTGACAGTAGTTGGTGAAACTGCGTAACAATTTCGTCCTCTTCTACATTAGCGGTGCCTACATCTTGGTGAATAGTGTTGTCGTGCACACAGGCCAGGTGTTCTCTGTCAGTCTGGTTTAACGAGTCAGACTTCTCCAGCAGGACACTTATGAGAGCTAACGAGGAGAGAATGTGAGCCCGCACTGCTCGAGAGTAAGCATGGCCAGTCAGCATGTGTACCACAGACCCATTGGCATACACACTTCCCCACAGTTCCGCTAACCCACTCCCTGACATGATATTGGCTATACTACCAAGATATGACATCAGAAGATGAAATCCACCAAGTCGAACAATAACTCTGTCCAAGTCGTTGGAAGCAGCAACTATTTCTGAAGCCTTCTGGAACAAAGGCTGATCAAAAGTTACAGGACAGATTTTCAGATCATGTTTTTCACTTTGTTCTTGGGCAAAACACAGTGCAGAGTAGATGGTGCTGGGGTTACTAGGATCAAGATTAGTGAAGGGGAGAGTTTCAATTCTGGAGGTATCAATTATTCGACATTCCTCACAACAGTAAGTCTTGATGGGGATTTGCGCAAATGTACCTAATAGCTCTGTTGATAGTGCTTTCGCTGTGCGCTTGATGGGCGACTTATCCACTGTTCCGTAAGGAGTTACACATGCTATTCCACCCATAGCATGAAATGTGTTGTGACCGGTCAGCGTAGCTACGTTGAAGTCCGCATTGTCAAACACAAATTGCGTAAAACCATTCAAGCCATAGGAAGGTTCGCAAGTGGGTATTAGACTATTCTCAAAGCATTGCACTTCCTTGTAATCGTCAGCAAAGGTGATACTGCTCAGGATATCTATCAGCTCACGTGAGGCGTAGTTGCGATGTATGTACAATGCAATGGCAAGTAGCAATGGTGAGCTAAATGACCTCGGCCTGCAGGTTGAAATGATGGAATGGGCTATGGCCATGCACCGTCTGTTTACAACTCTAGACTGTTTATCCTTCGGATCTAGCAATTTTTGCAAGAAACGCTTTAGTGAGTCAGGAATCAAGGTGTTACCATTTTTTTTTTTTTTTTTTTTTTGTATACTGAATCGAGGCTCGTGAAAGTTCTCAGTGTCTTTCATTGTGGGGTATTCAGTGAGATCATAAATTGATAAGCGAATATCATCAAGAATAATTGATGCAGCCATATCAATTATTCAATCATTTTCGTTATAATTCCCAGTTGGTTGTTCTGTCGGTCACCCACTTTTCACGAACGATCCGGTGCGCAGAGTCACGAAAACTGACAATGCTTGTCTTTCCAGGGATACTTGTGATGATGATGTCCTCACCATAACATTCGTTCAGCTTCTGTTTGAAGTATTTGATGGAATACCCTTCTTCACCTTGAAGAAACGTTTCCATATGTTCCATGAGCACCGAAATAGAAAACTGACATTCATCATTCTCATCTATAAATGAACAGAGTGTATTTGAAGGCATAATCTCTTACAGCGTCAGCTGGTTTGCCAATGGATTGTGTTTTCTCAGTATTAGTAAAGAACTCAACACCACAGGCTCTATGGTATTTGGCCTCAGCTGCTACCAAATCTATGACAGCATCTATTCTCTTGGCAACTTTGTTGCCCCACTCATCACATCTTTCTCTTGCGCGTTTCGAAACACTGTCCTTATATTCAATGGTCTGAACATTGCTGAAGGGTTTCCTTCGTTTGAGTGTGATTTTGCTGCTAGTTTCTATCATAGCGGATATATTGTTACGGACACGGCTAAAGATGTTGCTTGACCGAGCGGAATGGCCGCCGTGTTCGTACAGTTTACCCGATTACCCCCAACTCACCCGATTCCACTCGAACGTTGGCCAAATCGCGCTATGCTAAATCAATGATTGGAAAGGACACAACGACTGGGATAAATGAAACGACGCAAGGGGTACAGTTCTCAAGACCTCCGGAGGAGGATATAATTAGTGGTGGTGAAAAGGGGTAGATTACAAGGTAGAGTGAGGTAAAAGACACAGAAGAGATAGGCACTTAGATACAATCTTATCTATCCCAGACAGACCACAGACAAACGGAACAAGACTGACTTACACAAGGATTGATGGCAGGGAAGGACAGGTCGGTTGATAGCACAAGGTGCACCTTGGCTCGGGGACAGGATCAAGCACGGTCCAAAAGATGCAGGGAGGCCTCACAGCGCTCGGAGGTGGCGTCTCTCTTGCTTCAAGCTCAGCGCGCATCTGACGTCACCTCCCTCTTCCTGCGCATGCTCAGCGGGGAGTCACACGCCCTCGGCTCGTTGGCTCCGCCCCAGATGGGACCGGTCCGCCGCTTCTATTGGGTGCGGGGGTTACCGGGCTCCGCCCTTGACGAGGAGCTGACAGCGAGCCCCTACTTGGTAACCCCGTCGAGCACATGTTCGATGGCGGCTCGTTGGAAAGGCCTGGTGCCCTCCCAACACCCCCTACCAACCAAGCCGGAGTGAGGACGCGCACTCCCCGCGCCGCCGCCGTTGTTGTTGTTGTTGAACCGTGAGGAAGAGCTGCGGGGAGGTATTGGGAGGTCCTAAACTTCCTAACGGTGCCATACAATCACATTCTGGTGCAACGAAGAGTCAGAATTAATGGAAACGAGTCCTTAACTGACATAGACTAAGAATAACTAGCAAGATGTCCTATAGTTGTCTACGTGAGATGCGGTGGACCTGGATGCGACATTTAATGGGGGAAATAGGGGGAGGTCGGGTCTACAGAGTGTTGTTTACAGAAAATGGGACTAGGGAATGGGGGATTGGGGATAGTTGGGAAGTATTGAGGAAATAGGGGAATATTTACAAGCGGATATGGATGGATGCCAATCCCATATCCGCAACAATATCATATATTTCTTTTTTAGATTGTCCTTGGCACAAGCAACACAATTCAAGCAAGGTCAAGCGCATAACGTCTTAGCGGAGACACAATGTGCCAAAAATCATAAACTTACCAGTAGTATGTTCTTGAGTACTTTAGATACAGTTTGTTCATTTCTCTATCACAATCAAATACATTGATTTGTGATGATGATGCTAAAAGTGACAACACAGTGACGTGAGACTACTACTGAGAAGTCAGGACATCTAGCGTGACATCATTCGCCTATGACGTCATTCGCCTATGACGTCATTCGCCTATGACGTCACAATACCATCGCGTCGCCCAGTGGGAATAAGACATATTATAAAATAAACCTAGTATAAACCTATAATAGAATAAACCTAGGTCCTAAGAGCCTAGATAATATGTTTCAGAGTTACGGGCGTTTTGGCCAACAATGACCTTGATAAATATCATTTGACCTTGAAAATGACACATATAAATCCTATAAACTCATAATGTAATCTTTAAAACAATCCTCGTGCTTGAAAACATGTATTTTGACACCCTGTTTGCATTTCTATCATGTTTTTAGGTTGGTAATATGATAAAATGCCAAAATTGCCGCCATTTTGGACGCCATCTTGAATTTCCGCTGAAGCACAAGGGCGATGTCTGGGGACTTTTAGTATGTTATTCAGGACAGTTTTCTGAACATATCCTGAAATTTTCAGCTTTGTTTGAATTTGTTCCGGGTTTCACCTTATTTGGTGCTAATGCTCTTGGACTAAAAGTCCAACAAATTATTTCCACTGGTCCCAAGTCCCATAAATAAAGTTTCCAAAGGACCAAAGTCCCAAAAATAAAGTTCCCAAAAGTCCCAAGTCCAAACAATAAAGCCATATCCTTGTCGGCACCACAGGACCTCACTCCACGGAGACCCTCACACCATCCTGTCTTGCCATGGAATCGTGGTATGTCGTAATGCAGTCGCCAGGCAGTCGTATCTCTGTCGCCAATGGCCGTAACTCGGCCGCCACTAGTCCTACTGCTGTCGTCGTCAGTCTCCCATAGCCGCAGGGGAGACGTGGCAGTTCTTCTGTAGTCGATATGCAGCCGCAACAGTGTCGGCCCGTAGTCGGGAAGATGCCGCAGGAAGGCTGTATGGCATTCGCATCTCTGCCGTGCTAGCTGGTGGGGCGATGCTGGGGCGATTGCGGAAAACTATGAGCGACTGGGTTGCGGCCGCTTTATGGTCTTATTACGGATACCGACGACAGCATGGTGGTTCCATCACGACAGCATGGCGGATTTTTTTCGAGGACGACTGAGCGCGCCGTTTTTAAACATTTTAAAAAATATTTTGCCCCTTTGTGGCTCTTGCCGACTGCAGCCGACCTGGGGAGGATAACCACGACTACAGAAGACCGTCCATTACGGTTTCATTACGATTGTCGGCGGGTGGTGGCGATTTTTCCAGTCGCCAGTAGTCGCCGACAAATCCGCCTATGTGTGACCTAGGCTTTATATTGGGTTCATCCATTAGCATACCAAGTAGTGCTACCAACGACTTTGGTACAGCATCTTCCTGGCATCCTTTTTCAAAGTAGCCATCAAAGTGTGATGTGTGCTTCTTCAGCATGTCTCGGCGAATAATCTGTGCTGCCTTTGCTATGCAAATAGCTTCATCATCGAAGTCATCCAAACATGCATCTTTCAGAGCAAGTCCTACATCCTCTTCGAATGTCAGAAGGATGTCGCGACCTTGCCTGTATGCGTGAAGACCTGATACATGGGCAAGGAGTCTCTCTTTCAGACGTGTAGAGTTTATACGGCCCGATATGTCCACCCCTAGCTCTCGTAAGCGATCCGTATACAGCTGCAGGAGATTACTCAATTTGAATATTGGAGCCACGGTCTTGTCAGCTAAACGTATATCTTCGATATAGCCAATTACCTCGACCAAAGCTATACCGTGAGCCGGTCCATCTGGGCTCTGGTTTTGTTCTTCCTCTACTTTCCTGTTGCTAGCATTGTACAGTTTCACCAGACATGCTGAATGGTATTTCGCTTCCTGTGCCACTAGGTCACCCGCACTAAGTTTGGCAATTAGCATTTGATCCTGTAGCTTGAAAGCACAGTGATTGACACGTTGTGTAAGTTTTGACGTCATTGCTTAGTGCAGCGGACTACTTTCTGTTCCCATTATGTCACAGAAGAAACATGTATCACTACTTTGATCTTCACTAGCTTGTCGACGCATATAAGGACCATCTCCTTTCTGACTGGTGCATGGTTCCACCGGTTGTAGTCTTGTCAGCCTACTAGCAGAGTACTTCAAGCGGCAGGAGTGATGCCATTTGGCACTATGTTTGGACAACGTATTTGCAATGCCATCGCCCTCATCAAGCTGTGATATATCTATAGCTACCGCTAGCTTGCCCAAGTCATGAAAACATTTCAAATTGTCAGCCAATGTGTCATAACCAGCTCCCACATCTGTTCGTTTTGATAGTGCAGGACACTGAAGTGGTGCAGTCGAACATTCTTGACATAGCACACATATTGTCCAATCAATAGGTCCTGGTGTGTTTCGAGGTGAGGACAGCTTCTCATGTTCAATGAGCTTACACTTTTTCCGTGTCGACATTGTGGGAGCTCCGAAGGTTCAGACTTAACACCTGGATGGCATCATCATTGGCGCCATACATGTAGACCTGACAGAAAAGAGAAAAGAATTGTTTCTGAATACAGTTAATAGTCATATTAGAAAGTAAGCATTCACCTTTCCGACTGTTGTCATCGTGAATATTCCAAATTGTAATCCGGTCAATTGTTCGTCGATTGTTGACAATTTCGACATAAACATGCCCTTTATGCTGAAATATATGCATTTTATGAAAGAATTAATGCTGTAATTGGATTCCTTGTGTCTGAAAACATACAAAATGATGTTTTATTCATGTCTGTAGCTTGAATATTAAAGAAAATATCGGGTTTAATAGAAATTCACGGCTCGGCTGGTGGCCATATTGGATTTTGGCCAAATATGGTCACCAGGGGGATTTTTTTCTTGGCACTATATCTGAAATCGTTTATTATGTATTCAAGATGAACTGTACGAAATTTGGTGCTTTTACCACAATCTGAACAATTGTACTGATATTTGGCACTTAGCTGCCCCGCTAGAATTATATGTCATCATTGTGAGATTTTTTTGGAATTTTTTTTTTTGAAATGAGATTTTTATATTTTAAAAAACGGCAAAAAAGCATCAGAACAGCTGTGAAAAAGCATCAAAACACTATCAAAACAACAGTAGAAAGCGTAAAAACAGCAGTGAAAAAGCATCAAACTATCAAAACAACAGTGGAAAGCGTCAAAACAGCAGTGAAAAAGCATCAAAACAGCAGTGAAAAAGCATCAAAACAGCAGTGAAAAAGCATCAGAACAGCAGTGAAAAAGCATCAAAACAGCAGTAAAAAGCATCAAAACAGCAACAATGGTCCGGTGATTTTTCAATCAACGCAATTAAATGTGTCGGAGTAATTAACTATTTTCCTTCGTGCCCTCCTTTTGTTGCCTGAATGGTGTCACTGCAGGACCTCCGGGTAAACAACATTATGGGTGAAGATTCCACTGTGGCCATCGATTTTTCCCTGTTGGCCATTACTGACTACCTTTACCTTGACATCCTCAAATCGTTTAGCATGCGACAATGCAACATATAATTGGCCATGGCTGAAGACAGGTTCTGGTAAGTAAATCCCAACTTTGTGTAATGTTTGACTTTGACTCTTGTTTATTGAGAAAGAGAATGCCACACGAACTGGAAATTGATGGCGTTTGAGTACGAATGGTAGTGTTGTATCGGGAGGTGCAATACTAATCCTGGGTATAAATGTGCGTGTTCCTTTGTGACTGCCAGAAATTATTTCTCCGTCTATTATGTTTGGCAACAATCTTTTAACAACCAATCTTGCACCATTGCACAGTCCCTGTTTCGGATCAAAGTTACGGAGTAACATGATGACAGCACCATCTTTGAGACGAAGTTTGTGCAATGGCATTCCAGAAGGAGTTAATTGATTTAGGAATTCCATAGGATAATTTAGTGCCTCTTCAGGGTCATCACAGACAATGGAATCAGCGCTGAAGAACGTCTTTTCTTCCCCAGGAAATGCATCCAGTATCTCATCGTTGATCACAAATGTGGATTCATTCTTTGGACACAACACGGCTCGTTGTGCCAGCGCATCATAGTTTGAATGGATTTCGTTCAAATTACCGAAAACAGCCTCTGCTAAAGAAATGTTGTCTTCTACACAGATACGATCAGGCAGTCGTATTAAATCTGAGTCAGGAATTGTTTCCACAGTCGCATTTCCAACCGACAGTAACCATTTTGAGAATTCTTCGTCATCATTAGCTCTCATGTTTGATGTTAAGTTCAGCTGTTTGAACTTTGGCCACAACTTGCTATGCTTGATGCATGTGGTGATGATTGCTGCAGGTGCAGCACGAGGTACAACGGGCAAAACCTGCCTGAAGTCCCCACCAAGAAGTAAGACCTTTCCACCAAAAGGAATGTTGTTGCTGGTTACATCCCGGAGACATCGATCAACAGCCGCTAAAGCATATGCTGGAGCCATAGGTGCTTCATCCAAAATGAATAGGTTGGCCTTCCTTGGAGCATCTGCATCTTTACTCGTAGGTGATATGTTGCATGTGGAGTTTTCCAAAATGGGCACTGGCAATTTAAATCGATGGTGCGATGTACCATCGATGCCCGAACCTGCTAGCAATGTTGCTGCAATGCCCGAATACGCCATTGGAAGAACCAAACGACACTGGCCTCGCAAGATGTGCAGAAGCGTATTATAGAGAAAGGTCTTGCAACTTCCGCTCGGTCCATCGACGAAAAACAACCGGTTGCCTTTGTACTGGTCCCTACAATGAACGGCCTGTAGGACCTCATCTACAATTTGGATTTGGTCATCATTTAGTAGTTGTCTGTTGTTTTCACCTTTTTCATGTTCATCTCCCGGTACATACTGTTGCGAATATGGAATTTGACCTCCATATCCGCTTGTAAATATTCCCCTATCTTCTCCGATACTCCCCAACTCTCCCCTTACCCCATTCCCTAGTCCCATTGTCTGTAAACAACACCCATTAGAGCCGATCTTCCCCTTCATTCCCCCATTAAATGTCGTGCCCAGGTCCCCCGCACCACACGTAGACAATTATAGGACATCTTGCTAGTTATTCTTAATCTATGTCAGTTAAGGACTTGTTTCCATTAATTATGACTCTTCGTTGCACCAGAATGTGATGATATGGCACCAGTAGGAGTTTAGGACCTTCCCATACCTCCCCGCATCTCTTCCCATCATCTCAAGCTCCAACAACAACCACAACAACAGCGGCTTTGCGTCCTCACTCCGGCTCGGTTGGCCGCCATTGAACATGTGCTCGACGGGGTTACCCAGAAGGGGGCTCCCTGTCGGCCCCTCGTCAAGGGCGGAGCCGGTAACCCCCGCACCCAATGAGAAGCCATGGGCCGATGCCATATGGGGCGGAGCTAACGAGCGAGGGCGTGACTCCCCGCCGGATATACGCGGCCCCGCGCCGGACGTGACGTGAGATGCGCCCCGAGCTTGGAAGGACAAGACGCCACCCTCCCGAGCGCTGAGCGACCTCCCCGGCATCTCCACCAAAGTCGCGACCCACAAGCGCTGTGATACCTTCACGCATCTCTGGACACCACCGTACGTGATCCTGCCCTGAGCACAGGTGCACCTGGAGCGATCGCTACCCGCTTTCCTGGCCATCAAATCCCGTGTGAGTCAGCGTTGTCCCGTTTATCTGTGGTCTGTCTAGGGTTAATATAAGGTTGTGTCTAAGTGCCCACCTTCCTATGTTTCCCTCTTGTCCCTGTAATCTAACCTTTTTCCGTACGAATATACTTGAGAACTGAACCCCTGGTGTCGTATTGTGTCATTATAACCCAGCCGGGTGTCTTCTCTTTCCAATTGAGCCAGCATAGCGCGGCTTCGTCGACGTTCGAGTACAATCGGGTAACTTGTACGGATACGGCGGCCATCCCGCTCGGCCCACCATACCATCAAAGTCGTATCTGTAACAATTGGTGTCGGGAGTGAGATTCGAGGCCCGACCAAATTTTGAAGAAAAAAAAAAAAACGAATAGAGGAAAAAAAAAATTTGGTCAAAATTTGGAGCGGCCGAAATTTGTTTTGTTTTACGAAACTCGAATTTTGCAAGTCGCGCTATGGCGGATCAAGACGGCTGGGGTCCGGTAGGGGAGAGTGAGGTAGGGTCGATCCAGGACCAAAATGAGGGACAGGAGGAGAGCGAAGCAGTGAGGGCGGCAGGTTCGCAAAATAGCGCCGTCACGCACGAAGAAGCGGGCGCGCAAAATGGCGCCTCGCTGATCACCGCGCCAGCGACCGTGGCAGCGCCCCCGATGGATTGGGGCCTTTTTTTCATACAAATGAAGGCCCTTATGGCCCAGAATAGCGAGAAAATGAGGGAGGAAACGAGGGCTGATAATGAGCGGTTGGGAAACCGGATGGATGCTCAGGGTGAGCGATTGGAAAACCAAATGGGGGTAATGAGGGACGAAGCGAGGGCTCGGAGTGAGCAATTGGGGGTAATGAGGGACGAAGCGAGGGGTACCAGTGAGAAGTTAGACAATAATTTTGAGGAGTTAGACAAGAAAATTGAGAAGTTAGACAATAATTTTGAGGAGTTAGACAACGGGATAAAAGAAGTAAAGAATGGGTTAACGGGGGTAGAAAACAGAATGGCCGCTCAAGAGAATCAAATGGAAGGGATGCAAAAAGGGTTAGAGGGGTTAGAAAACAGTATGGAAGGCAAATTGAGGGACATGAGGGACCAAGCGGAAAGGGAAGTTAAACAAATGGAGCAGCAGATAGAGGGGGTCAGAATGGGGGTAGAAACCAAACTGGATGCTCACAGGGAGGAAATGGAGCAGATGAGGGTGGCATCTGGGCAGGAGATGCAAGTGATGGGGGAGGAGATCAGAAGAGGAGTGAGTGAGGAGGTCGGAGGAGTGCGCGAGGAGGTGAGGCACTGTAAGGAGCGCATGGAGAAAGAGGTGAGAAAGGGGACTGTAAAATTGCAAGGTGGTATAGAGGAGTTGACGCTGGGAGTAGAACAACTGACAGTGGGACAAAAGGAGCTGGGGGACCAGGTAAAGAAGAACACAGCGGTAATAGAGGGTTTAAAATCGACACAGAAGGAGATGAAAAAGGACGTAGGGGTAATTAAAAAAGAGTGCCAGACGGTACATGAGGACCTGACGAGGAAAATGGACAAGGTGGTAGAGGTAATGGAGGTTAAAGAGCGGGAGGTGCGGGAGCACATAGAAAAAAATAAAGTGGAGTTAGAGGAAGAACTTAAAGGGGCGCACGAAGAGATGAAGGAGATGAAGCAAAAATTAGAGGAAGTGGAAGAAGGGGTGAGCGAAATTAAGAAGCGACGGAGAGAGGATAAGAAAGAGATAAAGGAGGAAGTAAAAGAATTGGTCCAAAGTCTGTGTTTGGATCGTGATGATGTGCTCATTAACCGGATGAGGGATTCGCAGGTGATGGAGGAGAAGCGAAGAGGAAGAGGACCCGGTGTAAGTGGTGACCAATATGGTCGTGCGTATGATGCGCCAGGTGATTTAAGAGGCTTGGGGGTCGAGATAGACCCGGGTGTTCGTGAGAGGCCGTTGGTGAAGTGTGCGACAGGTCTGGTGTGCGAAAATGCAGGTGTGCAAGAAAGTCCGACTCTGGGGTGTGTGAGGAAAAAGTGCGTGCCAAGGAGTGAGGGTGCTGGCGAGAGTGAGTCGGTCGTAGCGTGTGTGCGAGGGAGCACATGGAAGCGCGGTGTGGTGAGTGTTACAGAGGGTGTAACGGGAGAGTGTGCGCGAGAAAGGTGTGTGACGGACAGGTGCATGAGGAAAGAGTGCGCTGTCAGAAGTAAGGAAGAGTGTCCACCTGTGGTGAGTGTTACAGAGGGTGTAACTGGAGAGTGTGCGCGAGAAAGGTGTGTGACGGACAGGTGCATGGGGAAAGAGTGCGCTGTCAGAAGAAAGGAAGAGTGTCCACCTGTGGTGAGTGTTACAGAGGGTGTAACGGGAGAGTGTGCGCGAGAAAGGTGTGTGACGGACAGGTGCATGGGGAAAGAGTGCGCTGTCAAGAGTAAGGGTGAGTGCGCTGTCAGGAATGGAGGTGGAAGTAGTGAGAGTGACATGGAGCGTGAGTTAGTTGTGACAGGTGAGCGAGGATGTACACCTGGGATGGAAGGATGCACACCTGGAATGGTAGAGCGTGAGTGGGAATGCACGCTGGAATTGGTAGTGAGGCACGTGGTTGGGTGTGCGAATGAGAGCACACCTGTGATTGTCACAGAGGAGGTGACTGAGGAGGGGGCGCGAAGAGGTGTTTTGGTGAGGTGTGCGACCAACGAATGTGTGCCAAAGTGTTCGGTGGTCAGGTGTGTGACCAAGGCTGTGAGTGGAATGAGGGTACCTGGATGTGTAAGGAAGGGTACGAGGAGCATGGGCACAGCTGGATGTGTGAGCAAGGAACGGGCTACGGGGTGTAAGCGTCCAGGTGAAGCATCGACGTTAGACGGGATAGAGTTTAGAACGACTTATAGCCGAAGCAGGCCCTCGGTGCGTGCCGGGCCTCGCTTTGAACGGCCGCGTCCGGGCTCCACTAGGCGGAGCTGGCAGCCCAATAGAAAGGGTCGTCATGGCGACCACTTTTTGGTGAGACGTGCCGGCAGGTCTAGATCGGGGCATTGGATGGCTCCACGCCGAGGTGGTGTGTGGGATCTCGGCACGGGTAAGCCCCCGTCCCTGCACCGAGTGCCGGACGTATCCAGCCGCTGGCACAAAACAACCAGCATCCATTGCTTGGCTTTACGAAGCCGGGCTTTGGACAGGGATTGGCGCACCGAGAGGTATTAGTGAGTAGACTGGGTGATGAGGTTAGTGTTTTGGACCCAAAATTAGAGAAAAGCAAAATTTGATGATTGGCAGAGGATTGGCAGAGTGATGATTGGTAATGGTACAGTGATTGGCAGATGATTGGCAAATTTTTGATTTGTTGCAATTTGATGTGCGAAATTGGTAGTGAGAGACCCCCGATGTGGTGGGATGGCAAATCCACCATCCTTCCCATGGGGGGGCAAAGGAGCAATAGCTTATGGGGTGTATGGCAGTGAAAACTAGCCCGGGTGGGTTAGGATATATCGTGTGTAGGGATCTAGCGAGGATTGACATTAGGTGACGATAAGGTTAGTTAGTGACTGATACCTGTAGTGGGGACGCAGGTAGATTAGTATGGATGATAATGACGAGGGAGCGCAATAGTTTAAAGGGACGACTGGGAAGCGCAAGTTTCAGAAGGGAGTAGTTAGCTGAGATGATGCTGTGTGTGTGAGAATTGAACAGGTGTGATTGCACAGGTGTGCAACTGGACAGGTGTGTGGAGCAGTGTATGAGTAGTGAGTGTTGTGGATCAGCGCGAATGCGCTTGGGGAGAGAAGGGTGCCGGTGGCACCAGGTGTGAGAGCACAGGTGTGCAAGTACAGGTGTGTGGAGAAAGTTGGAGTAAGTGGTACGGAGTGGTGTGCATGGTGCGAAGGTGTGGATGGGGGAAGAGTGGACCCCCATCACGGATACCCGGGGCGGGTAGTGTAAGTGTTAGGTAGAGGGTGCAGGTAAATTGTGGTTGAATATTGGCATTTGTGGTGCGGTTGCAGAATGGTGTTGTGAATGGGTGCATTAGTGTTGTGGAAATGGCTGGGCGTGTAGCCTGTTAGTGTGTGTAGTTGGTTGGGCACTCCACCACTGTGAGGATGTCGGCCAGGTGAGGCCGCAGGTGGGCTCTGGGAGCCGGTAGTTGTGAGTGGGTGCCTGAGGATCCCGGGTGTGGATCGGGCAGCCCAGTGCCAGAGAGGGCACGGAGTGGGGAGAGAGCCAGAGGGCCTTCCCCAGGTAGTTAGGTTAGGGTGAGGAGCAGGTAAGCTCGGAGGCAACGGCAGTGGTGGAGGTGTGCAGGTGGGTAGACCCACTGGGAGAGGTACACGCCGCAGCCCAGAAATTGTGCGAGGGCACCGGGAGATGAATCGGGGGAGTGAGACCCCAAATTGAAGAGCACCACAGTTTGGCCAATGGGAATTGGTTTTTAGAACCCATAGTGTAAGAGGGCCAATGGTTTGGCCGGAGAAAGCCCCCGGGTAGTGTAAAGTTGTTAAAGTCATTTAGGAGATAGTTAGGATTGATGAACCTGTCGCACCATACGCAGCCACTTACCTGTGGTGATGATGATGACTCCACACCTGTGTTTTCTTTGTTTGTGTTGCAGGAATGAGATTGCTGTGGATTTGTGAGACGCATCACGACGTGGATGAGAAATTGGGGTGATTCCATCTCTCCCTCCCTAGGAGGGACTGATGATGAATTGGTGATGGCAAATTTTGATGTTGAGTTGAAAATGGCAAATTTTGATGAGAGTTGAAAATGGCAAATTTGATTGGTTAGGAGGGAGAGAAGACGAATTTGGTATATGGGAGGAACGGGGAAGACAGTAGGGATGTTTGTGGATTTGTAAAGTAGATGTTTATGGGTAGTGTTGTGTTTTGTTGATACAGTAAGGGGTAAGGGAGGGGCCATGTAGGTTACCTGGTGGGGGGGGCGTACGGTAGGAACGTACCTGTCTCACCTGGTTCCCATGTGCCCCCAGTGTGCATCACCTTGTATTGCGTGCACTTTTGCGCCCTTACCACCTTACTCACTTGTCTGCTTCTTTTGTCTCCCACCTCCGAGGATCTGGTTTTGGGGTAGAGAGAGAGGAGAGAGAGGTGCTGGCTACGCAGTTGTGGGCCTGCACTTTCGCTGTTGGCTGCCTGGATCGATACACCATATGGACCGCAATGTTTGTGGCCACCCACAATGGACCGCAGTTCGTTTGCGGCCAAGCACCACCCGGGGATGGACCTATGGGTCAACGTGGCACCTATGCCATACAGGTGAACCACTTTTAACACCACCAAGTGCACCACAAGAAGAGCAAGAGACACCTGCAGGGTTAGGGGTTGTCGAATTTATTTTTATTCCAATGAACAATGGTCTGCACCGATTGGTGGTGGGGTGGTGCTTTTGATGCGCGGGAAGGGTGCTCTGCACGTTATTAAAGGCCGTCGGCCACAGAGCACTCGTGGGTTGGTGTATCGATGTTGGCAAGCGCGCTCTCTCTATGCATAACATCTGCATGTGTTCCTCCAAAAACAGGTCCTGGATCGTAGTGTAAATAGCAGCATAGTCTTGTAAATAATGCTCCCTACCGGCTGTATGTTTAGTTTGAGAATTCTTTCCGGATTCGGTTATCCTGTGGGTGTGTTTCTGAGAGGAGAAGGGTGCAACGTCGCAGGGGGACATATTTACTCATTTGTGAATATCTATAAAACTGTCGCACTCAGGGTAGAGTTAATAGTAGAGGGAACTACATTGCGTGCCACACTAAAGTAGGTAAAAATTTATCGGGTCGGGACGCCCCGAGGGTAGAGAAGGGTGCAATGTTGCGAATATGGAATTTGACCTCCATATCCGCTTGTAAATATTCCCCTATCTTCTCCGATACTCCCCAACTCTCCCCTTACCCCATTCCCTAGTCCCATTGTCTGTAAACAACACCCATTAGAGCCGATCTTCCCCTTCATTCCCCCATTAAATGTCGTGCCCAGGTCCCCCGCACCACACGTAGACAATTATAGGACATCTTGCTAGTTATTCTTAATCTATGTCAGTTAAGGACTTGTTTCCATTAATTATGACTCTTCGTTGCACCAGAATGTGATGATATGGCACCAGTAGGAGTTTAGGACCTTCCCATACCTCCCCGCATCTCTTCCCATCATCTCAAGCTCCAACAACAACCACAACAACAGCGGCTTTGCGTCCTCACTCCGGCTCGGTTGGCCGCCATTGAACATGTGCTCGACGGGGTTACCCAGAAGGGGGCTCCCTGTCGGCCCCTCGTCAAGGGCGGAGCCGGTAACCCCCGCACCCAATGAGAAGCCATGGGCCGATGCCATATGGGGCGGAGCTAACGAGCGAGGGCGTGACTCCCCGCCGGATATACGCGGCCCCGCGCCGGACGTGACGTGAGATGCGCCCCGAGCTTGGAAGGACAAGACGCCACCCTCCCGAGCGCTGAGCGACCTCCCCGGCATCTCCACCAAAGTCGCGACCCACAAGCGCTGTGATACCTTCACGCATCTCTGGACACCACCGTACGTGATCCTGCCCTGAGCACAGGTGCACCTGGAGCGATCGCTACCCGCTTTCCTGGCCATCAAATCCCGTGTGAGTCAGCGTTGTCCCGTTTATCTGTGGTCTGTCTAGGGTTAATATAAGGTTGTGTCTAAGTGCCCACCTTCCTATGTTTCCCTCTTGTCCCTGTAATCTAACCTTTTTCCGTACGAATATACTTGAGAACTGAACCCCTGGTGTCGTATTGTGTCATTATAACCCAGCCGGGTGTCTTCTCTTTCCAATTGAGCCAGCATAGCGCGGCTTCGTCGACGTTCGAGTACAATCGGGTAACTTGTACGGATACGGCGGCCATCCCGCTCGGCCCACCATACCATCAAAGTCGTATCTGTAACAATACTGATAATCATTGCTCGAAAGATCTTCAACAGTGTCTGGAGGTACTGGTAACTGAAATGCTTCCAAGGTCTGTCCATGTCTCAGGAGGAAGGACTATTTCTCGCAATGCCATGAAAATACTCTGTTCCAAGATATGGCCGCTGTGCACAAAATCTTCGCAAAGGTCGTTTTTATATTTTTCCCACAGTGCCGACGTGTCTGTTGGTGTGCAGAATATGCATAGGGTTGCAAAAAGAGATCTCAATTGTTGTGGCATGGCAAAGATAACTCCATCAGCTAAGGACCTGTCCCATTCTGTATCATCTTCTGTTAAATGTAATTTCCTGGCTGCATCCTTGTATGTTTCACAAACTGCTCCATCTACGGTTCTGAGATCTTCAAATGATGTTTTACCAGGGCAGTGCAGCAGGAGTACACGAAGATGAAAGGGCTCAATGTCCATAGGGCTTGCCGAAACCATGCGTCCGATAACCTTGTTGCCGCCCCGGCGTCGAAGTTTCCATGTCTTTCGTCCATCTTCAAATACGTAATATTTTGGAATGTCATGGTACAGATAACTTCGTGCCTCAGGGTCTCTCTGGTTTAACTGAAACCAAGCTGTAAGTGTTGTACCCCTATGTCGTACAATGGCTTCTTCCTCGTTACCATCCCTGAACACAACAGTCTGCAATTCAGGTAAGTGTACTGTAAGTCTGGTGATGGAATGGGACTGTTTGTGCATTTCAAATTCCATCAATCTCCATGCTGCCTCTGGGGCACTGACATATCTGCAGTCGAAATAGGTCTTCATTTCGTCCACCTCCACTCTCCCGCGCTCTCGAATTTCGATGCCGGCACAGTCATGTCCCTTGTACACATATTTAAATAAGTACTTTATACTCTTTATGCTTGCGCAAACCTCAATGTTGATGTGTGCTCTGTACTTCTTCAGTAAATAAGCATTGAATGGGACCACAAATTGGCAATCAACATCGGTTCCATGAACGGTTCTGGTGGGTCCATTTGGGGGACGCTTGTAAAGGGCATAGCCATCTATGCTCGCAAGTGTCTCTGCAGCATACGCTTTTGGAAAGCCTTTACTGCACACTCCATCTTTCACACAAATCGAATGGCGATTTAAAGTGCCACACGGACCATGTATCATGTGAGACTTCACCAAGGAATGGATCTCTGGTGACTCATTTGAATTAGGAATTTGTGCGGAAACAATTCTGTCAATGTCTTCAGCGGTACAAATTTTATCTTCTTGGCACAGCATGAGTAATATGTGGGCATGCGGTAGGCCACGCTTCTGATACTCGACGACGTAGAGAAATGCACGTACTTTGCCCAACACGTGCTTCTTCGTTATATCGTCGATTAACTCTTTTAATTTCAGATGAAACACGCGTGCCACGAAATCTGGTCTGCCTTCAGCTCGTTGGTGTTGTCCGATGTTTTCTTGTATCTCTGTCCATTTTGGATTACACGTGAACGTGATGAAAAGATCTGGTTTTCCGAATTTGCGAACAATGGCCATAGCATCTTGGTAGTTCTGCTGCATAGCTCTTGGACTCCCTGCAAAACTCGACGGCAAAATGACGATACGACCGACAGGACGTTGGTTATCAGCAGCAACGTTCTGGACGTGGTCCAGTAGTCCTCTGTATTCCATGGCTCTAAGGGTTTCCTGATTTTGTTTGAAGTATTGCAGTCGATTTGCTTCTGCCTTGCAATATCCGTCGACAACATACTGCTGGAACAATTTCCCCGAAGAATGGATAGTGCTGAATTCATTTTGAATAGCCAGTCGGTAGGCATAGAATTCACGATGAGTTACCTTGTTTCGAACCGCAGTTTGTCGCTGGTGAGGCATGTTTATCATCCATCCAGGCTCGCCATGTGGAAAGAGAATGGGATATGTCATGGGATCAATGTGAGAGGAAAGTGGAGAGAGATTGTGTAAGCCCTGGTCATGCAAATGAACCTGGAAATCCCTGTTTGCAGGTGGTTCACCATCTTGTCCACCAACAAAGACAGCAGCAATTTCATCAGCAGTTGGTATGTTGTAACGTCTTTGGTCGTCTGCACACAGTCGACGAAAATGCATTTCCAAGGTAGAAGGGAGGCGATCTTCAAGGACAGCTTTCCTGATTTCTTCCTGTTCACGCTCGAACATAGTCTTGTAACATGTGACATAAGGATTAATGTCAGATAGTATGTTGTGCAGTTCTGCCATCAATTCTTGCAAACATCTGTGATTCTCAGGTCGATTCATACGTTCCTTTGTAGCTTGAGCTGTATCCAAAATAAATAATTGTGCAAATTGTGCTTGTTCATGTACATGTGATGGATGTAATGGACCACAGCGATGGTAAATTTGACCGTGGATTTTGAAACAGTATGGTCCATTTCCTGGAGGAGATGAGATCTGAGCACCCATTGATGCAAAAGCTAATGCCGAATTGTAATTCCGGATATTGTCTCGGAAGTTGCGACATTTTCCATCGTCACCCTGATAAAGTTGTTGCAGTCGAGCAGGTACGGCAAATAGTGGAGGCAATTTAACTTTTCCCTGAGAACAACACAGTGTAAATCCATCCCCTTGTCCTGTTGATTCATTTGTGAAATGGTGTGCAGAACAGTACACACATGGTGACGTCATTGGACCACAATTATGCTCTTGAACAATATTATCGGATACTTCGGCCAGATTCATTATGGCTGCGGTTGTATATGTTTGCTGAGCACTCCAACGTCTTTGTTGCTCAGCATGCCGTGCGAGTCTGTGTTGACGTTCATCGACGGTCTCGTTCGCCCTCCTCATCGTTGTTGCAGCAGCATCCTGTGCGAGTCTGTGTTCACGTTCCTCGACTGTCTCGTTCTCCCTCCTCATCGTTGTTGCAGCAGCATCCTGTGTGAGTCTGTGTTCACGTTGGTCGAGGGTCTCGTTCTCCCTCCTCATCGTTGTTGCAGCAGCATCCTGTGCGAGTCTGTGTTCACGTTCCTCGACTGTCTCGTTCTCTCCCTCCTCATCGTTGTTGTAGCAGCATCCTGTGCGAGTCTGTGTTCACGTTGGTCGAGGGTCTCGTTCTCCCTCCTCATCGTTGTTGCAGCAGCATCCTGTGCGAGTCTGTGTTCACGTTCCTCGACTGTCTCGTTCTCCCTCCTCATCGTTGTTGCAGCAGCATCCTGTGCGAGTCTGTGTTCACGTTCCTCAACTGTCTCGTTCTCCTGTCTCATTTTTTTTCTTGCTGCAACCTGTTCAAGTCTGCATTGACGTTCGTCGACGGACTCGTTCTCCCATCTCATTCGTTTTCTTGCTGCATCCTGTTCAAGTCTGCGTTCTTCATCGACTGTGTCATTCATTTTGGAAATGGAAGTTTCCACGCAACGCATGAATTGTCACGATCGTCAAGAGGAAGTGTCTCGTCATCATCAAATGACAAATAAATTACATTGTGAAAATTAAAGATTTAAAATAAACCTATTTAAAGTGTATGCGCAAATAACTAATAAATAAAAAAACGAAGAAATATCTCTCGGTAATTTCCTGAACCATATTTTACTTCCGGCTAATAATGTTGAATGAAATAAAAACGAAGAAATATATGTCGTTTTGTGACGACTGTCATCAAAAGTAAAAGTAATATATCTTAACGGAAAAGAAAAAGCGAATTTTTAATATATGTCGACTGTTATTTTAGGTGGTTTGGTTATTTAGGTGGTTTTAGGTTATTTTAGGTGGTTTTAGAATTTTGGAGTTTGCTGCTGGAGCTGATTTGTTGATTTGTAATACTCAGTTCCAGAAAGGGGACAATAAGCTTGTTACATACACGTCAGGTGGGTCGACGACAACTGTTGAAGACCTGATGGTGCGTAGGCGAGATAGGTGGCACCTCCGGGACACAAAGGTGATCCCGGGGGAGGAGGCTGTTTCACAGCACCACTTGGTTGTCTGCGACATAAGGGTGAAATGTGCGAGGAGAGCTCGACGGGTGAAGTACCAACCGAGAATGAAGGTGTGGAGGTTGAAAGAGGTGACAGTAAGGGAGGCATTAAAGGAGAGGCTGAGTCGGGTCGAGGATGATGTGGTTGAGCTTGAAAGTGGTTGGATGTCAATGAAAGATAGTCTTTTGGGAGCCGTTGGTGAGGTATGTGGATGGACAAAAGGACCACCGAGGCACTCGGAAACATGGTGGTGGGATGATGAAGTTGGAAAGAGGATTGACGAGAAGAGGAAGAAGTTCAAGGAGTGGCAGAAGGCGAAGGGTACGGGAGCAGAAAAAGCAGAGCATGAAAGTTATAAGGCAGCCAAGCAGGCTGCAAAGAAAGAGATAGCAAAGGCGCAGGAGACATGTAGGAAAATGTTCGGAGAACGCTTGGATTCGGAAGAGGGTCAGAGAGCGGTATTCAGGATTGCAAAGCAGATAGCGAAAGAGAGGTGTGATGTGATGGGGGTGAGTTGCTTGAAGGATGAAGTGGGACAAAGCGTTGTGGACCCAGATGGAATTAAAGGAAGATGGAAAAGATATATGGAAATGCTGTTGAATACAGAGAATGAATGGGATGGCAACATAGAGAGTAACCCAGTTTTAGGACCGGCAGAGAAGATAACTAAGAAGGAAGTTGAGGAAGCGATAAAGCAATGAAGAGTAGAAAAGCGGGAGGGCCGACGGGAGTTGTGGGAGATATGTTGAAGGCAGCAGGAAGTTGGGGTGTGAAGAGAATGACAGAGATCTGTAATCTGGTGGTGAAAGAAGGCCGCATTCCAGTGGATTGGGAACTGAGTACCCTTGTCCCTCTACACAAGGGGAAAGGTGACCCTCTGGAGTGTGGCTCGTACCGGACGATAAAGTTATTGGAGCATGGAATGAAGGTACTGGAAAGGGTGTTGGGGAGGAGGATAAGGAAGAAGGTGAAGATCGACGAAATCCAGTTTGGATTTATGCCAGGAAGAGGAACGACAGACGCGCTCTTTATTGTGAGGCAGTTGCAGGAGAAGTACATGGAGAAGAGGAAGAAGTTGTTTCTTGGGTTTGTTGATCTGGAGAAAGCATTCGATAGGGTTCCACGCAAAGTATTGACATGGGCATTGAGGAAGTTAGAAGTGGAGGAATGGTTGATCAGAGTTGTGATGGCAATGTACAAAAGAGCACGCACAGCTGTAAGGACGAAGGACGGGAACAGTGGTGAGTTTGAGGTGAAGGTGGGAGTGCATCAGGGGTCGGTACTAAGTCCACTCCTATTTGTAGCTGTGATGGAGGTGCTGGCTTAGACCGTAAAGGAGGGTTTACCGTGGGAGTTGTTGTATGCAGATGATCTGGTGTTGATTGCGGAAAGTATGGATGGACTGAAGGAAAAGATGAACAAGTGGAAGGAAAGTATGGAGACAAAAGGTCTGGAGGTGAATATAGGAAAGACGAAGGTGATGGCAAGTGGTAAAGCATGTGGTGAGGTGGAAAGAACTGGGAAGTGGCCATGTGCTGTGTGCAGGAAGGGTGTCGGAGTGAACTCCATTCAATGTACAATGTGCGCTGAGTG
>NC_136266.1:104014914-104172414 GCF_964187855.1 Myxine glutinosa
ACTCTGTGTTTGCCTCTAAATCTTGTGTCCCAAACCCATCCCTCTCTGTACCCACCGTACCCAGTCGTACCCAGCTGCTCCTGGACTCTGTGTCCTTTCCTCCTGACAGGGTGGAAAAGTTTCTGTCAACCCTCGACTCTGATTCTGCAACTGGACCTGACGGCATCAGCCCATGGGTCCTAAAATCCTGTTCTTCCGCTCTTTCACTCCCTCTCTCTGTTCTCTTCACCCTCTCTTTTGCTCAAGGTCATCTGCCATCTGCTTGGAAATCTGCCAACATCACCGCTTTGCACAAAAAGGTGCAAACACAGATCCCAGCAACTACAGACCAATCAGCCTTCTTCCAATTATCAGAAAAGTCATGGAATCCATCATTGCTTCAGATATGAAATCTTTCCTCTTCTCCAATGGCTTGATCTCTGATCATCAATTTGGTTTCAGACCTGGTCACTCTACCCTGGACATACTGCTTCTGCTTTCTCAACAATGGATGGAGGTCCTCAATACCAAACAGGAAATTAGAGCTGTCTCCCTCGACATATCACGTGCCTTCGATACGGTCTGGCACCCCGCTCTGCTCACCAAACTCTCCTCTTTTGGTATCCATGGAAATCTCCACGCATGGCTGGCGGACTTCCTCTCTAGTCGTAGTCAACGTGTGGCCCTGAATGGGTTTCTCTCATCTCCTCTTCCTGTTCAGGCTGGAGTTCCCCAAGGCAGTGTTCTGGGCCCTGTGCCTTTTCTGGTCTTCATCAATGATCTCTCTGACTCTCTTGAAAATCCTCTCTATCTCTTTGCTGATGACTCTACTCTCTGTCGCTCCATTCTTCATCCCTCAGATCGGCAGTCTGCAGCCTCCTCACTCTCTGCAGACCTGGACAAAATCACAGACTGGGCAAGCAAGTGGAACATGTCTTTCAATCCTGACAAATCTCACACTCTTACGATGTCTCTCCGAAAAGACCGACTGGACAACCCTCCCATCCACTTTCTGAATAATCCTCTCCAAGAAGTTCTGTCACTCAAGCTTTTGGGTCTCACTATCTGCCATGATCTTTCCTGGGAAAACCACATTTCAAATCTGGCCTCCAAAGCCAGTCGCCGACTGGGCATCCTCCGTCGTGCGAAGTCCTTCCTTGGCACACCTGAGCTCATCACCACATACAAGGCTTTCATCCGCAGCTCAATGGAATACTGCTCTCCCCTCTGGGCTGGTGCTCCTGCCTCACACCTAGCTCGTCTTCACGCTGTTGAAACCAAAGCATTCAGAATCATTGGAATCTCCCGCGATGAAGCTAACTCCAAGGGCCTCTCACTCACTCACCGCAGGCAGGTTGGTGGTCTTTCCGTCTTCTACCGACTCCTCTCTGGTTTTTCAACCGAGTCTAAAACTATTTTAGCAATTGCGAAAAATGAAATGATATATCGAATTAGAATTGAAATAAACCTGTGTGAGAGAGAAAGACAGCACGGGCCTAACTAAACAGGCCTCAAAGCTATTCGAGAAGGAGGAGTGGGTGGAGCTACTCTGCAAACCGAGTAAGCCACACCCCCGGACAGACGTCCAACAGACAGACAGACAGAATCACCTACGCCTATTATAATATACTCGCCGAAACCCGTGGAACATCCACGGAAGGGAGGATGTGGTGTATGGCTAGAGTGTACCATTATGGATGGCATAGGGGATAGATGGTAAATCCATTGGTGCCGTGGGCATCGGGTCACTGGGTGCGGCGTAAAAGGGATAACAAAGTCGAGTCCTTACGCTATTATTATATAGACTAGCCGAAACCCGTGGAACATCCACGGAAGGGAGGATGTGGTGTATGGATAGAGTGTACCATTATGGATGGCATAGGGGATTTGTTTGTCCGAGTAAGAGTTAGGAAGAAAGATGAGAATGAAGAGTGCATATATGAACAACGATCGCCGACACCGGCACAAATGCATGCTCTGGATTGTCCAATCAGCGGACGGCTTGCTTCGCCTTCGCCCAGCAGACGCCAATACGATGGCGTCGTAAGATGGCGTCGTATCGGCAGTTAATCGGATGCTTTTGGGCCCCAACGTCAGCTAATTCAGATTTTTCGAGTATGCCTGTACGTGATAAACAAAGAGCGCGGTTCGTAGATCGTAAATGCATTAGTGCCGTGGGCATCGGGTCACTGGGTGCGGCGTAAAAGGGATAACAAAGTCGAGTCCTTACGCTATTATTATATAGATAGATATAGATTATTAATAAAGGCCTCAAGACATATTCAACTTAAATTAAAAAATGCGACATTTCGGCTATTCAAGAACACATTTGTAACCTGTCAATCAAAAAGGAAAATGTTTTGTTGATCGTCTTCTCAACAAAACGTGTCGACAAAACCAAAGGAATATTCAGGATTTTCACAAAATCACAACTTGAAAGATACGCCAAAAACCTGAGGTGAATTCTGGTGATGCAGTCATCTTCTTCATCTGCGCCTCATTTTCTTCATGTGAAAATGAATCGATTTAAAATTCCATAGAACTCTGTCGTTTATGTATATTTTTATTTTATTACATTCACGTAGTTTCACATTCTTGACTTCGTGGAGCTTCAATCTTTTGTGGTTTAAAAAAATAAAATAAAGATGGATTCTTCTTCAGCACATCGCATCGCATTCTCTTCCTGTGAAACTGTTTCATAGAACTGTGTCGTTTATGTATATTTTTTATTTTATTACATTCACGTAGTTTCACATTCTTGACTTCGTGGAGCTTCAATCTTTTGTGGTTTAAAAAAATAAAATAAAGATGGATTCTTCTTCATCACATCGCATCGCATTCTCTTCCTGTGAAACTGTTTCTCCATTTAACGTTTCCAAAATCAAAACTTCAAAAACTTCAAAAACTTCGATTCGAAAAAACTTCAAACTTCAAAAAACGTTTCCAAAACGTCACTCCATTTAACTTTATTAAAATGATGATAAAGACGTTTCCTTATATATCCTAATTTAAAATGTTCAAGGGAATAAAAAGACGATTTGGTTCACACCACTCGACTGTCCAATCAGCGGACGGCTCGCATCGCCTTCGCCCAGCAGACGCCAATACGATGGTGTCGTAAGATGGCGTCGTATCGGCTGATAATCGGATGCTTTTGGGTCCCAAAGTCGGCGAATTCAGATTTTTCGAGTATGGCTGTACGTGATAAACAAAGAGCGCGGTTCATAGATGGAAAATGCATTAGTGCCGTGGGCATCGGGTCACTGGGTGCGGCGTAAAAGGGATAACAAAGTCGAGTCCTTACGGTATTATTATATAGATACTCCCCGTCGATGTGCTTCTGTGGTAATCGCGAATATGAGTCACATGCACGGTCACAGTGCCTGACGCCACTGTGGCCGTGTTTTGATTAATAAATCTACGAGTCACAAAACACGAACCGAACTCACCTCAAGCAGTAAAAAGGTGCAAATCGCTCCTAGAAACCACCTCATCTCTTCAGACCTCAACACACCTTGATAAGTGACGGCAGCGCTCATGGGATCTTCTTCTTCCGTTAAGCTCCAATTTTTTCTCTTTAAGTTAAGTCCAAGCAGTCCTCTCTGCTCGAAGTGCTCAGGCCATGCCTTCCCGCTCTCATACTTTTATTTCCGTTCGGTGTAGAAAGAGATTGACATATCGTTCGTCTGTTTTCAGCTCGTTATCTTGAAGCTTCCTTACGTCTCGCCACCTGCTACACCTCTCTGAGTTACGAGGATTTATGCAACGAACCCCGAGTATCGCAACGTCACTCCATTGAACTTTATTAAAATGGCGATAAAGACCTTTCCTTATTTATCCTAATTTAAAATGTTCAAGGGAATAAAAATACCATTTGGTTCACACCACCCATGTTCACACCACTCGACTGTCCAATCAGCGGACGGCTCGCTTCGCCTTCGCCCAGCAGACGCCAATACGATGGTGTCATAAGATGGCGTCGTATCGGCAGTTAATCGGATGCTTTTAGGCCCCAACGTCGGCTAATTCAGATTTTTCGAGTATGGCTGTACGTGATAAACAAAGAGCGCGGTTCGTAGATCGTAAATCCATTAGTGCCGTGGGCATCAGGTCACTGGGTGCGGCATAAAAGGGATAACAAAGTCGAGTCCTTACGGTATTATTATACAGATAGATATATATATCTACCACTATATATATATATATTAGGGTGGTCCTCAAATGTACACCAAAAAATAAAATTGGACTTTTTCCAGGTGCTTGTTGCTAAAATTGTTCCTTATTGTGACAAAATGAAATGTGCCAAAGATGGTTTCTATACGACGTTATTTACTACTGTCACACATGGGTTGAAAATTACAATGTTTCAGTATCGACACACAAAATTGTTTTTAATAAACTAACACTCAGATGTAATCCCAAATCAGTAAGAATGTATGGCAATCATCATAAACACACAGAGTAAGAGTCCTCCAGACCATTGATTCCTCATTAATAAGTTCTGTGGTAAATTATTTCCTCCTTATCTTCTTTGCGTCGGGGAACTGATGGCGATGCCATTCAACAACTTGCAACAGGTACTGGCGCTGCTGTTCATCCTTTGTCAAGACTTGATTGTAGTCCTGTATTAATGCTAAACCACGTTCTGCAAAGTCGTTGACAGTGGCAATACCGCGCAAGACTTGCTGTGATGACTGAAATGATGGGTCATCGGCCCACTCACCAGGGTCCTTTTCTAGGAAGTCAGTATTGACTTTGAATACAGTAAAAATTCGCAGTGAGGCAGAAGTGACAAAATCTGCAACAGTCTTGGCAGCGATGGCTTCTTTTGCTGTAAGATCCACATGTACCCGTGGTTGAGGATTCTCTTGGCATTCTTCTTTAAGAGCAGCTACTATCATTCGCTTGACATCAAGCTCAACACTATCATCAAACAGAGCAAGTCCTGCCAGTTCTTCGCTGAGGTACCACAAGTGATTGGAAAGCTTTTTGCTGGTGGCTTCGGCAATCACTGAATCAGGATAGAAAATGAGTGCTTTTAAGAGAGCTAGGTCTCCAGCGGGAGCACCAATGGCAGATGGAGCGCTGAACCAGGCTTTGGTATACACTGCTCCAACAAATTCTGTAAAACGCTTTATGCCAGTGAGTTCCTTTGGGGTCAGTCGAAACTGATCACGGAACAAGTAGATCTTGATTCCATAAATCACATGGGCCATCCATCTTTCCCGATGCATGGCTCCTGGCTGCATGAACCTGAAACCTCTCGGAGGACGCTCACCAAACAGAATAATAGTCAACTCAAGAAGTTCACGGTAGTCATCTCGTAGTTGGCCCGATTCCAGTTTCTGGATGCAGAATGAAACGACATCTTCTTTGCAACTTAAAAATACACCTGAAACTACAGAGTCCAGGTCATCAGGCATCATTGGCTTAAACTTGCTTTGGTCAATGGAATTCCAGTTTGACTGGAAACGCTTGAAGACGGCTATCTCAGGTCCTTTTGATGGACCAAGAAATGGTTTGAATGCTGCCATTGCTGCCTCTACCACTAGTTCCAGAATGTGATGCCGGCATGCAAAATGTAATAGTGGTCGTCCAAGCTTTTGCTGCAAAATAGTGCACGCACCAAGTGCTGAACCAGTGTTGCTGGCTGTCGTGTGAAAGCTCATACCTGCCACCATGTCTTGCAAATGCCATTCTTCGAGGCATTGCATAACAGCAGCAGCTGTTGCTAGTCCAGTTCCTGCTGGCAGCTTTGGCACACCCAGAAGGTTTCCAGTTCCTTGTGGGTCACTGACAATGACAGGAAGGCGATCAACTTTTTTAGTCCCATCGTCTGGAAGGAGCTTGCCATCCCAATGAACCACCAGACTTGTGTTTGGAGCATAGGATGCCTGGATGTCACCTGCAATTGTCTTCCGTTGGATCCGCCTGGATTTCCTGATCTATGTGCGGTTGATGGCCAACTCTGAAGGGTCGTGTCCCAGAGCAGAGGCTGCTGCTGACAAGATGTGAACAGCTGATCGATCGCTAACCTTGGTGCGGTCGAGAGCTGCTGTTAGGTCCGGTGTAACAATGCTACTTGCACGCTTTCGGCTCTGCCTCTTTGAAGCAGATAGAACAGCAGAGTCGTCGTGATCACTGGCTTCAGCACTGCTGTCTGTTGATGATGCTAGCTCAAGAGTCTCCTCTCGGGCTGCTTGCTTCTCTTTTTCATGCTGCTCTCTTTCAGTCAACACCTTGTCGCATTGATGTGTCCGCTCCTCTTTTCCTGCCAGCACCTTGTCAACACCAACCATAAAGCCCTGTCGACCTGGTTCCCGTTGTGCCTTAAGGAATTCACGGTCCTCTGGTATTTTGATCAGATCAAGGACATCAACATGAGCAATGTCAAATAAGTCACGTAGACCGGTTTGAAACTGCTTTTCTTTCTTTATCTGAGGGACAGATCGCCGGCTCTTTCCTTTCAGGATGGATCTGTATTGTTCTACTTTTCTCTCTAGTTTTGCAATGATATTCCGCTCATCTGCAGTGGGGATCCATGCTTTCTCCCAGATGCATAATGTCTCACGAACAACAGTTGTTGCGGCACTGCTTATGTCCAATTTCTCAGCATGATGTAGCTTAAAGTATCGCTGCAGAATCTCTTGCCAAGATGGGAGCCGAGTTTCTGGTAGTTTTTCAATATGGCAGCCTATCAGCCACACATGGTTCTTTTTTCTGGTTGCTCTTCTTGAAGTACTTGCACTCGCCATCATAACTGAAACAAACCGAAATAATTTCTGTATTGTGCTGATTAAGCAGATTAGCAGGGGCCATGTGACAGTGGTAAAAGTTTTCAAAATGAAATGAAATTTTACACCAATTTGTTCTCTCTACAGGTGTAATAAAAAAATGGAAAAGCACTTTAGAAAAGTTAATGTTTACATTTGAGGACCACCCTTATATATATATATATATATATATATATATATATATATATATATATATATATATATATATATATATATATATATATATATATATATATATATATATATATATATATATATATATATATATATATATATATATATATATATCTATACAACAACAACATGCATTTTAAAGGCCATTTTCTGACAATCTTCTCCATTTTGTCCTATTTTCTGCATCTCTCCTTGTTAACCCCATTGCCCACATTTCTTCTTCCACCATCTTTAGCCAAGTCTTTCTCGGTCTTTCCCATCTTCTACTTCCTTCTACATTCATTTCCATCACTCTTCTCAACCAGTCACTTTCATCCTTCCTCAACACATGACCAAACCATCTCAACCTGTTCCTCTTCACAGCATCAATCACAGGCTCTATTCCCATCATCTTCGCAATTCATCATTTGTCTTCCTCTCTCTCAACGATACTCCGCACATCCGTCGAACCATTCGCATTTCTACCCTTTCCAACCTTCGTTGCTGCTCTACGTTCATTACCCATGTCTCGCTCCCATAAATCATAACACTTCTCACACATGCAGCATACACCTTTCCCTTCAGCTTCAACGACACTCCCCTCATCATCAGCACGCCACTCAATTCCCGAAACTTCTTCCATGCACATCTCACTCGAGCAACCGTTGCCGAGTCTGATCCACCTTCTCCATTCAGCATGTCTCCGAGGTAGCAAAATGTTTTCACACCTTCCAGCTTCACGCCGTCTCCAAGATCCAACTCAACATTTCCTCCATCTGCAGCTCCCTCTGTGCACACCTTACATTTGAATGTAGCTGCCACACTGGTTAATGACCCTCTCAGACCACTACATTTTTGATGAACCCACTCAGCGCACATTGTACACTGAATGGAGTTCACTCCGACACCCTTCCTACACACAGCACAGGGCCACTTCTAGTGCTGTTAGCTAGATTCAAAATCCCGTCTCGGAACCGTCTCGATAAATTTTCAATTTTCATAACGGGATCTCGGGTCGGCTCGGTTCCTGACAAAGTAATACATTAAAAAAAAAAAAAAAAAAAAAAAAAGGCTTCAAAAAGAATGGAATTTCATTACAATATATAAACAACAATGAAAAAAATTCATTTCTGATGTTGAGTACTTAAATTCCGACTTAGCTTCCATTTACCGGGATGAAATAAAATACACCGCCTACATGCAGATGATCGGCCACCGATGGGACCGGGTTATCTCATTACAGTTTGTATTGTCGTGTAATTTCTTGCTCGGAATGTCAGAGAGACGGAGAAAATGTTTCTGCCCAGGCATATTCGAGTCCCGGTTGGAGTTTCATTATCATTTTGTGAGTTGTGATCGGGCATGTCAAGCGTTCTCGTAGCTCGCGTGCGTACACGTACGACCGTTCGATATTCATGATAGTTCAATAGTTGCCGCGTCCTGCTGCTGCGCACATGTGCATGTTACTTTTTTTTTTAATAGTTCCGTTAAGCGGGCTATAATGACGCAGCGTTGCGTGCCTCAACTCAAATCGGAATGTACAATTTTTTGTTCAACCCGTTGATAGCCGTTCGGTGGACGGATCAAATATACCGACCCCTTATTCCAGAAATTGAAACTAATAACGCTAAATAACGCCTTTCATCGAATGTTCACGTGTTTTAACAATTGTCGACTGATAAGGCACCCAAGTTATCCGAGCCCATGCTTTGATCAACCCGACTGCGTTACCTGAATTCCTGGGAAGCCCCACCAGGACGACGGCAGACATTTTCAGAAGTTCCTGCCACACAACTAAATATTTTTTATTCATATTTACCTCAGCGCATTTCAGCGCACGGAATCAACGGCATCAGAGCAGGTGGGCACTGATTCGCTCAGAGCGATCACGTGATGACGCTATGACGCTATGAAAAAAAAAATTGCTCGCTTTGCCAAGGGGCTCGCTCCCCCCTCCGTTCCCCTCCCCTCCCCTCCCCCGCCCGGCAATGCCGGGTACTTCTGCTAGTAAATTATAAAGCAGGCGGTGTAGTGATCACTCCCCCTCCCCCCTCCTTATTTTGACTCTGTGACTAAAGTAAACGTAATCAACTTATCAGGCCCAAAGTGGAGATAAGATAACCAAAATACTTTCACATTCAAACCGTCAAACCAAACCCAGAGGGATTCTTACAATTTATAGATTTAGCGTTGCAATTAAACATAAACGTTCATCAAAAACTCATTTCATAAAACTACATAATGTATTGTACTTGTATTAATACATTGTGTGTAGAATAATCCGTTATAAACATGTTTTTAATCTAAATAAACATCGTCCCTCCATTCACGGGGCCTCGAGCGAGTCCCTCGATATTAATGTGCAAAAGACCATAGCAACCACATTCCGTAACTCGTCTCCAAGGATGGACACGTGACCGCAGCGTAAAGCGGAGTGATACCGCGGAAGGATTCAACGGTTTAAATAAAGTCGCGATGCGGGGGATTTTCATTGGGACCTTTATCCTGATTTCGTTACCTCCGCCACCAAAGGTCGATGGAGATTATGTTTTCACTCCTGTCTGTTTGTCCGTTTGTTTGTGAACACAATATCTCAAAAAGTTGTGGACGGATTCGGACGAAATTTTGTGGAGATGCAGCGTGTGTGACAAGGACGACATGATTAGATGTTGGTGAAGATCCGGATTCGGAATTCGGATTCGTTTGCAGTGCATTGTTTGTTGACAAGGGGAAAATCCTGGAACAGTGAGTTTACTTTATCTATCATCGTTTGTCAGTTCAGCTGCACTTGCGAAAAATGATGCTTGTGCAGAAGCAGAGGAATGAAAGCAAGGCTCAATAAATGCCTCTATTATGGAAAATATCTGCAAGAAGTTGGAATTTTAACCGGGATTTTTTTACCGAGAAATTGCGTCAGTCAATTTATCTCGGGACCGTCCCGAGACCATCTCGAAAGCCGAAACCGCCGGGATTTCGTCCCCGTCTCGGATCGGTTGACAGCCCGAGCCACTTCCCAGTTCTTTCCACCTCACCACATGCTTTACCACTTGCCATCACCTTCTTCTTTCTGATATTCACCTTCAGACCTTTTGTCTCCATACATTCCTTCCACGTGTTCATCTTTTCCTTCAGTCCATCCATACTTTCCGCAATCAACACCAGATCATCTGCATACAACAACTCCCACGG
Organism: Myxine glutinosa; assembly: GCF_964187855.1. NCBI lineage: Eukaryota > Metazoa > Chordata > Myxini > Myxiniformes > Myxinidae > Myxine > Myxine glutinosa. Next base: position 104,025,030 of record NC_136266.1, read on the forward strand.
TAAACCCTCCTTTACGTTCTGAGCCAGCACCTCCATCACAGCTACAAATAGTAGTGGACTTAGTACCGACCCCTGATGCACTCCCACCTTCACCTCAAACTCACCACTGTTCCCGTCCTTCGTCCTTGCAGCTGTGAACGCTCTTTTGTACATTGCCATCACTACTCTGATCAACCATTCCTCCACTCCTAACTTCCTCAATGCCCATGTCAATACTTTGCGTGGAACCCGATCGAATGCTTTCTCCAGATCAACAAACCCAAGAAAAAACTTCTTCCTCCTCTCCATGCACTTCTCCTGCAACTGCCTCACAATGAAAAGCGCGTCTGTCGTTCCTCTTCCTGGCATGAATCCTAACTGCATTTAGTCGATCTTCACTTTCTTCCTTATCCTCCTCTCCAACACCCTTTCCAATACCTTCATTCCATGCTCCAATAACTTTATCGCTCGGTACGAGCCACACTCCAGAGGGTCACCTTTCCCCTTGTATAGAGGGACGAGGGTACTCAGTTCCCAAATCCACTGGAATGCGGCCTTCTTTCACCACCAGATTACAGATCTCTGTCATTCTCTTCACACCCCAACTTCCTGCTGCCTTCAACATGTCTCCCACAACTCCCGTCGGCCCTCCCGCTTTTCTACCCTTCATTGCTTTTATCGCTTCCTCAACTTCCTTCTCAGTTATCTTCTCTGCCGGTCCTAAAACTGGGTTGCTCTCTATGTTGCCATCCCATTCATTCTCTGTATTCAACAGCATTTCCATATATCTTTTCCATCTTCCTTTAATTCCATCTGGGTCGCCAACGATTTGTCCCACTTCATCCTTCAAGCAACTCACCCCCATCACATCACACCTCTCTTTCGCTATCTGCTTTGCAATCCTGAATACTGCTTTCTGACCCTCTTCCGAATCCAAGCGTTCTCCGAACATTTTCCTACATGCCTCCTGCGCCTTTGCTACCTCTTTCTTTGCAGCCTTCCTGGCTGCCTTATAACTTTCATGCTCTGCTGTTTCTGCCCCCATACCCTTCGCCTTCTGCCACTCCTTGAACTTCTTCCTCTTCTCGTCAATCCTCTTTCCAACTTCATCATCCCACCACCATGTTTCCGAGTGCCTCGGTGGTCCTTTTGTCCATCCACATACCTCACCAACGGCTCCCAACAGACTAGCTTTCATTGACATCCAACCACTTTCAAGCTCAACCGCATCATCCTCGACCCTACTCAGCCTCTCTTTTAATGCCTCCCTTACTGTCACATCTTTCAACCTCCACACCTTCATTCTCGGTTGGTACTTCACCCGCCGAGCTCTCCTCGCACCTTTCACCCTTACATCGCAGACAACCAAGTGGTGCTGTGAAACAGCCTCCTCCCCCGGGATCACCTTTGTGCCCCCTATCTCGCCTACGCACCATCAGGTAGTCAACGGTTGTCGTCGACCCACCTGACGTGTATGTAACAAGCTTATTATCCTCTTTCTGGAACTGAGTATTACAAATCAACAAATCAGCTCCATCAGCAAACTCCAAAATCCTTTCACCTTCTCCATTTCTCACACCATATCCGTAACCCCCATGAACTCCGTCAAAACCATCCATACTCCTTCCCACATGTCCATTTAGGTCTCCTCCTACCACAACAACTTCCTCATCTTTCACGTTTTCCATCAGCTTCTCTATCGCACACCAGAACTTGTCCTTCTCTTCATCGCTTCGACCGACCTGCGGAGCATATCCCGAGATGACATTCACCAAGAGCTTTCCAATCATCATTTTCACCATCATCAACCTATCACTCACTCTAGTCACACTCACCACACTGTCTACAAACTCCTCAGAAAACAGGACACCAACACCATTCACGCCCTCCAGGCACCCTTGCCACACAAACTTGTATTTCTGTCCCTGCCTACCCTTCACCATTCTCACACCACTTCCCTTCCATCTCATCTCTTGCACACAACATATGTCTACTCTTCTTCTGACCAATACTTCCACCACTTCTCCTGATCTCCCTGTCATTGTCCCTACATTCCATGTCCCAAACCTCAGAAACCGATCTCCACTTCGGGCTGTACCCTGCCCATATGTAGTTGTAATTGTCATGGTTCTCTTTTTGAGGCAATGTTTTTTTTATGGCCGGATGCCCTTCCTGACGCCAACCCTCTTAGTCGCCTCTTACGACACGCAGGGATACGGCGTACCTATTCTAATCCAGGGTACACACTGGGAAACGTTTAAAACATGGAAATTCTGGGGGCTGGGTGGGGGGGGGGGGGGGAGGGGGCGGCGTCAGCATCACGGCTGCGGTTTAAACATATTTAAATAATATTTAAACAAAACGATGAAAAACAATCTGGGAAAAGTCTCTAAGTGAGAACGTGGATTTGAGAAAGCAGGAGCAGAGGTGGAAGAAAAACAAGATATAGGGGGCGGGGCACAAGTCGAGACGAAGAGGCCGCACGAGACACACGAGGCGCGAACAAAGAAACGACTAATTACACACAAATTTGCAACAACGACAAAACCAAATAGAAACACACAATAACACATACACAACAAAATACCCAGCGGAAATTTGACAAAGAAACAAACGGGAAAACACTCAAACTTTGATGCCGTGGAGAGATCGAAGCAAGCCTCGTCGCTCGAGGGACCGGAAGTCCACACTCAAAAAAAAAAATCTATCTATATCTATCCAGATCTATAATCTATCTTTCTATATCTATCTATCTATCTATCTATATATATATATATATATATATATATATATATATATATATATATATATATATATGTATATATGTATATATGTATATATGTATATATGTATATATGTATATATATATATATATGTATATATATATATATATATATATATATATATATATATATATATATATATATATATATATATATATATATATATATATATATATATATATATATATATATATATAGATATATATATATATATAGATATATATATATATATAGATATATATATATATATAGATATATATATATATATAGATATATATATATATATAATAATAATAATAATAATTCATTTATTTTGTATAGCGCTTTTCCAGAAGCCCAAAGGCGCTTTGACAGAGTGGCAAACATAATGCATAACAATACATGAAAACAACAATTGCAAAAAGACAAGAATCAATAGGGAAATATTTAAAGCAAAAGGAGGGAGAAGGAGAAGAGATAGTCAGGGGTTAAATGCTGTGGGTTGAATGTTGAATGCAGTGTTGAACAGGTGGGTCTTTAGTGATGTTTTGAATGTGGTGAGTGAGGAGGAGTCTCTGATGGTGTGAGGTAGTGAGTTCCAGAGGGTGGGAGCAGCGATGGAGAAGGCCCTGTCCCCCCAGGATCTGAATTTGGTCCGGATGGAGGGGGTCAGGAGGTTGGTACCAGCAGAGCGGAGGTTGCGGGTGGGAGTGTGTCTGGAGAGGAGGTCAGCCAGGTAGGATGGGGCCAGGTTATGGAGGGCTTTGTATGTCAAGAGGAGGATTTTGTACTGGATTCTCTGGGGGATGGGGAGCCAGTGAAGCTTGTAAAGGACGGGGGTGATGTGGTCACGGGTCCGGGAATGGGTGAGTAGACGGGCAGCGGAGTTCTGAATGTATTGGAGTTTATTGGTGATTTTTGAGGGTGAACCATAGAGGAGGCTATTGCAGTAGTCCAGACGGGAGGTGATGAAGGTGTGGATGAGGGTTTCTGCAGCCGTGGAGGAGAGGGATGAGCGGAGACGGGCAATGTTTTTCAGGTGAAAGAAGGCTGACTTTGTGATCTGTTTAGTGTATTTGTCGAAGGAAAGGGTTTGGTCAAAGATGACGCCAAGATTCCGGATGTGAGGGGAGGTGGATACTGGGATACCATCGATGTTGAGGGCAAAGTTATGGGTGGATTTTGTGAGCGTTTTTGGGCCAATGATGATTATTTCAGATTTATCACAGTTAAGCTTGAGGAAGTTGATTTGAAGCCAGGATTTTATTTCAGTGATGCAGTTTGTCAGGATAGAGTGGGTGTCGGTGGAGACGGACTTGGTGGAGATGAAAAGCTGGATGTCATCGGCGAAGCAGTGGAATTGGAGACCATGACGGCGGATTAAGTGACCGAGCGGGGACAGGTAAAGGATGAAGAGGAGGGGGCCAATAACTGAACCTTGGGGGACACCTTGGGGGAGGGGAGCAGTGGGGGATTTGCAGTTATTGATGGAGATGAACTGGCATCTGTCAGAGAGGTATGATTTAATCCAAGAGAGGGCAGTGCCGGTAACGTTAAAGGTGGATTCAAGTCGGGTGAGGAGGATAGTGTGATCGATGGTGTCAAAGGCAGCGCTGAGGTCGAGGAGGACGAGAATGTTGAGGTTGCCAGCGTCAGAGGAGAGGAGAAGGTCGTTGGTGATTTTGAGGAGAGCAGTTTCAGTACTGTGGTTGGACCGGAATCCGGATTGGAATGTTTCATACAGGTTATTGGCAGAGAGATGATGTTTGAGTTGAGTGGCTACAGCGCGTTCCAAAACTTTTGACAGAAAGGGTAGGTTGGAGATGGGTCTGAAGTTGTTTAGGGTGTCAGGGTTTAGACCAGGTTTTTTTAGAATGGGGGTAACAGCAGCAATTTTGAGGGAAGGTGGGACGATGCCTGTAGACAGGGAGGAGTTTATAGTTGCAATGATAAGTGGAGAGAGAGCAGGGAGGGAGGCTTTGACAAAGCTGGAGGGGATGGGGTCAAGAGTGCAGGTGGCAGTTTTCATTCCTATGAGGAGTTCAGAGAGGTCAGTAGGGGAGATTGGGGAGAACCGAGACAGGGGATGGCAGGACAAGGGGGGGCAGGTGGTTGGAGGGGGAGCGGGTGCGGCGGTGGTCAAGCTGTTGTAGATGTTGTCAATTTTGCGTTGGAAGAAAGAGAGGAAGGAGATGCAGTTGTCTACTGTGAATGACTGGGTGGTGGTGTTCAGGGGGCGGAGGAGTTTGTTTATTGTCGAGAAGAGTGCTTTTGGGTTTCCGGAGTCAGAGTGGATAATTTGAGAGTAGTAGGCAGAGTGGGCGCGGGAGAGGGCATCTTTGTAGTGTTGTAGGTGGTCCTTGTAGGCTTGGGAGTGAACTGTGAGACCCGTTTTATTGCGGAGTCTTTCAAGTTGGCGAGCACGAGTTTTCATCAGGTGGAGTTCAGGGGTAAACCAGGGAGCAGAATGGGTGAAAGAAACTGTTTTGGTTTTTACAGGCGCAAGCTGGTCAAGGCAGGAGGAGAGAGTGTGGTTGTAGTAGTCAGTGAGGTCGGAAGGGGTGTGGAGGTCAATGAAGGGAGAAGTGGACATTTTTTCAGAGAGGGTGGATGAGAATGAGGTAGGTGAAGAGCGTTTAGCTTACGGAAGTTGATTGTGCGATAATGCCTTGGTGTTGGGGCGGGGATGTTGATGGTCAGAGTGATGGCTAAGTGGTCAGAGAGGGTGAGGTCGGAGCCATAGAGATGGTGCAAATTTAATCCAGTGGAGCAGACAAGATCCAAAATGTGACCACGGATATGGGTAGGAAAGTCGACATGTTGAGTGAGGTTAAAGCAGGTGAGTAAATCAGTGAAGTCAGTGGTTATTGTGGAGTCAGTGGAGTCCATGTGGATATTGAAATCACCAAGGAGGAGGATTGAGGGGGAGAGGGAACATAGCTGGGTCAGAAAGTAGGAGAAGTCAGACAGGAATGATGGGTGTGGTTTGGGAGGGCGGTAGACGACAGCCATGACTGACTGCGTGCGACCAGAGAGTTTTAAAGCCAGGTGTTCAAATGATGGAGCAGATGAGATGGAGATGAGGTTGGTCTTGATGTCTTGACGGTGGATAACGGCAATTCCACCACCTCGGCCCTCCGAGCGTGGTTTATTGACGTAGGAATATCCATTGGGTGTGGTGAGGTTAAGTGTGTAGTAGTCCAGAGGTTGTTGCCAGGTTTCGGTGAGACAGAGAAAGTCCAGTTTGTTATCCAGGATGTATTCGTTCAGGATGAGGCATGTGTTGTTGAGGGACCGGGTATTGAACAGGGTGAGCTTGATGTTGTTTTGAACAGCAGGGATGAATTCAGGTGATTTAGCCAGGGTTCGTAGGCAGGAGGTGCGATCGTGTGCGTTGCTGTGACCAGGTGCGCTGGGACGAAGAGTGAGAGTGCGCTGAGCCGACCAGAGGACGGGGATGGAGTGACCTGATTGCAAATAAACAAACTTACGACCGGAGCCACGGTGAATGTACCTGGGTCGTCGGAGGAGTCCATTTGATTTGATGGCAGAGATGCATGATGGGGTGGAGCGGGTATTGAGCAGAAGAAGCCTTGCGGCGGAGTACCTCAGAGCCATGCCAGGCAGGAGCGAAGGGACGAGTACGAGGCCAAGGTCGAGGAGGCAAAGCGGCAAACGCAGCGGCAAACGACTGCAGCCGCTAATCAAGACCACAGCGGCAAACAGCCACCGCCGCAAACAACGGGAGCGGGCCTGAGGAAACAGTGGAGGAGCCGGGCAGGCGAAGCCAGGAGCAGAGCCGGGACCGAGCAGAGGGCAGACCCAACGGTCAAAAATCCGCCACGACCACCAGAAAAGCAAACTATGTACAATGGCCCAGTCGGAGAAGCGGCGAACAAGTAACGCCAGCGTCCTCTCCAGACCGGACCGGAAGCGGAAAAATGATATATATATATATATATATATATATATATATATATATATATATATATATATATATATATATATATATATATATATATATATGTGAAGAAGCGGCTCTTCGTTTGCAAAAGAAGTCCACAAACAGTTTGAAAATGACGCAGCTTTTATTAAAAACCAACTTATACAGATCCGGAGGAGACAGACATCTACAGCAAGAACCAGCTTCATGCCACGTCTAGCCTTCCTGAAGCACATTGATTCGCAGTCCGTATAAATACTTGACAAGTTTATCAGAAAATCTCCGAGAGAACAAAGCGACTGGCGAGAGTCCCTCGCCGTCATCCTAGCCCCCACCGTCATCCGCTCTGTCATTCGGGGGAGTCAGCCCTTCCTTATCATTCGGACCAGATATAGTTTCAAAGCTCCGAGGTGACGAAAAATGTAACTCACAGAGAGAAGAGTGCATGCTTGGCCAGATAAGACCATAAAATATATGGGTTTGTTCAAATGAGTAATTCAAAGCATGTTTATACAGAGTATGTCTGCAATCTAATCATTCTACTAGCGTTACACAAAATCACGCGCATGTGAGCGTGATTTTACGACCGGCCTTATCTAGCCTCGAAAAAGCACACGTATACAATTGTCCAGCACGACCCAAGCGAGCCTTTCCTCATTTTAAACTAAAACGAAGCAAAAACCTTTTTATTAACTTTATGAAAATAGTATATAAGCAACATTAAAATCATAACATATTATTCAAGACGTCTTATACAGAATTCTTAGCAATAACGAATCTACGACTTGACATTCCTTCCTCTTGTCTCGTCGAGACAAAGTATCTTAAGAGACAACGTGCCACATCGGGCTTTATTGAAAGACAATCGTGTAATGCGGGTATCTCCCGAGGGCATACCGTGCGCCCATAGCGCCTCGCCCGTGCATTTGGGGAACGTGTCGTGTGGTGCGTGCTTTGAACCTGAGGGCTCAGAACATGAAAGTCCATTAACGTTTCGGATCCACAACGAAGACGTCTGGTCCAGATGAGGTTCTGCCCCGCCAGAGGGCCCACAACCTCCCCTGCGGAACTTGCTCCCCCCACCCTTTGCAGACGCAGTCCTTGCAGATCTTCGAAGTTAATCAACGGTCATGCCCATGAGGTCCCTCACGTGCTGCTGTTCTGGGGAATACAAAATGTCGTCAGTATCTTGTGTCTCAATTTCCTGATCAGGGTACAGAGCGTAAAAATCCGATTCACTTGAAGCATTTGAACTTAAAACATTTGGAGAAAAGAGAGGGACTTCCTTTATGTCAAAGTCTCCCATGGGCGCCTGGTCGGCTTGCGGGTCTAGGACATCCGCGTCGGGTCCCTCGACCGCCAGACCCAGTGTCGCAATCAGATCCATAGTTGGGTCGGAAGGGGGCGTGCAGCTGTCAGCTTGTAATACATAAGAGGCGTTAGCCAGTACACGCAAGGGGTTTTCAGCACAAGTATCACAGTCATCACAAACATCCATACAGGCAGCAGCCAGTTCCCACATGGGATCCACACAAGTATCACAGTCGTCACAAAATTCAATACAATTTTCTGGAGCGTTGGTCGCAACTGCCTTGTTGAAGGACCCGTTCAGGTCGACGGCCTCTGTGGTCAGAGCCATAGTCGTTGTCGGCGGCTTCTTCACTTTCCATCCTGTAAAATACTTTCTCATACAGAGGAGGACTAGAGATTTCATTAGTGCCCCCCAAATTACTACCCCGATTATCACAGCCAGTGCGGTCAATAACCACTTCACTATGGTGCCCGTCCATCCCTGGAACCAGTCAGTGAGCCAGCTAAATTTATAAGAGTTCTCGCGCGCGATCCGATCGATTGTCAGGGCGTGGCTAGTTTCCCTTAGTCTCACTATTGCGGCTGACACTCCTTCAGATGGATCGGGTATGTAAGTGCAACATTTTCCCTCTATAATTCCGCATACCCCCCCTTTCTCTGCCAAGAGCATGTCCAAAGCCACCCGATTCTGCATCACCATTGTACGCATGTGAATCACCGTATCCAATAGTATGTCATGAGCCGTAGCGGTGTCGTTTGCCACCTTTTCTAGGGCCAAAGCCAATTTGTCTATCCGGAAACTATCCATGACTGTGCCCGCTCCTGGGAAGAAGAAACCAAACACCTTTTCCCATAGACTCCCGTGTAGTTTAGTGGTTCCATCTTCGTTCATGACTGACCTCTTATAACGCCTGTCCAAGGACTTTGGGTCTAGCTCATCCAGTATCTCGACGTCAGGAAGGACTGAACCCAGATAACATGTGCCCCCCCAATTATTTGGTAAATAGGGGTAAGCCTTGTCGCCGCATATAAACATTGTCCCATGGGGTGGGACCAGGTGGGTGGATAAGCACTGGAGTCCCTTTACCACCCCATTAATCCTACTAACCCCCCTAGAGAATGTTATAGCCGTTATGTTGTGGTTGTGTTTATCTTGCAGTACTATTTGTAATGTAATCCCCGAGCTCCCTTGTCCCAGCTTCCCGGGGAGAGTGTAGGCGCATTCTGATTCTCCCATACGCAAGTGGCCGGAACCCTGGAGGCAGACCCTCCCTTTCTGTGGTTTGACCCAGACGGGGGCAGGCCTCTCGGCCACATGGGCAGTCATTGACGGGCGATAATTAAATTGTCGATTGCAACTCTGGCCGTTGTCAACCCCTTCTCTTTCCAGCGTGGTGACTAAACATGGGGAATCGATAGGTTGTGAGCAGAGGTCATTGAGGGACAAGGGTAGCACTATCATGTGTATTCCTGTGGTGCCTGCTTGGGGAAAGCGCATGCACGACCAGCAGTGTGTCCTGTTTTGAATTGTTGCCACCTCCCTGGCCACTTTCCAATATGTGTTTTCCCCCCTCTTTGGGGCCTTATCCTGGGGGTGTGGCGTGAGTATGTATTCGATGCATGGTGTGTATTTAGTTTCGCCACTGGCCGCTCCTGGGGTCCAGACGCTGCACCGGACCTGCATAGTCATGCCTTTCTCTAGGCGCGTGCGTGTTTGTAGCTTAAAATCAGGGGTTCCCCATTTGTATCCTGGTTGGGCCAAGGTCTCAATGCTAGCTTGCCCGTTTTCCCGGAACTCTCGTTGCTTTTGTAGTACCATGCCAACGCGTCCAGGCCCTGCCGACAGTGCTAGCCAATTTATGTTCACCCAATTTGTGTGCAGGGCTTTCTGTTCGAAACATGGTAGTGATACTCTTTGTCCCCATGTTACGGTGAGGTGTCGGGTTTCGTTTTCGCATCTATTGGAATCGGAGTTTCCCCTAGCTGCTGTCGCTATCAATAGTATTGTACCTATGATTAGGCCCATCCTTACTGTGGTTGCTGTGGTGTAGTGTCTGGTGCTTGTATGGCCAACTTACAGTGCGTGGCGTGGATCCACGAGGTCTTGCCCTCGCAAAAGACTGCCGTTGGTGTAGTCAGCAACACCTGGACTGGTCCCTTCCACCTTGGTTCCAAGGCGTTCTTGCAGGTGAAGTGCTCCATGAACACCTGGTCTTTTTCCTCTGGTGGAACACCTGGTCTACAGGTCTCCAATTCATAGATTCAATTCATTCAATTCATAGTTTCATAGAACACCTTTTCTCCAATTTCCTAATCCACTTTTTTCAAGTGGATCCAATTTTATCCAATATTCAATTTTTAAATTCAATCCCATTTAATCCAGTCCAATTCAAATTAAATTCAATCCTTCTCTCAGCATCCCATTACCTGTTTCCAACATCAATAAAAATAAAATTATAAAATAATAAAAATAAACGAAAATTACTTCAGCTAGAGTTTCAACTAGAATTAACACAAACAAACCACCATTAACCTCCATTAACACAAACAAACCACCATTAACCTCCATTAACACAAACAAACCACCATTAACCTCCATTAACCTCCCCCTATTATTTATTTATTTTCACGAATAAACAAATAATAGAAATAACCTGGTCTACTTCCAATTTCAATTCTGGTCAGTTCTGGTGTCTGGTCACACACAATGTTTTCCTCACCCACTGTGATTCGCTCAAAATAGATTCTCACTGTTATGTCTGAAATTCGTCTCATGAAAACCCATTCAAGAGTCCGGTGTAACAGACAGCCAAACACATAGACACGCCGAAGACCCCAGGGTACCCATCAAACTAGCTTGTCCCCAGATCCACAACACAGCGAAACATGTAACTTTACTAAAACTAGAACGGGCACTCGGTAGAGCGCATACCTTCGCCGCAGCTACTTTTGTTGCCAAAATAAAAGACTACAAGATCTGTGTAGCAAAGCCACACCTACGTTGTCATGCGGGAAGATTTGTTTCAAATTAAACCATTCTATCCCGCCAAAAGTTTGATATTGTAATCACATCCATGACCTTTTCATGACCTTGACCTTGACCTTTGACCCGATCGATTCCAAAATCTAATCAAATGGTTCCCGGATAATAACCTATCATCCCACCAAATTTCATGCGAATCGGTTGAATACCTTTTGAGTTATGCGAATAACATACACATACACACACACACACACACACAGACATACAAATAAATACACAGCGATCAAAACATAACCTTCCGCTTTTGCGAAGGTAATAATCACTTACTCATAACTAATACTCATAATAACTCATAATTACTTATGTAATTACTCATGCCAATACTTACTTAAAATAATGTAATATCCCAATCTTCACCCCCTATGCAAATCGAAGCACCCCGGACAATCCACAACCAATATCAACCACTGTAGCCGCCTTCCCGACTCCAGGCAGCCACACGCAGCCACATACATCTCCATCCACGTCACACAAGACAACAGCCAACGAGTGTGTCCACCACACAGAAACCTTTGGCAATGCAACAACCGAACTCCCAGACAACCAACAACAAAACCCAATCCATCTCCATGGCTCATCAAGCAGTTCCAACTTAATCCAGCTTCACATACCGATTTCCCCAAAAACTCGTGAAACTTCACCCCCATTCTGGAAAAACCCTGGACTAAACCCTGACACCCTAAATAACTTCAGACCCATCTCCAACCTACCCTTTCTGTCAAAAGTTTTGGAACGTGCTGTGGCCACTCAACTCAAACATCACCACTCTGCCAATAACCTGTATGAAACATCCCAATCCGGATTCTGCTCCAGCCACAGTACTGAAACTGCTCTCCTCAAAGTCACCAGCGACCTTTTCTCTCCTCTGATGCCGGCAACCTCAACATTTTCATCCTCCTCACCTCAACGCCTCCTTTGACATCATCAATCACACCATCCTCCTCACCCTGTTTAGACCAGCTTGTGCCTATTAAACCCAAATCAGTTCACTCCCAAGCCTACAAGGACCACCTACAGCACTGTAAAGATGTCCTCTACTCCACCTACTACCCTCAAATTATCCACTCTGGCTCCGGAATCCCAAAAGCACTCTTCTCTACAATAAACAAACTAAATAAACAAATAAATAAACAAACTTTACAACGTGAACAAACTCCTCAGCGCCCTGGATACCACCACCTGTCATTCAGAGTAGACAACAGCATCTCCTTTCTGGCTTTCAGCATCTCCTTTCTCCTTTCTGGCATCCAAATAAAATTCTGGCTTCAAATCAACTTCCTCGAACTTAACTATGATAAATCTAAATTAATCTTCGTTTGCCCAAAACCACTCACCAAATCCACCCATAACTTTGCCCCCAACATCGATGGTTTCCCAGTATCCACCTTTTATGAATTTTATGAATCTTCTCATTATTCGAAAGTTTACAAAATGTCCCAAATCTGTATATTATTTTCTACTGTGGTTATATTAAACCATTATTTTACAAAATCCAACTTTCAATAAACTGAAAAATGCTTCGCCATGGAATAGTCCACCACTCATATAAATAATCATAAGAGTTCTGCGAAACATCTCCATCTTTAAAACTTAGCCAACCATTTTTAAACCACATGTTTTCCCCCCAAAAAACAAGTCACATTCTTTGTATATTGCCAACATTGTTCATCGTTTAAGTATCATCCAGAACTAAAATTTTATAAACCATCAACTTGTAGATGCATTTATTTATATCCCATTAACCCAAGAACTCTCAATTGCTTGGTTATATTTTAGTAATGTCATATATCCATATTTCTTTTCCAAAATGTTCCTGATATACACATTAATCCCATCTGTCTTTGTTTCCAGATCAACTCAAATCAAGAAATCGACACAAATCCTTATTACCTCCAATCAACTCAAAATTAAATCAAACAATTCAAAACCAGATCGGATCAGCGATCAGAAATCACTTTTCCAATCAACACATTCCAAGCAACAATTCATTCAAAGACCAAGCTTAAAAACACAACTCTCATCTTACTGTGACAAATAAGCAACCAACCTACTTCACACTAAAACAAATAACTTTTCATCACCCCTTTCTTCTCCACCGCCTCTTACACTTAAACAGATCACAATTACTCACTCATACATTGTTGCCCATCATGAAATCCCAGTAGGTTGTTCTTCAATCCCAACCATCATGTGATCCCAACCACCGCTTCTGACACCATTGTCGACGTCTCCATTTATTTCGTTCCTCATGGGGTTGGTGTTTTATGGCCTTTACCTCTTACCCAATCACACTGCACATCATTCCCCGTCCTTGATGGATAATTTTACATCCAGATGGGCACAGCATCCCATTTTTGGCGACCCAGCCCTGAAACAAGCCCCTGGACTCCTTGCAGGCTGGACCAAAACCCCTGGACGAGGTTGCATCCCAGTACTGACTCTGCTGCCTTCTTGCAAACCACTTCAACTCCATGAATTTTACATGTTTCGTGAACAGAACAAAGCACTCTGTAATCGTCAGATTGAAACTGCCCCAAACCCGTCCATATAAACTCCATTGTTGTCCTGTCCATCTCTCTGTGTTACATTTACATTTTGTGACTCACAGTACCTGCCTCCATGGAACAATGACGCCTGAGCACTCAATTAGCCCTCCCAGTACCAAAGACTTACAATCAGACCGACAGACAGACAAATAACAGAGGCATGTCGCCAGCCCCAGCACAGGACATCACCTTTCCAGGCAGGCACAATATAATCCACAGCATCGAAATGCCAATTTCTATCCGGAGCCTCGCAAAGCCAAAATCGGGCATGTTCACTGCATTTCAACCTCCAACCACACGGGGTGTTCCACCCTGCGCCTGCTCCACCATGCAACCCGATCTGTACTTGGTGCGCCCGGCGCCCCCTATAATCAGCGAGTTATAATAACCACAATATACTTACTTGGTGTACCAATATACCAATATACAGCACCCACCTCTTGATACCACAACTTAATTCATGTTACTTGCATCTCTTTGCATCTTCCCAATTGTCCTCCATTTACCATGACTATCCCCATTGCTCGGTCACACACGTCACTGTGCTCGGCCCGGTTAAATTAAATTCCAAGCGTACTGTACCTGACGCTTCCACAACAACAAAAAACTCGATATTCTCTGTTCGCTAATTACGTACATGATTTCAGTTTTATCCAACAATATATGTCCCGATATTCTCTCCAGATTTAAGTTCTATATCCTGTCGTTAAAGCAACACCCTGTAGACTGACTCCGCCTGTCGTTCTTCCAAGGTTAGTGAATTGCCTCTGACCTCTTACCCTTACATATCTCGAACAAAGGTCAAATAAACTTCGAAGGGTCAAACTTCAAATTGGGGTAACCAGCGCTTTATTATCCCACAAGTAATGCAAGTCCGGCGACAATGGACAAATGACCATTAATGTGGCTCTACATAGCATAATGCTAACTTCTACGAATCCAACAACCGTCACAATCCGCCCAGGAACGTCCGTACGAGGCGTGCTTTACAATGCAGCACCCTTGCTACCTGGTGCACCTTTCGCACATCCCTCCTCGTTCGCACAACGCTTCATCAACAAACCTCCTCGCGCCCACACAACTGCAACCCCCGTGTCCACCCAGAGTGCCCAATCTGCGACCCACAATCTTCTCGGGGCACACACCTCCTCCTTGAAATCCATGCCTCAGAAATATAACTCCACAGAACAGACAGCAATGAAACCACAACCTCCGACAACCATTCGACGTACCTTATTCACACATCTAGGTGTCTCCTTGCCCCCCGTCATTGCAAGAGCATCTTGTCTTGTACCTGGAACAATATCCTCCCAAGTACACTCATTCCGCTCCCATCCCACTCCTGACACTGGACAAATGGCTTCGTTACACACCTGACCACCGCACACCTTGGCACAAGCCACACCACATACCGACAGTTGAAACCTCGATCGTCCTCCTTCCTCGGATAAGCGTTTTGTTGAAAACGTGACATTTCTGCTCAAATTATTGAATTTTAATAACTTAACCTTACCAGCATCGCTCGCCAGCAAACCCTTTGTCCGGCGCATCGATCAACACAAATGCATCGATGCATCTTCCAGCCGCCACTCCGCACTGTACCTCACTTACTGTATGAACAAGACTTCCTGTTGGAACTTGGCACCGGAAATTAATTACTCTGTCTTGAAATCGTTTATTTTAGCCATCTTAAATAAATCCATCCATCCTATAAATCCATCTTAAATAACGTATTCGTCCTGTGACATTGCCTGGCATGTATGTCGCAGGTGCTCACTATTCTGACATGGCTCGTCTGACATGAACGTCCGACATCCATCAAAGTCGCAATGACCCACAATGCATTTGGGCACACATCCTCCGAGCAACCTCATACAGCACACCCGTGACTCGCGGCTCGCTCGGCTCCTGCCCGAACGCACAATAACTCTACCCAAACTTCCACGGAGCCGCACAGCGGAAACACAGGTTTGTACCACACTTTAATTAAACGAACATCGCCAGGATTCTCGGATAGACGTTAATTTCACAACACACACGACAAAAATCCGATTTAAATTCAGAGATCGCCGATCGACCTGGCACAACCATCTCAACGCGACGACGCCACGCCGCCCTCCGTCCTGGCGCGCACCCTCGTGCCTCCACACGAATCCCAACACTCCCAAACAGGTGAAAATCCGGACTCAGTTCAGGACCTCACCTGTTCCCTCGGATAGTCGCTAGGGAATGTCAAGTAGACCACTTACAAAGCTTCACACCGAAACCCTCTGCTTTGCATATGTCATACAGACAAATACATTGGCCAGATACACACGTCAATTAACATCCCAATATACATTCATTCCTCATTCATGTTACGTCTCTCATTCAAGGAAAAGGATTTTTGGGACGGGTTGGACGGGGTGGGTTGAGGTGAAAAAGGGAAGGCAGGGCGGGGTGTTGGGGTGTTGCCTAGAGCCCCGGGACTGAGCTCAGGTCTTGGGGGGGTGGGGGGTGTTGCCTAGAGCCCCGGGACTGAGCTCAGGTCTTGGGGGGGTTGGGGGGTCTTGGTCTGGCATCTGGTCCAGCGGCATCAATCGCTGATTTACTTGCTTAACTGCTTACTTACTTGTCAAGCCTACCTACTGCGCGTTTTCCTTTTCCTGGCCATGTTCCTATGGCCCTCTAAGTTAGCCACAGCCCTTCGTTCCCTGGCATGCAATGGCATACCCCATCTTGTCTCTGGGCTGTTCCTTCCTGGAAAAATCTTGGCCACCTGGCTTCAACCTATATGGCTGTCCGACCTCATTTTCCCCTTTCCCTTGTTAACTTATAACGTTACCCTTATCGAACGTTATCTTTACCGATATCCTGCGCAAATCCTTTTACTGGCCATGTTCTTATGGCCCTCTTAAGTTAGCCACAGCCCTTCGTTCCCTGGCATGCAATGGCATACCCCATCTTGTCTCTGGGCTGTTCCTTCCTGGAAAAATCTTGGCCACCTGGCTTCAACCTATATGGCTGTCCGACCTCATTTTCCCCTCCTGGTGCTAACTGTAACTTTAAGCTTACTGTTAAGTCCTTACTGGTATCCTTAATTGTTTATCCTGGCTTTAACAAAGCCACGTCATTCTGAGGCCTAAAATGAGCCTTTACTTACAATTTCTGTTCGAGTGCAGGCAGCGCGGAGACAGGGAGACTGGACCCGCTCGAGGGAGGAAGGTACGAATTTGGAATAATAGCCCTCTGATATAAAACAACTCCCACCTTTAATCAAATCAGCGTGCCGGCGTCGGCCTCAGGCAGCCTTCCTCCTGTCCCTCGGGCTCCGTTTCCCGTCCTCCGCGTCTGTTGCGACCCCACTCCTGGTACCAAATGTGAAGAAGCGGCTCTTCGTTTACAAAAGAAGTCCACAAACAGTTTGAAAATGACGCAGCTTTTATTAAAAACCAACTTATACAGATCCGGAGGAGACAGACATCTACAGCAAGAACCAGCTTCATGCCACGTCTAGCCTTCCTGAAGCACATTGATTCGCAGTCCGTATAAATACTTGACAAGTTTATCAGAAAATCTCCGAGAGAACAAAGCGACTGGCGAGAGTCCCTCGCCGTCATCCTAGCCCCCACCGTCATCCGCTCTGTCATTCGGGGGAGTCAGCCCTTCCTTATCATTCGGACCAGATATAGTTTCAAAGCTCCGAGGTGACGAAAAATGTAACTCACAGAGAGAAGAGTGCATGCTTGGCCAGATAAGACCATAAAATATATGGGTTTGTTCAAATGAGTAATTCAAAGCATGTTTATACAGAGTATGTCTGCAATCTAATCATTCTACTAGCGTTACACAAAATCACGCGCATGTGAGCGTGATTTTACGACCGGCCTTATCTAGCCTCGAAAAAGCACACGTATACAATTGTCCAGCACGACCCAAGCGAGCCTTTCCTCATTTTAAACTAAAACGAAGCAAAAACCTTTTTATTAACTTTATGAAAATAGTATATAAGCAACATTAAAATCATAACATATTATTCAAGACGTCTTATACAGAATTCTTAGCAATAACGAATCTACGACTTGACATATATATGTATATATATATATATATATATATATATATATATATATATACAGTGGAACCTCGACTTACGAGTGCCCCAACTTACGAGTTTTTCGAGATACGAGCCGTCACTCTGGCAGTTTATTGCTTTGAGATGCGAGCCGAGATCCGAGTTACGAGCTTTCGCCACCCGGTCACGTGGTTATCTTGCCGTGCACGTACAGTATCTCTGTCGTAGTATAGCGCTGCATTTTAGTTTTCGCATTTCGGTTATTTTGAGTTTCCGCCGCCAGGTGGGCTCCGGTCACGTGGTTATCTTGCCGTGCACGTACAGTATCTCTGTCCTAGTATAGCGCTAATGATATATAGCGCCGCCGATAATGATATGATAATTTATGATAATCTATGCAGCACGACGTGGTCCTCACGTCACACAAGGCGCCTTTGCCGGCGCAAAACGGCTCTCTCAGGGTCAAACTCGGTATCGTTTTGAGCGCACGGTTCAGACCTTCAAGAAAAAGTTTATTTTGTAAAAATCGAGCAACGCGTTCAAAAGATATGACCGGTTTTGTTCGCCGGCACGTCGGCGCTCGAATCGAATCGAGTTAAAACGAACACTGCCGTTGTCGGGTCCGTCTGAGACAACCACCGGGCCTAGAACGCTGGGACCGGTCTCGTTGGATAGGCCTGGATCAGATCTCGAAACGCTGGAAACTGCACCTCTCTGTGATAATCTTGTGGACCATGACAAGAGATCGTGCGACACGTGGTTATCTTGCCGTGCAAGTACAGTATCTCTGCCGTCAACTTGTTCAGAGTGCCGGCGATAGCTCGCCTTCTCTTTGTGGAAAACACGGTGAGATCCTTAACATCCAACAACAGGGCTCTTCTGGAAAAAGATGCCGAGGAGGACGTATATAACAGCAGAGGAGAAGAGCATGCCAGGCCACAACTTGTTCAGAGTGCCGGCGATAGCTCGCCTTCTCTTTGTGGAAAACACGGTACTGAGAAGAAGAAGAGGATGATGTGCTTGGATATAAAACACGCAATCGTCGAAAAACATGAGCGAGGTGCCGAGGAGGACGTATATAACAGCAGAGGAGAAGAGCATGCCAGGCCACAACTTGTTCAGAGTGCCGGCGATAGCTCGCCTTCTCTTTGTGGAAAACACGGTACTGAGAAGAAGCAGAGGATGATGTGCTTGGATATAAAACACGCAATCGTCGAAAAACATGAGCGAGGTGCCGAGGAGGACGTATATAACAGCAGAGGAGAAGAGCATGCCAGGCCACAACTTGTTCAGAGTGCCGGCGATAGCTCGCCTTCTCTTTGTGGAAAACACGGTACTGAGAAGAAGAAGAGGATGATGTGCTTGGATATAAAACACGCAATCGTCGAAAAACATGAGCGAGGTGCCGAGGAGGACGTATATAACAGCAGAGGAGAAGAGCATGCCAGGCCACAACTTGTTCAGAGTGCCGGCGATAGCTCGCCTTCTCTTTGTGGAAAACACGGTACTGAGAAGAAGAAGAGGATGATGTGCTTGGATATAAAACACGCAATCGTCGAAAAACATGAGCGAGGTGCCGAGGAGGACGTATATAACAGCAGAGGAGAAGAGCATGCCAGGCCACAACTTGTTCAGAGTGCCGGCGATAGCTCGCCTTCTCTTTGTGGAAAACACGGTGAGATCCTTAACATCCAACAACTAATGGGACGCAAACGGGGCGCCCAGTTTAGCGGTACACACATTGATGAATCACCCTGCCTGTGATTCACCCATGACAGGTTATAGCTAGGTCGGGATTCAAACCCAGGCTGGACAGTTTAGACTTTAGAGTCAAGTGTGCGTACCTCCAGTCCAGGCCATCCTGCCAGCTTGTATGCTGCATACAGGTGAAATATAAAGCGCGAGATATTTTTATATATACTGTATATTTAAAAAAAAATTGGTGTGGTTTTTGGCGGGCTGGAACGGATTAATAGCATTTCAATGCATTTCAATGGGGAAATTTGATTTGAGATACGAGCAATTTGAGTTACGAGCTCGGTCACGGAACGGATTAAACTCGTAAGTCAAGGTTCCACTGTATATGTATATATATATATATATATATATATATATATGTATATATATATATATATATATATATATATATATATATATATATATATATATATATATATATATATGTCGAGATCGAAGACCTCAAGGGAAGGAAGAAGAAGAAGAATCAGAAGAAGAAGAGCAACAATGTTTAATAAAATCGATTACATACACACGTGTGGAGCGAGGCTCAAGAATGTACCGCCTACACGCAGCGGACAATTCCTCAAGACACTCGCTAAAAAATAAGTGGAAAGGCATTTCATTTATAGCAAAATATTAGACAAGAATCTGCGCTAAAGACATAGCACTAATGGGCCATAAGGACAACACCTCCCATTGTCCCGTCCTATAGAAGGTCAAATTTAGACAACAAGATGTAAGCATAATGATAGGCTACGCTTTTTTTGGCTATCTATCTAAACATATCAGACCCGAGCGCAGGCCGAAGTAAATATTCTTATACACTAGGCTAAATGGTAGATGAAGATTGGATACGTCCTTGGTTTAGGAGACATACTAAACACTACGAAGATATATAATTAATTATTCCCTTTGTGAAGGAGGCGTTTGGATGACATCTTTTTTCCTGTACGTGGGTCGCGAACATTTTATCTACTGTTTGGCACATAATTCAAGGACTTGTTTATTGGGCTAAGGATCCACCCTGCACGTTGAGCCTCAAAACCACATTTTGTCCACTCACCTCTGCCTGCAGTTGAGTTTAAATCAGTTTTTAGAAGCACGATATATATTTTCAGATGTTATGATCAATTGAGTCATTTAGTTTAAACCTTAATGGCTGACAGTTCCTTCCTTTGTCTTTACAAGACAATTCCTTGGAAAGACACCAAATTCATCAATTAGTTACATGCCAGGCACGACATAGCGTCACGTATGCTCAAAGAGAGATACCGGCCCTAACTGGTCGTCTAACATTCAACGCATAAATTGTTAGCCATAATTCGCGACGACGACGCCTGGGTAAGAGATTGCTGCCGCCCGCCAGATTCCGAATCCACCCTCGCTGCGGCATAGGTGCGACCCAGTTGCCAGCCAGATTAAGGGGCCCTCTTTATGCAAGTGAGGTCCTCGCGAATCAGGGCAAACAATCGACGTTAAATGCCATCAAGCCCTGTGAATGTGATTTGCTGGGTGGTGTAAGTGGTGGTGAGGGTGGTTCTCCCGGATACATGTTTGCTATCCGCTCCTCACTGCTGGTATAATAGCAATAACTTTTAAAAGAACCTACACTTTCTAAATCACAGGTTAAATCATCCCAACTAAAATCATAATCATTATCAGAATCCCAAGCATCAAATAGGTTCATCGATCACCCCATATACTCCTTCCTTTTCTGCCAACAACATATCCAAAACCACTTGATTCTGCATCACCATCGTTTGCATATGCATTAATTCGTTTTCCAATTGTAGTTCTGCGATTCAGGTTTCGTTTCCAATTCGTTCCATTACTAATGCGAGACTATCTATTTGCCAATCATTCATAATACATAAGAGGCGTTAGCCAGTACACGCAATGGGTTTTCCAACACAAATATTACAGTCATCACAAACATCGATGCAGGCATTAGCCAGTAGCCCGTTCCCACATGGGATTAACACAAATATCACAGTCATCATCACAAAATTTAATACAAAATTCTGAAGCGCTGGTCACATCTGCCTTGTTGAAGGACCCATTCAGATCGACGGCCTCTGTGGTCAAGATCATGGTTTTCCAACGGCGATTTCTTCATCGTCCATCCTGAAAAATACTTTCTTACACACACCATGATCAATTCCTAGCCCCCCGTCCCACTAATTGGCATTTAGTTACCTTATCTCTCAGATGGTTGGCTTATTCATAGCCGCATTTCCTGTGTCGTGTCTGGAAATTCAAATGCCATATTTACTTTCACCAATTTCCGAAAATTCCTTCCTTTTAATCATCTTCCCTACATCTAATACATGATTTACCAAATTTACCTTGGGAAAAATGGATCCCAGATAACAAGTCCCTCCCCACTGTTCGGGTAGGTATGGATATGCTTTATTTCCGCAAATAAACATTACTCCATGGGGTGGGATAAGGGCCGAGGCCATGCATTTACTGATCTCAACGCGGGTGGCGCTTGGTGTTCCCCAAGATATGGTTAGCTTGGTTACGTTATGCTGGGCTTGGTCATCTATGGTTATTACAAGGGGGCCTCCCTTTTTCTCTCCATCTGGTGTCGGATGGCAGGGTATGGGTACATTCCGAGGTTCCCATCTGAACGTGTCCCTTTCCTATAAGACACACCCGTCCCTTTTGCTCTGTCACCCAGACTGGATCAGGTGGTTTGTCTAACAAAGCCTGCTTAATGGGTGGGGTATATCGAAACTCCCGGGAACACACTGCCTGCGATTTTGGGCCTATCAGTTCCAAGGTTGTGGTCAGACATGGGGTACGCAAGGGTCCTGAGCACATATCTCGTAGGGACAGGGGTAGCACTACCATTTCTATCCCTGTCGTACTGGTGTGGGGAAAATGCATACACATCCAACAACGTGATCGGTTCTGTACCTTCGCCATTGCACGGGTCACTGTCCAATACGTATTTTCCTTTGGCTTTTTCCTGCTTTCGATCCGTGGGTGCGGAATTAATATGTGTGAAATGCATGGTGGCCTATCATCGTAGGGGGAGGTCATGAATTCACATTGTAGTAATAGAGTAGTGCCGCTGTTCAGTAATACATGCGTGGTTAAATTGTTCGAGTCCTTTCCCCATTTGTAACCCGGCCTGGCCATGTTTACTATTGGTGCGCCGCCTTGTCGTGGCGCTTGCTTCAAACGACTGAGGGCAGCAAAACCTGTCTTCCTTCCATGTGAGTCTGTGTACAACACCCTCCACATTATCCGTGTCCATACGTCTTCCTTTACATGGCAGCAGGGTATATTTATCCTCTGACCCCAGATAACTCTCTGCCGGTAGACCTTAACAGTTTGGTCGCCATATACATATGTCTCCGTGTTCGCCCATGCCCTCGTGTCCCCAGTGCTGGCAAAGCTGTAAATTAAACTAAGTGTGATTGCCACCCCTAACAGGCGGTGGTGCAGCATCCTCGATCTGTGGTGGTGCGTTTGAGGTGTCTGTGTTTGTGGGTATGGCCAACTTACAATGTGTGGCATGTACTCAGGACGACTTGCCCTCACCAAAACACCGCTGTTGGTGTGATCAGAAGAACTTGGTGGTGTGGATGGTGGTGTGGATAGGCTTGCTTGTTGGCTCCGGTAGGGCCTCCCGAACGCGTTCATGTATGCTGCGTGCCACATGGGATAGACCTATGCAAAACTTAAAAAAACATGTCATCCATGATAGGTAATTCAAGTGCTGCCATATCCGTTGTTGGCTGATGCCGTTGACATATAGCGCACGAGCGACAGACCATGGTAACCACAGTCGAAAGGCCTGGTGCTGCCCAGGTGGAAGTGACCTGCCTCATCACCTCACCCCCCTATGGCACACATGGCCATTTGAATGCGCCATGCGTGCCAACCATGGCAATAAAGCTCGCGGTGCCACGGGTTTGTCATTAATCGTCCACATTTGTCCTTCTGCGGGGCACTGAGCTCCCAATTTAATCCAATTTTTGATGTTCTACGTTTGAGGCCGCGGCTTGTAATTGTATTACATCGAACTCTGTAGGTGCGGATGTCGGAACGTCTGTCTTGAGGTGCCAAATTAATTATGAACCCTTCATTGTTGTCCAACACATGGACCGTTCGGTGTTCAACATTGTATCGACGCCTTACTGGCGTTTTCCGCAGTCGGTCCATCATCCATGTACGACAGTACCCTGCCATTCCCAAAAATCGCAACGAACACACTAACTCTTCACTGTTATCCTTCACTTCACTTCAAAATTTCACTGTTATCCTATCAATACCTGGACAATTTTTTCCTTTCCTTCCTAGATACGCGAATTTCACATCAGTATAAACCCACTGGAAAAATTATCTGAAAAATAACTAGCCTCCCAAAACCATTTCCCTGCAAGAGCGGGGTTAGCCTTGCGGTCCACATGACAATCTTTTTTAATTGGTGTGATTCCCATATACCCACTCCTGGTGGAGTTCTGTTCACCTGGTCTGCAGAGCCGTGATCCAATCTTCACCAGCCCCCAATCACCTTCTTATCACAAAACAACAGTCCATAACTAACCACTTTTCTTTATTTCCCGTCTTTTCCATCAACTTTTATAATCTTTTCCCCTCCCTTTCTTAGCAAACCTTGCAAAGTCACTTGTCATTGACAAATGATCCATCTAATTTGACTTTCCATTTATCATCTTCGCACTTTCCACGACATTCTTCTCACTTACTTTAAACCTTTTCTTCAGACACAACCCACATGAGTTATGAATACAATTTCCCCTTCCAGGCACGTGTCTAGCCACTCACAAAGTGTCCATAAGACAACGTCATCATATTCCACAGAACTCCACCACTCTATTAAATCCTAAGCATACCCAATGGGCAATC
The DNA here is from genome assembly GCF_964187855.1 of Myxine glutinosa. Classification (NCBI taxonomy): domain Eukaryota; kingdom Metazoa; phylum Chordata; class Myxini; order Myxiniformes; family Myxinidae; genus Myxine; species Myxine glutinosa. Next base: position 104,049,289 of record NC_136266.1, read on the forward strand.
CACGAAAAAATCAAAGCATTTTCAGTCCCCTTTTTCCCATAAACTAGTCAATGTAAGTCAGCCAAACATAAACAGAGAGGTTCCAGCGAGTTGTGACCTCCATAACTCTTAACAACTCCGCTGGCACCTTTTAAAACAAACTTTCCCAGTCACTTACTAAAATAAAGTGCAGCTCTTGTCCGTAGATATACGTTAACCAAGGTTACATGAGACTTGACAACAATAGAATTTGGCTACCTACAGAAAAAGTACCTGCACAACACATTTACAAACCAATTCGTCCCCTCGTATTAGGGAACGTCACAAATGTTCCACCACAATTTACAGCAGGTGACCACCCACCTGCCTTCTGTCGAAGTCCAGTTTAATTTCCATTCACAGACAGACAGACAGACGAATCCCCAACGTACTAACAGGATGGTCTCACAGAGGCCATTCCATTCAAATCTGTAGGCTGCCACGATTCTTCCCGCCAGGACACACTATCATAGTCCCCATAGTCACACGACACGTCAGCAGACACAGTGAATGACATTCAACATCATAGCAAACGCCGCAGAAACTGCTCCTCCTTGATCCATATCTGCAGACGCAGTCAGACACACCCAGTTGGACAGACAGACTGGCTCCACATTACAACTGCAAACATCCGAAATGACAACAGCTAACACCAAATATTTATTGTCCCCCTTTCAGGGAAGTCAAATCAACCCTCATTAAAGCACAAAACCGAAAACGACCATATACTCAGAGTATATGCCATATACTCAGAGTGAGACCCGAAAATCAAGCAGACAGACCGACAATCGAACCTGTCTTTCGACACTGCCGAACGACAAGTTCGCAGACACTGAGGGAGTGACATTCGACCCCCAGTAGATACCGCGGACACCGCTTTGGTCCGCACCAGCAACTCCCTCAAAATCAGTGTTCAGAGACATGACTCCATAGACAGCCAGAAAGCCAGACAAATACGGACACACACACACAGAGATTAATATATTTTTACAGATTAATATACAGAGATTAATAGATTAATATAAACAATTAATATATTGTCCACATTCATCTTGGTCAACCCAACCCATTCTGGCTCTCCCCAAGAGCTCTGTGTCCGGACAGACAGACAGATAAACGGACCGGGTGAAACCATAACCATCCATCCTTCCGATTGGACTCACGTCCGCATCACATGTCATTCTTGCCTTCATTCAACGCATTCTGTCATCCCACGTCGGCCAAATACAAGCCCCGGCCATGCCGTTGAATAAACACCCTGTCGGTTGACAGCCTATTATTTTTGACTTTCACTCCCATTCTCCCTTGCTACATCTGGAGAGCCGTTAATGTGGGGATGTAATTGAACACTTGTTTTAAAGCCCTGTCTACACATGCTCTCCATAACATTCTCATTATTCCCTGCCAATTTTACTCATCCGGATTGCCCAACGCCCGTAGGCAATTTGGGGAATCCCTTGTCAGTCAATGACACACATCAATGACACACACACAATAAACACAAATACACGCTGCAATGACAGGTCATTCATTCCCTTATATACAAATACCATGTGACTGACCTTTCATTCTCCATACAATACAGTATAAATTCATGCACACTCATGCACACTTCAATCCTACTTACCTGTGAACTCTAACACATCCAGTGCGTAGCTTAACTTAAAATACTCATTATTCTACCTTTCTTGGCTAGTCCCTCCTGGTAGTCCTAAGATCGGGTCGCCCCCCGATTCCTAACCTTAAACGCAGTTCTCACGCCGGAGTAACTTAATACCTATTATCTATCACCCACATATGGGTCTACCTGCTTCCCACAGAGGAAGCTTACCTCCTTATCCCGGGCGCCCTGTATAATCGATTCATTACCCACTGCTGCTCTGGTTTAAACTAAATTTGGTTCGGAATGCAAGCCAGGTGGTACAGCCGACAGAGGTCCATACGTCCAAAGTAAGGCGGGAGGCTTCAATTTCGAGGTGCAAAAATGCGTACCCACCAAATTAGATGCCGGCAGGCCTCCCTCCCGACCTGGAACGTGAGGATCCACCTCGTCTGCACACTTGGATGTATCCCACTCCTGACACCAAAATTGTCGAGATCGAAGACCTCAAGGGAAGGAAGAAGAAGAAGAATCAGAAGAAGAAGAGCAACAATGTTTAATAAAATCGATTACATACACACGTGTGGAGCGAGGCTCAAGAATGTACCGCCTACACGCAGCGGACAATTCCTCAAGACACTCGCTAAAAAATAAGTGGAAAGGCATTTCATTTATAGCAAAATATTAGACAAGAATCTGCGCTAAAGACATAGCACTAATGGGCCATAAGGACAACACCTCCCATTGTCCCGTCCTATAGAAGGTCAAATTTAGACAACAAGATGTAAGCATAATGATAGGCTACGCTTTTTTTGGCTATCTATCTAAACATATCAGACCCGAGCGCAGGCCGAAGTAAATATTCTTATACACTAGGCTAAATGGTAGATGAAGATTGGATACGTCCTTGGTTTAGGAGACATACTAAACACTACGAAGATATATAATTAATTATTCCCTTTGTGAAGGAGGCGTTTGGATGACATCTTTTTTCCTGTACGTGGGTCGCGAACATTTTATCTACTGTTTGGCACATAATTCAAGGACTTGTTTATTGGGCTAAGGATCCACCCTGCACGTTGAGCCTCAAAACCACATTTTGTCCACTCACCTCTGCCTGCAGTTGAGTTTAAATCAGTTTTTAGAAGCACGATATATATTTTCAGATGTTATGATCAATTGAGTCATTTAGTTTAAACCTTAATGGCTGACATATATATATACACGTTCCACTAATGGAACGCCTCTCGCTTCCCAGATCGAGGGGCCACGTGGTCAGGAGAACCTCGTCCCTTCTGGTTGCCCTGCCGTCCCACCGGGAGCGCTGGCAGGGTGTACTTCAAACTAAGCTTAAGTGTCAAGTGTTAAGTTCCTCCTTGCCCTCGCAAGGGAAAGGCTAGGGTCAAGCTCTTCAAATTCCAAACACTAGGAATCGGACATCTCAAATTAATTAATTAATTTGTTAACACATCTCAGTCGCCCGCGACCTCTCTAGCGCGGGCGTCAAACCAGTTCATTCCCCGGTGCGGCCGGCCGAATATCGGCCCGGACGGGGCTGAAGCCATTGATTCCGCCGTAGCCCGCTAACGCGTAGGCTCGCGCGTCCCCGTCCGCCTGGGCTCCGCGGGTGCCCTACCGTGCCCGGCACTGCTGATCTCTCTTGCTTCGGGAGTAGGTGCCGGTGCCCGGGGACGGAGTTCGCTGTCTAAACATGGTAGCGCTAGGCCAGTGGGACCGCCGGGACCCACGTGCACTCACAAGTTGTTCTGCGCGTGGCGGCAGTATCAGACTGGGGCGCCCAAATGCTCCCCGGCTAAAGTTCATCCTGAAAGCGCCCACATTGTGCGGACAAACCAAGTCAAGGGCCACGTGGTCAGGAGAACCTCGTCCCTTCCGGTCACACTGTGCCTATCGGCCGGCCTCGAAGACCGAAATTGTGACTATGTCACCCTAAAAATTAATATATATATATATATATATATATATATATATATATATATATTATATATATATATATATATATATAAAGTAGAGTTGGCCTCTGTGTCTGTATCCTGATCTATCTATGATCTCTAAGATCTCGAGAACCCGTGGACGGATTTGCGAGCGGAAAGTACTGTTCGACTCGGGATGGTCCCAGGAATGTCACGGAGACATAAACATTTAAAAAATTTCGGGTTTTAAAATTAGCGTATTATTAGCACTAGCAGAAGAGAGAGGGATTCGAAGGGAGGGAGCGCAGCACTTCTAGCGCTTCTGACTACAGCACACCTTAAAATTAAAAAAACTTCGGGTTTTAAAATTAGTGTGTTACGCGTAATTAGCGCTAGCAGAAGAGGGAGGGAATCTAAGGGAGGGAGCGCAGTGCTCCCTCCAGCGCTTCTGTTAGCGTAATTAGCGTATTTCGGAACGTTAATTTTTCAACTTCATTATTCGGAATCAGTACGTCCCAGAGAACCTTCGTAACGTTAATTTTTCAACTTCATCCGATTGACATGGGACCAACGGCATGTGACAAGAGTGAAACATACAGGCTACATTTATTTGACGACAATGAGTTCCGACTTCCGACCTCGGTGGGATGACAGGCTGAGTCAACCCCCCTGGTGTGAAGGGGGAGGAGGAGGGGAGGGGGAAGAGAAGGGGAGGGGAACGAGGGGGAAGGGGATGGGAGGGGGGAGGGGGAAGGGTGAGGGGGAGGGGGAAGGGGGAGGGGAGGGGGGGAGGGGAAAGGGGGGGAGGGGGAGGGGAGGGGCCCCTTCTTCCCCTGGGCACCCCCGCACCCTTCCCTCCCCCCTTCCCCTCCCCCCTCCCCCCCCTTCCCCCTCCCCCCCCATTCCCCTCCCCTCCTCTTCCCCCTCCCCTCCTCCTCCCCCGCTTCCCCCTCCCCCCTCCCCCCCCCGTTCCCCTCCCCTCCTCTTCCCCCTCCCCTCCTCCTCCCACTCCCGTGCAAAGCCGGGTACCTCTGCTAGTATATATATATATATATATATATATATATATATATATATATATATATATATATATATATATACTCAGAGGCAAAAGTTATTGTGACATGGAATTTTTTCATTGGTAATCTTGTGAATGAATTTTTGGATTTGAACCAGAGAAAGAGTGTGTTAAAATGGTCGAAGAAACGCAACCAAGCAGTTGTTGTTCGAATTGCACGAAATTTGCAAGAAGCATGACATATTCGAGAAAAATGGCCAACAATGTTCACTTTAAAAGGCCAGACAACCAGACGCTTATCATTTCCACTCAATGCAGTCTTAAGAAGTGCAGAAGTCAGAAAAACACCTCTATTCATCGTTCTGGAACAAGTTCGACATACCACGCCTCGGGGAAAATGACAGATGGAGAGCTATAGGTATGCTTCAGTCTGGTACCTCGCAGCGTGATGTTGCTCGTCGATTCAACATCCATAGAAACACCATTTGGCACAGCTTCACCGAGCTGACGGTAGGACACGTGTCTACAGGTGCACAGGTGAACGTTACATCAGGCCATGTGTTCTGGAAGGGGATCATTTTGGAGGTGGGGGCATTATGATCTGGGGTGGGATAACAGCTGCAGCAAGAACGCCAATGATTGTGATTGAGGGGAACTTGAATGCTGTGAGGTACCGAGACGAGATTTTGCAAATGGCCGCTTTACCGTTTTTGCAACAGAACGGCCCTGGAGTGACGTTTCAACACGATAATGCCAGACCACACATTGCTCGAGTTGTACAGCAGTATCTTAATCAGAACAATGTTAATGTGTTACCCTGGCCTGCAAGATCCCCTGATTTGTCACCCATTGAACACGTCTGGGATGAAATGGAGCGACGTTACGACGTCATCCGAATCCTCCAAAAACGCTGCAGGAACTCCACCAAATCCTTCCTCGGATATGGAATGATCTTCCCAAGGACTTTCATCGACGTTTAGTGGCCTCAATGAGGCGAAGGTGCCAGGCCTGCATCAATGCACAAGGTGGACACACTCGCTACTGACTGTGTGAACTTGCTTGTGAACCCCCTCTTGTGTTGTGGCTCATTTGCATATGCCAGGTGCACTGTTCTTATGGACTGTTGATCGTTACCATACCTTGAAACATTTGTCTTTCCATGTAATAACATTTCATTCGCGGCAGTAAAAGTTTAACACTGATTCTGTTTGTTGTTTGTGTGTCACAATAACTTTTGCCTTTGAGTATATATATATATATATATATATATATATATCTCTATCTATCTATATATATATATATATATATATATATATATATATATCTCTATCTATCTATATATATATATATATATATATATATATATATATCTATTGTTGCGGAACTCGAGCCCACGAAGGAAAAGAGGGGGTTAAACCCTTTTCCCCCTCGGGCCTTCGAGTCCACGAGGCCGCTACCCACTTTACACTCGTGGGGCGGATTGCGGAGCAATTCCAGCCCCCACCCCCGTAGCGAGCGTGCGGAAGGGTATCTGGTCGAATCCCCAAGTACCTTCTATACACATGCCGCCACGAGAACGGGGACTGGACCTCGCACGAGTCACGCTGGTCTGATACGCCCGAGCGGTTTGCGTGTCACGTGACTCGTGCCGTTAATTCTTACTGAACCCGATTGAGCGGTTTTATTTCGGATAATGCGAAGCCAATGGTGGGAAAAGACGTGAATGGCCAAATGGAAGCAAAGAACACAGGTTTATAATTACAATTTGTGCAAATGATCAGGGCAAAGAGACACAGGGTAGAAACTTAATGTCCTTAACTTAATTCCCCGGACAGGGGCCCACTCGCTCACGCGGGGAAAAGGATGAAGAAGGACGCGCTCAAAGCGCGGCCGTTGGTGCCGTTCGCCCCGGTCAGCTAGTTGGGCGTGTCCCTCAAGATGTTCGCAGCACGTGCAGGGAGCCCCGGGCAGGGAGAACGTTGGGGTCCCGGGTCCCGGGAGAGATCGTCCTCGAAAGCGCTTATAACAGGGGCAGAACGCAGATTACAGTGAGAGTTCGTGCTTTCGATCACAGAGCGCAGAGAAAGATGATCACAGAGAGCCTCGATCACAGACACAGTTGCTTCAGAATCCCGGGACAGAGAGCTCGTTTGGGGATCTGGGGCAGGGTTTTATAGCCCCTCCCCAGAGTCTTACCTGAATGTTCGAAGCACCTCCCCTGGCCGCCGTCGCTGGCCACTCCCCTTCAGCTCCTCCCTCGGGCCTCCTAGACCTGTTCTGGGCATAGCACATGGCATTCCAGCCCAATGACGCCTCCACTTACTGGCCTGCCTCAATGCATACTAACACAGGAAAGGAGACTATGCTTACATTTAATAAGAAATAACTGGCTAAAGCGAGGCTACATGTTGTGGTGCAACTGATTAAGAGGGGGGTTTGCCTTTATTCTCAAAACTGCAACACTACCCCCCTCTCTCACCAGACTCGGCCCGAGTCGACCCCAGTCGGAACGACCGGTAGAGTCTGGCATGCAATTTACTTTTACTTTTAATGTGACACATAGGTGTAATCCACCTAACATTTATTCTAACCCATGTGTGCGATATTTTTAACACTAGATATGTGCATCCTAATGCGTTGAGCAGCTATTCTATCGGACTCACATCCACAACTATCTGTGTATTTTCGGAATTTTCAAACTAAACACATAGCCGGTGGGCAACATTCTTGTATTTACAATGCACAAACTTAATCTTTATTTACAATGCTACGACCCAGGACCTGCACTTTGAAAAAGAATTGGAGGAGAGAAAATCAAGCACTCAATATGGCACTTGCTGCTTGCATCTTACGTCTTCCGTGTGTGGCTAACAAAACCGGCTGGCCCTGACCGGCATACAGGCCATGTGAGGCATCAGGGCCATCTAAATCTTCCATCTTCACAACTGGCACACAATAGCACACAATTTCCTTTTCATTGGCCAGCAGGGCCACTCTCACGTGGTCCAACTGCGTGGCGTCAGTGCCACTCAACAAGTGGTCCGAAGGTGCAAGATGAGTTGCAGCAAGATGCTGCACAGCAGAGGTGCGAGCCATAAGGCTTGTGGTCCATAAGTGCAGCAAAGGTGTGTTTGGCAGCAGAGTGCTGCACAGTTCGGCTGCACAAGTGTACATGGCAGAATGTATGCCGCACAGGTGCAAAGGAGCTGAACAATTCGGCCTCCAAACGGTCCTGGGGCGGGGAGGGAAGACAAGGCGCAACAAGCAAAGGGAATGGCACACGGTAGCAAACGAAAACCAAGGTGGCCAGGCACCACCATACATGGTACGGTGCGGGGGGCGCGGTAGAGTGAGCGGAGCAAGCTTGTCCCTAACCATCCGTACCCCCCCACCGTTGGCTGCACTACCCTAGCCCCTCTTGTATTTACAATTCCTCTCTATGTCTTGTCTCCCATATCCCCCTCTATACCAAATTCGTCCCCAAATCCCTCCCAGGAAGGAAGGGATGGAACAAAAACAATGTCTCACCCACGTCGTGATGCGTCTTACTTCCAAACGGCTTACAGAGCCCTGGTGTGAAGCTCGTCCTCCTCGGTGACTGGCTGTGGATGGTGCGAAGGGATCTCGCATCCTAACTACAATAATAGCATTTACTCATTTAACCTACCCGGGGTCGTACCCTGCCAATCGGTCTCTTTAAACTATGTGGTTCTAAGAACCCGAATTCCCATTGCTCCACACTGTGGTGCCCTCCGAATTTGGGTCTCACCCAACGAATTTTCTCACTGTGCCCTCGCACAATTTCGGGGCTGGGTCGTGTGGCTCCACCAGCAGGTCTACCTACCTGCGCACCTCCGCCACTGAAGCCCCCTCCCGAGCTTGCCTGCTCCTTGCGACTACACTAACTGGGGAAGGCCCTCCCTGGCACTTACCCCCTCTATGCCCACCTCGGCATCGGGCAACCCGGGTCCTCCCCTGGGATCCTCGGGCCCCACTCATACACTATCCGAACCGGCTCCCAGAGCCTACCTGCGGCCTTACCTGGCCGACAAGCTACCAGTGACGGAGTGTCCCAATAACCACATGCACTAATTAAGCCACATGCCCAGCCATTCCACAGTCTACTGCACCCTACAAAGGCGTCAATATCCATTCAATTTACCTATGCCCTCTACCTGGCTTTACACTACCCCCCCCCCCCCCCCCCCCCCCCGGGCGTTCACGAATGGGTTCCACTCCCCCCCCCCATTCAATCCTTCGCACCATGCATTCCACACCATGCATTCCACACCTTTTATCTTGCACACCATATATCTTACACACCATTTATTTTGCACACCACTACTTTCACACACCATTACACAATTCCATCTATTCTCACACAGAATGCATCATCAAACACACAGCATCATCTAGCTAACTAATTTCCCCTAACACTCGTGCTTCCCTCGTCGTCCCTTTAAACTATGCACACCCTTTTATTTAACAACCACCTAAACTCTCTTCGTCCCCTCTACAGTTCAGGTGTCCTACTTAATTCTTGTCCCTAAGGTCTTCTAAATCCCTAACATTATCCTAGCCCTCCCTCGGCTAGCTTCGGTGCCCCATGGAGGCAACCATTGCTGGCCCCTCCATGGGCCTAACACTATCATCCCCCTAAACTAATGCTCATGGGCCCCCCATGGGAGGAATGGTTACCCTACCATTCCAACACGGGGGGTACACTACTCCCAGTCCTCTAAACTATGAGCCCCCATCTATGGAGGTGCTTTGTCACAGCTCGGCCTCGAAGGGCCGAGCGATCCATGCGGGTGGTTGGTCGCCTGTATGTGGTGTCCGTCCGGCATTGACGATCCGAGGGGGGAGGAATTGATGGGCCCAGGTGCCGGGCTCCATCCCTGCGCGGGGCCTGGCGGTCCCACACACGATGACCCAACCGACCACGGTCAGAGCACCTCGCCCGACAAGGTGCATGGCTCCGAAAACCCATACCTCCCCTCGAACCCGGCCGATCGCCCTTGCCGCCATACGGCGCCAATCATACCGTGCGGGGGCCGGAGGCACGAGTCGTGCCTCCGGTCCTTGTGAGACCGACGCAGCACGGATCCCCTCCGGTCCCTGCAGCACACAAATCACCGGGGGCTCGCGTATGCTACCCTTCCCACTAAGGACTACCCCGGTCGGTGTCGATGCCTGGGCCGCGTCCTCACCGCGCGCGACCCACTCCACACTCGCACACCCAGGTGCACACGCGCCCCCCACACACTTCGTTGTGCTCTCTTTCTCGCACTCCGGTGCACACTCCTCTTTTGCACACTCGGTCATCACACACTCTGGTGCACACTTTTCTTCTACACACTCGGCCATCGCACACTACTGTGCACACTTTTTCTTTACACACTCGATCATCGCACACTCCGGTGCACACTTCCCACACACACTCCGGTGTGCTCTCCCGCTCACACTCCGGTGCGCACTTCCTCTCCTCGCACTCCGGTACGCACTCTCTCCACACACACACTGGTGTGCATTCTCCCTCCCCCTCCGTTATCGCACACGCCGGTGCACACTCTTCTCTTACACACTCAATCATCGCACATGCCGGTGCACACCTTTCTTTTGCACATTCGGCCATCGCACACTCCGGTGCACACTTTTCTTCTACACACTCGGCCATCGCACACTCCTTCTCCACACACTCCGGTATGCACTCTCTCTCACACTCCGTACCACTCTCACTCGTACACCGCACAATGGGCCCTTCGCGAACGCCCGGGTCTCGCCTCCCTCCCAAGCTCGCCGAGCACCCGTTCGCGCCAAACACATTCCCGCCATTAGCGCCACTCACCTCGGGGCTCTCCTTCCCCTGCTTCTCCACCAGCACCTGAAAACTTTCCATGGGGTTAGCAAACGCGGCATCACGGTGCGAACACGAACCTTGCACGCATTCCATCATTAAAAATATATTAAAATGTACGTACAGTATACTGTACGTACGCGCAACTGCTGGTTCTCATTCAAAACAGAGGCGACGTACAGTATTCCTTTACTGTGTCTGTGTTAGCCATGGGTCCTAAGAAGGATAATGCTCGTGTTTCCAAGCGTAATGTGGTTACGATGGAAGATAAGTTAAATCTGATTAAAAGGTATGAAAAAGGTGAAAAAGTGTCGGTGATAGCGCATAGACTTTATCGCGAATCGGAACCGCAATGCGTCATGGGATCGGAAAGGGGCAATAGCGCCGCCGGCGGTCGCTGTCACTTTGACAGACTGCTTGTTTACATTGACACACTATGTGATCCTCACCACTTTAAACTACTTTTAGGACTTTTTTACTGTGACAAATTAACTGTGAAATGTGATCAGCTCATGAGCCAGTATTTGCAAGCCAAGGACACCGTCGCAAAACTGAAAGCCGCCATTGCAGTATGTAACAAGAAGCTTACTGTTTCGGACATAGCAAACTGTGATGAACTTGTGAAACTTTATGCAGGTTTACCTAGTTATGACCTGTTTAAGTGGTTATTAGCAGAAGTATCCCCTCATGCACAGAACCTTCATTATTATATGGGGAAATTATCAATGGAAGACAAGACCTGGCAAATAAACAATACTACAAAACTCGGAGTTAAGCGATCTCAATCTTTAGAGGATCAACTACTCATGACACTCATGAAGCTTCGGCTTAATCTTCGCGGCGAGGACCTCGCATTTCGCTTTGGATTGGATTAGGACAAAGCACCGTCTCCCAAGTTTTGTTCGCAAGTGTACAGCCAATATAAGTCAAGACCTACTCTTAAGTGCCTTGTTGGTATTACACCTAGCGGAACAATTTCATACATTTCCAAACCTACAGGAGGAAACACGTCGGACAAAAAAATTGTGAAGATGACGAACATTGTAGACAAGTTCCAGCCCGGCGATATTTGTATGGCCGATCGAGGTTTCAACATTCAGGAACTGTTCTTGCATAAGCAGGTTGTTTCTCTTCTCCAATGGGAACCCCCCTTTCCCTCAAATATTTCTTTAAATCGCTGGATTTTAATGTCAAAAAACGCTGAATTTTTTCACATTAGCCATCTTACTTTCCGTAAACACAGCGTCGATCGTAGACAGACGCTTCCTCTTCTGGGTTCGTGTTTACCTTTGCCCCCTTTTCGATCCCATCATGCTTTGCGGTGGAGCGCCCTCTGTTGATATTTACCGATTCGCGATAAGGTCTATGCCTTAGGGCTGCCACGGTCGACGGTATCGACCATCATTCATGATAGGGAACGTATTCTCGCATACGTCACTGAAAAAGCGCCGCCGGCTAAGACTGCTAAAATGTGTGTTTGTGTTCAGAAGAGACACCATGTTTAAGGTGAATAACATAATCTTATTAATTTTATTTATTATTCTTTACAAATTCATTTATTAATTGTGTTCATTACTCATTAAAAAAATATGACTAAAATGTGTTTGTAGTGTTCTTTAAGGTTTAGCGATAGTTTATATACTTTCGCGAGTTATTAGTCCCCTACCAGTGTACACCGGAGGGGACTATAGGTTTGCACGCCGTCCCTCCGTCCGTCAGTCCGTCAGTCCGTCAGTCCGTCACGCAAAGAACAGTTTTCCGGACTTTTTTTCTAAACGCTTAATGCTAATGATTTCAAACTTGGCCCATCGTTTCCTCATGATAAGTTACAGATCACGTTCGAACGTCACGACGTTTCGATCATTTTTGACAAAGTTATGGCACTTTGAACTTTGGGAATTCTGATAATTCTGATGATCCTTAACTCAGTGCCATTTTAAGTTTTAATTTCCTTTAAAAAAGATTTTCTCTGCAATAATAGGACCGATTGAGATCAAATTTTCACCATAGGAGGGACTCGGTCTGTAGAATATTTTAATGGTAATTATGACGTCACAGGTCACGTGGTTCGGGCGCCATATTGTTTTTCGTGAAAACACGAAAACCCCTTTTTCTCTGCAACGGCTGAACAGATCGAGGCCAAACTTTGCAAGCAGAATCACATACCCATGACGAACAAAAAAGTCAGCGAGCATGACGTCATGCGTCACATGGTTTCAGAGTTATGACGTTTTTAAGCATGAATCTTTAAAACCGACCCCCTCCCTCATTTTTGATCCAATCGAGGGGAAACTTCACAGATCTGTTCCGCATGTCAGTCTACTAAAATGTCGTTTTGGAATTTGCGATAGCTCACGTCGTTTGGCAGACATCGTTAATTAAACGAAAATATTTTAAAAATGGATATCTCTTGAATCGCTTTATTGATCGACGTGAAACTTCATACTATAGTAGAAGGCATGAAGAGTAACAAGTGTGCAAGATGTCAAGATGATTGGATGTACGGTCTGGAAGCTAGACGTTGTTATTGCGTGAAGAAGAAGAGGCGTCAAGTGTGCGGATTTAATTATTTATCACATGTACAGACTGAAAGCATCGTTGGATACGACCTGTCGCGGTCATTTTAACCTCAAATAAAATTCTAATTTAAGATTTGTCAATAGCTGAGGTATATTAACAAACGAATAAAACCGATTTGGTCAAATTCTGACTTTTTTAACTCGATCGCATTTGACAGAGTTGTGACAAGCTGAGGAAGAAGAAACCTCGCATTGGCTTCTCCAATGTGCCATAAAAAAATGGATATCTCTTGAATCGCTAGTACCTCAGACCGTGAGTTGGTAATAATTTATATAATTCACACAGTGCAATACGTGCAGGCTGCTCCACGGAGCGACCTTGCGGGCTTATCAACGAGGTGAGGCATGACACACGTGTCTCAGCATACCTCAGATCAAGTTTGAAAAACAGCATCAACCGTGCATAAATTTGCATATTCGATCATTTTTGACAAAGTTATGGCACTTTGAACTTTGGTAGGGGACATGTATTGCAGCGCAATACTCCGAATGCTTGTTTACTCTAGTTTTACGGTGTTTGTCTTCATTTTAAGGCATTTTTAAGGCTTTTTTTTTTTTTTTTTTGTATACAAGATCGAGGCTCGTGAAAGAGCTAAAAGGCATTACGCCCAGTTTACGTCAAAAACCGAGTTACGTCACGGCTTATGGAACCAATTAATGATGTAGGCCGGGGTATTACTATACATATATACACAGTCACATGAAAAAGTAAGTACACCCCATGTAAAGTTTTGACTTTTTCAACATACAGATATTTGATCTTCATTTCAACAATATTGACAGATAAAGGTGATATAATATAACAAATATGAAACATTTACATTTTGTAGTCCATTGTATCTATCTATAATTCCAGTAATCTCTGTGTGTGTGTGTGTCTGTCTGTCTGTATGTATGTATGTATGTATGCGACCGCTGTTTCTCGACAACTACCGGTCCGATATACTTGAAACTTGCCAGGTATATTGCTGGGGACCCGAGGATGTGCCTTTTCAAGGTTTGAAATTAATCGGACAAGTGGTTCCCAAGGTATGGTCACCGTACTCGCAAGCCGTTCGCTTTGGCTTTGTGAATGGACCAAACCATTTCATGTAAATAGAGGGGGGGGGTTCTGTGGTCGTTGCGAATGGACCAAACCATTTCATGTAAATAGAGGGGGGGGGGTTCTGTGGTCGTTACTGCCACGTGGTTTCAAAGTTTTTTTTTGTTGTTGTTGTTTGCACGCATGTTTTTTTGCACGCACGTACGGGCAAGCACGTACGGGCGTGCCCGTACGTGCGGGCACGCCCTAGTAATTTAAATAAACATAAATGCAAATTTCGCATGTGGAAAAAGTAAGTACACCTTTGGCTCTAATCGGTGGTATTGCCCCCTTTGGTAGAAACAACCTCAAGTAGGCGTTTCTTACAACTGTCTACCAGTCTCTGACATTGACTGGGAGAAATTTTTGCCCACTCCTCCATGCAGAATTCTTTCAGCTGTGTGATGTTTGAGGGGTTTCTTGCACGCACAGCTTGTTTCAAATCCCCCCACAACATCTCCATGAGATTTAGATCCGGGCTTTGACTTTACCATTCCAGATCTCTCCATTTCTTTCTTTTCAGCCATTCCTTGGTGGATTTACTGGTATGTTTAGGGTCATTGTCATGTTGCAAGGTCCACCTTCGGTTGAGCTTCAACTTTCCGACAGATGGCCTCACATTATCCTCAAGCACCCTATTGTACAATGAAGAATTCATACTGGATTATATGATGGTGAGCTGCCCAGGCCCAGATGCAGCAAAGCTGCCCCAAACCATAATATTTCCACCACCATGCTTTACAGTTGGTATCAGGTTCTTGTGGACAAATGCTGTCTTTGGTTTTCGCCAAACATGTCTTCTGGTACTGTGTCCAAATAGCTCTACCTTTGACTCATCTGTCCAGAGCACATTGTTCCAGAAGTGCCAAGGTGTTCATTGGCAAACTTTAGTCTTGCCCTGATGTTCTTTCTGGACAGCAAAGGTTTCCTCCTGGCACACCTCCCATGTAGATCAAATTTGTGCAGCCTCTTTCTAATGGTAGACTCGTGCACTTTGACATCAACAGTGGCAAGAGCTACCTGTAGGTCCCGTGATGACATTCTGGGGTTCTTAGAGACTTCTTTCAGCATCTTGCGGTCTGCTCTCGGGCTGAACTTGCTGGGGCGGCCTGGCCTGAACAAGTTGGCAGTTGTTTGGGATCTTCTCCACTTGTAGATGATCTTCCGGGCAGTCGAATGATTGATTTCAAATTGTTTGGAGATCTTTTTAAATCCCTTCCCAGACTCGTAGGCATCTATAACCTTCTTTCTGAAGGCCTCAGAGTGCTCTTTTGATCTAGGCATGGTGACGCCGCACACTTCAACAACAAAGAGCAAACCAAACGAAATGTCTGAGGTTTAAATTAAATAAGACAGGTTCCTCCAAGATCCTCTCTAACGATGTTCTAATCATTTGCATCTGAGCTGGTGCACCTGATTCTAATTTTAGGTATTTGAAGTAGTGATAAATGTAGGGGTGTACTTACTTTTTCCACATGCGAAATTTGCATTTATGTTTATTTAAATTATACAATAGACTACAAAATGTAAATGTTTCATGATATTTGTTATATTATATCACCTTTATCTATCAATATTGTTGAAATGAAGATCAAATAGCTGTATGTTGAAATATGTTGAAAAAGTCAAAACTTTACATGGGGTGAACTTACTTTTTCACGTGACTGTATATATATATATATATATACACACACACATACATACACACACCTACACATACATACACATATATATACACACAAACACACACACACACACACACATTTGCAGTGTGGCCCCGTTATAACGCGATCGTTGAGGTCCATAAAATGTCATCGCGAAAAAAGCGGGGTCATGCTAAATCGGGGTTCAAGAAAATCAGCGTTCAAACTGATCCAATGTTGACCTGACATCCCAAAACATCCTAAAACAACAAATAAAAACATTCAAGAATGTTAGCAATCATCATTTACAGTTTATTTATTAAAAAGGTGATCGAGTGTTCCTTGCTGGAACGCAGCATGTCGCTGGCTGCGAGCGAAATCTAGAATGCTTCTGAGTTGGAGGATTTTTATGTGGTCCACCTCCTGGGTCTCCAGCCAATGGAGGCTAGCCTTGAGGTGTTCAATGGCTTCAGACACTTTTGGGGGTGGGGGTGGAGGCTCTTCATTATCAGCTTCTTGTGGCTCGAGAACCGGTACACTTGCCTCCGCCAGTGCTATAGTATCTTTGGCTGTCTTCAGGCATTTGGCTTTTAGTCCTGCTTCTTCTTCAACTTTGCAAAGCGACGCACGTAACTTTTCTTCTTGAGATTTCCAGCCACGAAGTGTTGATTCCGGTTTCCCGAGGTCTCGTGCAACTTGAGTTTGACTTCTAGTCTTGATCGCGTCAAGTGCGTGAAGCTTATCTTTCACTGAAAAAGATTTTCTTTTTCTGGCAGTTCAGTTTGTTCCATTTCCGGAAAGTGGTTCCGGAAAGAGCACAAAAGAAGGTCCAATGACTCATCGCGTTATACCCGAATTTGTGTTAAATCGGGGCGCGTAAAATCGGGGTTTCACTGTATATATATATCTTGGGGGAAATGCCAGGGCATAGAAAAGGCCCCTTTATATGGTACTAGCTGAGGTACCCGGCTTCGCCCGGGTTGAATAAGAATAATACAAATATATGATGAAAAGAACATGTATATTTTAGAGCAATATCACAGTACATTTCCTACATGACGTTTTGTCAATTTTCAATTTCTCAAAACCTCTTGGTATACAACATTTCTGTATTTCTTACTTGGTGCCAAGACATAAAGATTGCTTGGTTTTCCAACCCTCAAGCAGCCCACGTACAGCTGGCCATGGGAAGTACCCGGCATTGCCGGGCGGGGGAAGGGAGGGGAGGAGGAAGGGGAGGGGAGGGGAACGGGGGGGGGGGGAGGAGACGGTGGGGAGGGGAGAAGAGGGGGGGGAGGGGAGAAGAGGGGGGGAGGGGAGAAGAGGAGATGGGAGAAGAGGAGGGAGGGGGAGGAGGAGAGGGGAGAAGAGGAGGGAGGGGTGAGGGGGGAGTGGAGGGGGAGGGGGGGAGGAGAGGGGGAGGGGGGAACGGCTAGCTTGGCAAGCGATAGCAGGCTTTTTACTTTTATTTTTACCTCAATGAGGGCTATATATATAGTCCGTGCTTGGAGCCTTAAAGTTCAACATAAAGTTTTTTTATGAAAAATAATGCAGATGTATAACAATCCACCAATGCAAGTTCAGAAATGAATGCAGATCCTTTACTTTGCGATACAAACGCAATTCCCGCCATTTCCACTCACGATCGAGGCCTCCACAGTCCACAGTGACCGCGCCTCTTCTTCCTCCTACAACTTCGTCTCACTTCTTTCACTCAAAATGCACGAAATTCTGCCGCATTAAATTATGTAGAGGCCTCGTCGGGGGGATATAAGGTAGATAAGGAAGGCGTTGTAACAGAAGCATCAAAATAAAATTGGACGAACATAAGGAAATGGGAGCTATTCTGGACCCACAGCCAAACCCGACAAACCATTGCAATACACCCCGAACGTCTAGCGCCGCCACAAACTACACCATGGAATTGCAGCTAGCGCGGTTTTTTTAAACCATTGATATTAAAATAAAACGTAGCCTAAAACCACCGGGATTTTATGCTGATTCCGAATCTGGCTAAAACTTTTCTCCGATGTGTAGTTCTTGAGTTATAAGCGGACATCCAGACAGACACACACACACACAGACACTCCTCCTTTATATATAGAGATGTGCCATGTGGCAAACGATAGAACAGAAAGGAAATTCCCTTTGCCTGTAGAAAATGCCAAACAATAGAAAATAAGGGACATTCAAAAAATCTCGTGTGCATTCTGGACTACCCTTGTGTTCTTCGGAACCAAGTAATGCTCTAGAAAAGTTAATATAAAGGAGCGCCAATTTGATTCATCCAGATACACGAAGAAGTAAATGTATTTTAACCGATATATGTAGGGCGCACCTTTATATGAACATTTCCAGAGCATTACTTGGTCCCTCCTAAGAACACAAGTGTAGTCCAGCAAAATGTATGCTGTCAAGTAGGTGATTACTTGATTACAAACCCCCTGTCTGTATAAAAGCAGTATTGGAACAGACTGTTATTACACCATCTGAAGCATTATTTGGACAATATTTCACTGCAGGACGTAGCATATTGCTATCATCATGGCGAGAAAAAGGCAATTAACAAAGGAAGACAGACAGACCATTATAACCCTTAAAAGTGTGGGTCTTTCCTTTAGAGAAATTGCAAAGAAAGCCAAGGTGTCAGTGAGTGCAGTTTCCTACACCATCAAAAGGCACTTGGAAACGAGGAAACACTGACAGGAAGAGGTCCAGCAGACCCAAAGCCACAACAGAATCAGAAGACAAGTTTCTGAGAGTCAACAGCTTGCGTGATAGGCGGCTCAGAGGACAACAGCTTCAAGCACAGCTTAACACTGGTCGAAGTAAGCAAGTCTCAGTTTCAACTGTGAAGAGAAGACGTCGAGCTGCAGGTTTGACAGGTCGAGTTGCAGTAAGAAAGCCATTGCTAAGATGGCAAAATAATAAAAAGAGGCTTGCCTGGGCCATGAAGCACCGCCAGTGGACTACTGAAGACTGGAAGTAGGTCTTATGGACCGATTAATCAAAATTTTAAATCTTTGGTTCATCACGCAGGGTTTTTGTATGCCGTCAAGTAGGCGAAAGGATGGTTACTCAGTGTGTGACACCAACTGTCAAACATGGAGGAGGAAGCGTGTTGGTCTGGGGCTCTTTTGCTGGATCCAGAGTCGGCGACCTGCACAGAGTGACTGGCACCCTGAACCAAAAGGGCTACCACAGCATTTTGCAGCGCCATGCAATACTCTCTGGTATACGCCTCGTTGGTCAGGCGTTCGTCCGACAGCAAGATAATGACCCTAAACACACCTCCAGGCTATGTCAAAACTACTTTGAGGAAAAGAAGACTGGAGTCTTCAAATCATGGAATGGCCAGCACAGTCTCCAGACTTAAACCCCATCGAGCTGGTTTGGGATGAACTGGACAGAAGGGTGAAAGCAAAGCAACCTACAAGTGCGACACATTTGTGGGAACTTCTGCAACAGTGTTGGGAAGAACTTCCCGAACAATATTTGATTTACATTGTCGAAAGAATGCCACGAGTGTGTTCGGCGGTTATATCTGCAAAAGGTGGCTACTTTGCCAAGTCAAAAATTTAAATTAAATTTTGTTAATCAAAATGATTCTACGATTTCTTTTTTTATCTCCAATTGTTTATTTGTTCTATGCTTAATTTCAGAGTACATTGAGACATTAAACTGCGTAAATTTCAATAATAATTGGAAAAATTGAGGTGATCTAAAACTTTTGACTGGAAGTGTATATATATATATATATATACACAAAGAATTAAGTTAAGCACCCCCCCCGTTTTTTTACAACCTCGCACATTACAAGTTTGTTGTCGTCAAAACAGTGTAATATACCCATGATATTGCTATATTTTCTGGAGAAGTGATATTATGGTCACATAAAAACATAACAATCATGCCGTTTTCAATATTTTATTCTGAATAATTTAAGGTGAAATTTTTTGGGAATTTTAGGCATATTTTCACCTCAATTTAAGTATGGAGCTATAGGTCCATCACGGACAGTGTGGATGACGTTTATGTTTTCTAACGTACAGTCATTGTTCTGAGAAGACCTCTAGCGATCTTTGCGTCAATAACGTGTGTAGGACCCACGTGATCGGATCACTGACTCAACCCTACGTCTCATAGACCCTGTAAGCCGTCGTATGCGTTGCTGTGGCAGGTTGTTCCATTCCCGATGTAATGCACGTTCCAATTCATCCAGATTGGCTATTGGAGGGACCATCTTCGCAATTTGTCGTCCCAACATGTCCCAAACGTGCTCGAGGGGGTTCAGGTCAGGACTGTACGCAGGCCAGGGGATGGTTGTCACAGCACCTTGCTCCAGCAAGGCTCGGACGCGTCTCGCACGGTGAGGCCTGGCGTTGTCCGGAAATCCTGAATACCACCGTAATCCCGCACTTCGATGACCACACCCTCGCCAGCAGACCCATCTTCATGGATGACAACGCCAGGCCTCACCGTGCGAGACGCGTCCGAGCCTTGCTGGAGCAAGGTGCTGTGACAACCATCCCCTGGCCTGCGTACAGTCCTGACCTGAACCCCCTCGAGCACGTTTGGGACATGTTGGGACGACAAATTGCGAAGATGGTCCCTCCAATAGCCAATCTGGATGAATTGGAACGTGCATTACATCGGGAATGGAACAACCTGCCACAGCAACGCATACGACGGCTTACAGGGTCTATGAGACGTAGGGTTGAGTCAGTGATCCGATCACGTGGGTCCTACACACGTTATTGACGCAAAGATCGCTAGAGGTCTTCTCAGAACAATGACTGTACGTTAGAAAACATAAACGTCATCCACACTGTCCGTGATGGACCTATAGCTCCATACTTAAATTGAGGTGAAAATATGCCTAAAATTCCCAAAAAATTTCACCTTAAATTATTCAGAATAAAATATTGAAAACGGCATGATTGTTATGTTTTTATGTGACCATAATATCACTTCTCCAGAAAATATAGCAATATCATGGGTATATTACACTGTTTTGACGACAACAAACTTGTAATGTGCGAGGTTGTAAAAAACGGGGGGGGTGCTTAACTTAATTCTTTGTGTATATATACAGTATATATATATATATATATATATATATATATATATATATATATATATATATATATATATATATATATATATATATACACATTTTTATATACATGTATACATATATACATATATACATTATATACATATATACATATATAACATTATATACATATATACATACAGTGCATTCACAAAGTTTTCAGACCCCTTCACTTTTTTCACATTTTGTTATGTTGCAGCCTTATGCTGAAATCGTTTGAATTCATTTTTTTCCCTCATCAATCTACACTCAATACCCATAATGACAAACAGAAAACAGGATTTTCGAAAGTTTTCCAAATTTATTAAAAAGAAAAAAACTGAAATATCACATTGACATAAGTATTCATACCCTTTGCTATGACACTTGAAATTTAGCTCAGGTGCCTCCCATTTCTCTTGATCATCGTTGAGATGTTTCTGCACCTTGATTGGAGTCCACCTGTGGTAAATTCATTGATTGGACATGATTTGGAAAGGCACACACCTGTCTATGCAAAGTCTCACAGCTGACGATGCATATCAGAGCAAAAACCAAGCCATGAGGTCGAAGGAACTGCCTGCAGAGCTCACAGACAGGATTGTGTCGAGGCACAGATCTGGGGAAGCCTACAAAAAAAATTCTGCTGCATTGAAGGTTCCCAAGAGCACAATGGCCTCCATAATTCTTAAATGGAAAAAGTTTGGAACAACCAGGACTCTTCCTAGAGCTGGCCGCCCGGCCAAACCGAGCAATCGGGGGAGAAGGACCTTGGTAAGAGAGGTGACCAAGAACCCGATGGTCACTCTGGCTGAGGTCCAGATATCTTGTGTGGAGATGGTAGAAACTTCCAGAAGGACAACCATCACTGCAACACTCCACCGATCTGGGCTTTATGGCAGAGTGGCCAGACGGAAGCCTCTCCTCAATGAAAGACACATGAAAGCCCGCCTGGAGTTTGCAAAAAAGCACCTAAAGGACTCTCAGACTGTGAGAAACAAGATTCTGTGGTCTGATGAAACCAAGATTGAACTGTTTGGCTTCCGTCTGGAAGCCGTCTTGAGTGTAGATTGATGAGGGAAAAAAATGAATTTAAACGATTTCAGCATAAGGCTGCAACATAACAAAATGTGAAAAATGTGAAGGGGTCTGAATACTTTCTGAATGCACTGTATATACAGTTGGACCCCGCTATTCGCGGAATCCGCATATTCACGGTTGATAAAATGTGACATGTTTCTTTATTCGCGGAAAAATATTTCACGGATTCGGGGGGTTTTTTATATTCGCGGCCGTGTTCCGCGAAATTGTGGGGGGTTTTCCCCCCTATTTGCGGCCATGCTCCGCAAATTCGCGGTTTTTCAGGGGCGTAAAAAAAAAAAAAGCATCTACGATCTAAATGTGTCAAGCTCACCTAGCTTGACACATTTATAAAACCCATCTTTCGCCAGCCATGCATAAAGCAGCTGGATGTACACAAAAAAAACATCTTATGCAAACCACGAGCCTGACCTGCTTATACAGTACAGTACCATGCATTTCCTGCTGTATGATTTGCGTTTTCATGGCTTTGTCGGGAGCGAATTTTATCCGCACTATTAGCGAGCTTCGCAGGATATCCCGTCAACAAGTCAACTCCGCAAATTATACAATGAAAACGCTTCGGGGGATGTTCCATCAGCGACTAAAACAAATCTAATCAACCCCGCAAATTATAGAATGCAAATGCTTCATTAAATCTATTATTGAAATTAGCAGATAGGCTCAATACAGCACATGGTACCTGGTGTCGTCGTTTTTTAAAATTTGAAGAAGCACTTTTTATGTCATCATGTGCATTTATGTTTTTTATTTAATCGTGAAACTGTAATCATGTGCATTTGCGGTCGAAATCATTTTAAACTTTCAAAAATTTCCTCTATCAATCAGGAACCACTGGGAACCTATAACGTATCCCCGTTTTCCCCATTGAAACAATGCCGCGCCTTGCATTCATGGGATTTTCATCGACCTTCGTGGATTTTCGTCGACCTTCACGAATTTTCGTCGACCTTCGCGGAATTTCGTCGACCTTCACGGGATTTTCATCGACCATCACGGGATTTTCGTCAACATTCACAGGATTTTCATCCAGATTCGCGGATTTTCGTCAACATTCACAGGATTTTCATCGACCTTCGCGGATTTTCATCGACATTCGCAGATTTTCGTTGGCATTCGTGGGTTTTGTCTTGCCATTTCGGGACTTTCATCGACCTTCGCCGATAATTATTGTCGACATTCTTGGGATTTGCCTCACCATTCGCAGATCTTTGCCTCACCATTCGTGGTTTGTTCCTCACTATTCATGGATTTTTGTGACTTGGGAACCTAATAATTAAATAATTAATCGATGAATTGATTAATCAATAAATCAAAAATAGCCTTTACAGCCAAATCACTTGGTCATTGTCATGTCTAAATATCAGCTTCCTAACTCAAAAGGTGCCTTAGATAATGCCCAGATGCGAAAGGAAATAAATAAGTACTTAATTAATCGATAGTAATTAAATAACTAATCAATTAATTGATTTATCAAAAAAACAAAAAATACGGTTTTTGCCAAAGCGCTATTGTGCCGAAATGCATCTGGCAGGTTCCCATTGCCTGACCACGTGATCTCGTTGTCAGAGATAGAGTGCAGAAGACACGATCAAGGTTCCTCATACTGAGGACAGAGAGAGAAAATATGATCCAAATCCTTGGGAACCTTGCACCGGTCACACAACCCCGTCGGGTGATGCCCTATCCTGTATAGATGTAAGTTGAGAGAACAGTGTCCAAGTGCAAGCTCAAAGCTGTCTGGTCCCTTCGGGCGAGCCGAGGAAACGAGCCAGAGGATTCGACCAAAGGGTGCACCTTGTGGCAGCACCTCCCCTTGGTGGAGGAATCCCACTGAGATTGCCATATAGTGTTGATTTTGAGTCCAATTAAATTAGAGTGTTCTGCTGGGCCCAGCGGAACCGGGGTTTCGAAATCCGACCTTCGGGCTGAGAGCGCGTTTGGCTTCCTGGTCGCATGCTTCATTATCTCTGTGAGATCTCTCGAGAGCACACGACAGCATATGATCTGACGAATACAACAGGCATTTTAAGGCCATTTTCCCTGCAAGAGTGGGGGTTAGCCTTGCGGTCCCCATGACAATGTTCTCCATTTTGCCCTATTTTCTGCATCTCCCCTTGTTAACCCCCTTGCCTGCATTTCTTCTTCAACCATCTTTAGCCAAGTCTTTCTCGGTCTTCCCCATCCTCTACTTCCTTCTACATCCATTTCCATCATTCTTCTCAACCGGTCACTTTCATCCTTCCTCAACACATGACCAAACCATCTCAACCTGTTTCTCTTCACAGCATCTATCACAGGCTCTATTCCCATCATCTTTCGCAATTCATCATTTGTCTTCCTCTCTCTCAACGATACTCCACACATCCACTGAACCATTTGCATTTCCACCCATTCCAGCCTTCATTGCTGCTCCACGTTCATTACCCATGTCTCGCTCCCATAAATCATAACACTTCTCACACATGCAGCATACACCTTTCCCTTCAGCTTCAATGACACTCCCCTCCTCGTCAGCACGCCACTCAGTTCCCGAAACTTCTTCCATGCACATCTCACTCGAGCAACCGTTGCCGAGTCTGATCCACCTTCTCCATTCAGCATGTCTCCGAGGTAATAAAATGTTTTCACACCTTCCAGCTTCATGCCATCTCCAAGATCCAACTCAACATTTCCTCCATCTGCAGCTCCCTCTGTGCACACCTTACACTTGAATGTAGCTGCCACACTGGTTAATGACCCTCTCAAACCACTACATTTTTGATGAACCCACTCAGCGCACATTGTACATTGAATGGAATTCAATTGGAATTCAATTTTCAATTGGAATTGGATTGGAAATTGAATTGAATTGGAAATTGAATTGAATTGGAATTCAATTCAATGGAATGGAATTCAATTGGCTTCCGCTTCCGGTCTTGCCGGCGAGGTTTCGTTTATTCGCAGCTGTCCACGCTCTCCATCGAAATCGAAGTTAAGTAATTGTTCCCATTTGTATTTTCGTTATAACTGTATTTATTTTATGGTGTGTGTACGTATAGTGTCCCCCGAGGAAGATTTTCGGTGCAAATCTTTCATACCTGTATAGAAAATCGTGTTAATTCGTGTCGTGTCTTTTGAGGCCTTGTACAGTGTCCAACCTTGAGGCTTTGTTTTTCTCTCAGCGGTCCGTCGTTTGTGCTCCAATAACTTTCGTTCTCTTTTTCCCCCAGTCTTTTCACCCCATCTTCCTTGTTTAAAATCTCAACTAAAAAAAAAACAAAAAATCTAAAAAAAACATTTCCTTCTCTGTTCTTTTTCGTTGTTCTCATTCGTTTATTCGTTCTTATTCATTCGTTCGTTCTTCGAACACGTGTTTCTCCCCCATTTCCCCAGACAGTTTTCACTGTTAAACTTTAAAATGTTTACACTTTCCCCTCAAGTTCTGTATTCCGTCGTATATTATAACACCTTTTTCTTCTTCTTCTTTAAAAGGTTGCTTTCGGCTTGCTCACCAAATCTATTCATCCCAAAAAAAAATTCCATCTCTTACAGTGCCTTTTTTCTACATTCCCTAAACTCTCCTGCACTCCATCCTCCCTCCAGCGTCCTTAAACGTATTTTTGACTCAAAGGTCACAAGAAACTCATTTTGCAATAAATGTTCGTTTCCCATTAATCGTACACTTTCTAAAATCCAATCACCCCTCCCCTCCAAATCTTCCTCATCACCCCTCCCCTCCAAATCTTCCCCATCACCTATCCCTTTCAAATCTTCCCCCTTGCCCCTCCCCTCCAAATCCTCCCCATCACCCATCCCTTTCAAATCTCCCCCCTTGCCCCTTCCCTCCTAAACTCACCCCACACCCCTCCCCTCCAAGACTCCCCCTCACCCCTCCCCTCCTAGACTCCCCCCTCACCCCTCCCCTCCAAATCTCCCCCATATCTCATCCCTTTCAAATCCCTCCCCTTGTCCACTCCCTCCTCGCCCCTCCCCTTCAAATCTCCCCACCCTCATTTCTTCTCAATTTCCCCCCTCTCACTCCCTCTCCTCAAAGCGTCCTCCCCGCTTCTTCCCCCTTCCAACTCTCACTTCCATCTCCCCCAACCTTCTGCCTCGCTCTTCCCCCTCCTCAAATAACACCTCATTGTGCCTCACCCAATCACCATCAAACCTTTTGTCCGCCCCATCCTTCCCTTTCTCCGAGCTATTCTGAAATCTCTGACACACCTTCAACAGCTCTCCCTACCTCTTCCACCTCTTCCACATCTTACCCAACCCCTCCTCCCCCCTGTTCTGTATCCGATGCTCCCTCTTCCTCTTCATTACCGGTATGGACCTCAAACATCCGGGGCCTTCGTTCAAACTTAACTGATCTCTCCATACAGGTGACAAACCAGACGTGATCTGCTTAACAGAAACTTTCCTCCTTCAGGATGTCTCTGATTCCTTAGTTTCTCTCCCGGGTTACTCCCTCTTCCGGTATGATAGACCTGAGCCTCGTCCTGGAGGTGGGGTTGCTATCTTTATCAAAAACTCTCTTCCTCACTCGCCCTGCACTGCACTCTCTCCACCTCACCCCCAGGAATACATCTGGCTACGACTTCCCCTTCGCTCCCACCTCTTGTTCATATGTGTGTTGTACCGTCCACCAAACAGCGATGACTCCATCTACATCTCGCTGTCTGATAATATGGATCAACTTCTACCCACTCATCCCAACTCTCTCTTCCTCATATGTGGTGATTTCAATTGTCACCATGCCAGTTGGCTGGGTGTGGGTACCTCTCTCACCAGCCATGGCTCCTCAGCAAAGGACTTCTGCGACTCACTGGGACTGACACAATCTGTCAATTTCCCGACCCGGATCTCAGTCAACGGAGCATCCTCTCTTCTGGACTTGGTTATGACTAACTTCCCTGAAAATGTCTGCTGCTCTTCTTCTGCTCCAATCGGCTCATCTGATCATGTGCTTGTTAAAGTGGACATCTCTCTGACCATTCTCAGGGAGCCTGCTCAGCGTCGACGGGTCTGGCATTTCACTCAGGCCAACTGGCACAGTCTTCAAGCAGCCATCAATCATCTGGACTGGTCTCCCATCTCTACCACCTCTGACATCAACTCATCCTGGGAATTCTTCCAAAGTAAATTGCTCTCTCTCATGCACAGATTTATCCCATCTCGTCTTCAGTTGTCATACCCTTCCTCCCGTCCATGGTACACGGAATCTTGTGGTTAGGCTGTTGCCCAGAAACAACTTGCCTTCGTCTCCTGGAAAGCAAATCCAACGGAAGGAAATCTCATTTCCTTTCACAAAGCCCGAAACAAGTGTGTGTCCACCCTCAGGAGAGCCAGGAAACAATATCTCTCCGTTCTCAAGACCGAACTCTCTTATCTGTCTCCCTCTTCCAAATCCTGGTGGCGTCTGGTCAAATCTGTTTCTGGTGTTTGTTCCCCCTTCATCCCCTCCCTTACCTCAAACGACTACACAGCTGACTCCGCACGTGAAAAAGCTGAATGCCTAAACTCTGTGTTTGCCTCTAAATCTTGTGTCCCAATCCCATCCCTCTCTGTACCCACCGTACCCAGTCGTACCCAGTCGTACCCAGCTGCTCCTGAACTCTGTGTCCTTTCCTCCTGACAAGGTGGAAAAGTTTCTGTCAACCCTCGACTCTGATTCTGCAACTGGACCTGACGGCATCAGCCCACGGGTCCTAAAATCCTGTACTTCTGCTCTTTCACTCCCTCTCTCTGTTCTCTTCACCCTCTCTTTTGCTCAAGGTCAACTGCCTTTACATCTCCTTGGAAATCAGCCAACATCACCGCTTTGCACAAAAAAGGTGCAACAACAGATCCTAGCAATTACAGACCAATCAGCCTTTTTTTTTTGTTTTTTTGTTTTTTTGTATACAAGATCGAGGCTCGTGAAAGAGCTAACATTAATCACACAAAAAGACAAACCGACACACAAAACACAAAAAACAAGGGGAGCGGCAGACAAGATGGGGAGAGAGGGGGAAGGACACAAAAGAGAGGGGGAAGAGGGGGAAGGACACAAACACAACATTTGAGAGCAGGGACATCGGGAGGACTTGGGGGGAGGTGGGAGAGGAATAAAACATATGAACACTGCAAGGACTCTGGGGTGAATTACCGGGGGTAGAAAAGATCAAGGTTTTCGATGGGGGAAGATAAGAGATGGTGGTGAACAGCTGTTTTAAAGACCTGGAGGGAGGAGTGGGATTGAAGGGAGTGGGGGAGTTTGTTCCAGAGGCAGGAGAAAAGGGGAATGAAAGAGTGAAGGTGAGCAGAGAGCCTAGCCTTCTCCCAATTATCAGCAAAATCATGGAATCCATCATTGCTTCGGATATGAAATCTTTCCTCTTCTCCAATGGCTTGATCTCTGATCAATTTGGTTTCAGACCAGGTCACTCTACTCTGGACATGCTGCTTCTGCTGTCTCAACAATGGATGGAGGTCCTCAATGCCAAACAGGAAATTAGAGCTGTCTCCCTCGACATATCACGTGCCTTCGATACGGTCTGGCACCCCGCTCTGCTCACCAAACTCTCCTCCTTTGGTATCCATGGAAATCTCCACGCATGGCTGGCGGACTTCCTCTCTAGTCATAGTCAACGTGTGGCCCTGAATGGATTTCTCTCATCTCCTCTTCCTGTTCAGGCTGGAGTTCCCCAAGGCAGTGTTCTGGGCCCTGTGCTTTTTCTGGTCTTCATCAATGATCTCTCTGACTCTCTTGAAAATCCTCTCTATCTCTTTGCTGATAACTCCACTCTCTGCCGCTCCATTCCTCATCCCTCAGATCGGCAGTCTGCAGCCTCCTCACTCTCTGCAGACCTGGACAAAATCACAGACTGGGCAAACAAGTGGAACATGTCTTTCAATCCTGACAAATCTCACACTTACAATGTCTCTCCGAAAAGACCGACTGGACAACCCTCCCATCTACTTTCTGAATAATCCTCTCCAAGAAGTTCTGTCACTCAAGCTTTTGGGTCTCACTATCTGCCATGATCTTTCCTGGGAAAACCACATTTCCAAGCTGGCCTCCAAAGCTAGTCGCCGACTGGGCATCCTCCGTCGTGCGAAGTCCTTCCTTGGCACACCTGGGCTCCTCACCACATACAAGGCTTTCATCCACAGCTCAATGGAATACTGCTCTCCCCTCTGGGCTGGTGCTCCTGCCTCACACCTAGCTCATCTTCACGCTGTTGAAACCAAAGCGTTCAGAATCATTGGAATCTCCCGCGATGACGCTATCTCCGAGGGCCTTTCACTTACTCACCGCAGGCAGGTTGGTGGTCTTTCCGTCTTCTACCGACTACTCTCCGGCCTTGCTCCCCCAGCTCTCTCTGGGCTCTGTCCCCCAAATATTCCTCCAGGTCGCACAAGATCTGCCTGCCAGCCTCTTATGGTTAAACTGCCAAAATCAAGACTCTTTATTCACCTTCACTCTTTTATTCCACTTTTTCCTGCCTCTGGAACAAACTCCCTCACTTTCTTCAATCCCACACCTCCCTCCAGGTCTTTAAAACAGCTGTTCACCACCATCTCTTATCTTCCCCAATCCAAAACCTTGATCTTTTCTACTCCCACTAATTTCACCCCAAATCCACTTTTTTGAGGCGCCAACTTCTTTCCTGGAAGTCCTTGGTGTCCTTGCGTTTTATACCTATCCTGCCTTTTTATACCTATACCTTTTATATTTATACCCCAGGCCCTCTCCCTCCCACACATCTCCCGATGTCCCTGCTCTCAAATGTTGTGTTTGTGTGCTTCCTCCCCTTCTCTCCCCATCTTGTCGACCGCTCCCCTTTTTATATACTTTGTTTGCTTGTTTGTTTGATTTGTTTGTTTGATAAATGTTAGCTCTTTCACGAGCCTCGACTCTGTATACAAAAAAAAAAAAAAAATTCACTCCGACACCCTTCCTGCACACAACACACGGCCACTTCCCAGTTCTTTCCACCTCACCACATGCTTTACCACTTGCCATCACCTTCGTTTTTCCGATATTCACCTTCAGACCTTTTGTCTCCATACATTCCTTCCACTTGTTCATCTTCTCCTTCAGTCCATCCATACTTTCTGCAATCAATACCAGATCATCTGCATGCAACAACTCCCACGGTAAACCCTCCTTTACGTTCTGAGTCAGCACCTCCATCACAGCTATAAATAGTAGTGGAGTTAGTACCGACCCCTGATGCACTCCCACCTTCACCTCAAACTCACCACTGTTCCCGTCCTTCGTCCTTACAGCTGTGCGCGCTCTTTTGTGCATTGCCATCACTACTCTGATCAACCATTCCTCCACTCCTTAGGAATAAAGCAGTAATTTTAATACTGTGTGTAAAATGTGTCTCGTTTTGCTTGGGGCCAGAATACTGTCAGTCCACCTTTGAAAGTGAAAAAAATTAATTTAACACGCACTTTGATGCACACCTGGAATGTATGATGTCAAGATGGACTCTGCCAGGAAGTCATGAAGTATGGTACAGGAGGGGAGCCCATTGCGTTTTTCTTTGTACTCGCAGCTGTTTCTAAAGCAATAGGTTGTTTTACATGAATCGCTTATGTTATTTGTTATTGTGAGTTTCAAAGCAAAATCAATTCTATAACGCCTGATTTGCCGACCATTCGCCATATTAACATGTTTTACAAATTACCGAGCCAAGTATTTCTCACCGTCACATGACGATTGCGAGCTGTTTATAAAGAATTATGTTAATGCACATCTCCTTGAAACATCTATAATGCAACGTTGTTTATTTTTTATTTGTTTATTGAAATTCGCTCCAAACAAGGGTGAAAGCTACTCAATGTTTGTGGGTTGTGTTGAGTACTGTACAACCGTAATCAGTTATCGGAACTCCACACTGTCTCCAATCTGCCGATACAGATTACTGAAAAATGGCCGATATCTGCCTGTTGCGATTTCTGGTTCCAATATCGGCCCAGCACTTGTGTGTATGTATATGTATGTATGTATATATGTATGTACACATACATACATACATACACACATACATACATACATACATACATACATACACACACACACACACATACATACATACATACATACATACATACACACACACACACACACTACATGGCCAAAAGTATGTGGACACCTGAACATCACACCCATATGTGCTCGTCGAACATCTCATTCCAAAAGCATGGGCATTAAGATAGAGTTGGTCCTCCCCCCCTTTGCTGCTATAACAGCCTCCACTCTTTTGGGAAGGCTTTTCACTCGGTGTTGGAACCTTGCTGCGGGGATTTGCTTCCATTCAGCCACAAGAGCATCAGTGAGATCGGGCACTGATGTTGGACGATTAGGCCTGGCTCGCAGTCAGCGTTGCAATTCATCCCAAAGGTGTTTGATGGGGTTTAGGTCAGGGCACTGTGCAGGCCAGTCAAGTTCTTCCACACTGATCTCGACAAACCATTTCTGTATGGACCTCACTTTGTGCACGGGGGCATTGTCATGCTGAAACAGAAAAGGGCCTTCCCCAAACTGTTGCCACAAAGTTGGAAGCACACAATCGTCTAGAATGCCATTGTATGCTGTAGCATTAAGATTTCCCTTCACTGGAACTAAGGGGCCAAGCCCAAATTATGAAAAACAACCCCAGACCATTATTCCTCCTCAACCAAACTTTGCAGTTGGCACTATGCATTCGGGTAGGTTGCATTCTCCTGGCATCCTCTCAAACCAGATTAGTCCGTCTGACTGTCAGATGGTAAAGCGTGATTCATCACTCCTGAGAACGCGTTTCCACTGCTCCAGAGTCCAATGGCAGCGAGCTTTACACCACTCCAGCCGATGCTTGGCATTGCGCATGTTGATCTTCGGCTTGTGTGCGGCTGCTCGGCCATGAAAACCAATTCCATGAAGCTCCCGACGAACAGTTGTTGTGCTGACATTGTTTCCAGAAGTAGTTTGGAATTCGGTAGTGAGTGTTCTAACCGAGGACAGACGATTTTTCACTTCAGCACTCGGCAGTCCTGTTCTGTGAGCTTGTGTGGCCTACCACTTCACGGCTGAGCTGTTGTTGCTCCTCGACGTTTCCACTTCACAATAACAGCACATACAGTTGACCGGGGCAGCTCTAGCAGGGCAGCAATTTGACAAACTGACTTGTTGGAAAGGTGGCATCCTATGATGGTGCCACGTTGAAAGTCACTGAGCTCTTCAGTACGGCCCATTCTACTGGCAATGTTTGTCTATCGAGATTACATGGCTGTGTGCTTGATTATATACACAAAGAATTAAGTTAAGCACCCCCCCCCCGTTTTTTTACAACCTCGCACATTACAAGTTTGTTGTCGTCAAAACAGTGTAATATACCCATGATATTGCTATATTTTCTGGAGAAGTGATATTATGGTCACATAAAAACATAACAATCATGCCGTTTTCAATATTTTATTCTGAATAATTTAAGGTGAAATTTTTTGGGAATTTTAGGCATATTTTCACCTCAATTTAAGTATGGAGCTATAGGTCCATCACGGACAGTGTGGATGACGTTTATGTTTTCTAACGTACAGTCATTGTTCTGAGAAGACCTCTAGCGATCTTTGCGTCAATAACGTGTGTAGGACCCATGTGATCGGATCACTGACTCAACCAATCACTTTTTTTCACTTTGATCACTCAATTTCATCAATGGATAATTGCTAATGTCATACCAATCATTATTTGATCTCACATACCTTAGAATATATGCCAATGTATACATATACACAAAGAATATATATTAGGGGGTGCTTACCTTAATTCGTTGTGTAGGGGTGCTTAACTTAATTCTTTGTGTATATATACCTGTCAGCAATGGATGTGGTTGAAACAGCCGAATCCACTAATTAGAAGGTGTATCCGCATACTTTTGGCCATGTAGTGCGTGTTTGTATATGCCACTGTTTTATGTTTCTAAGTATGAGGCTTAAGTTGAATGTCCTGCGGATGATTCTTAAGATTTTGTTAATAGTAACCATGCCAAAGTAGCAAGTAAAAGCAATTTTTGCAGACCCTTGGCTGTTTTCTATTTCAGGTTCTGTCTACTTTGAGGAAGTTGGCAAAATCAGGCCTTACATTTCATCTTTATAATGATCGCTAACATCGATTCTTACCTTCTACCAGATATTTTTCATGAGCCTGCATTGGGATAAGGGAAGGGAAATGTTTTTATGTGCATGGCAACACGGAATCACCACATGTACCCCTCTGCTGTAGCTTTGTTACTTCCCACACTGTTGTGCCAGCCTGGATGCTTAACTTGTTTTCTTGTTGCCTGTGTTTATTCCTGCCCATCGTGTTTCTCACACCACGATAGTTGGCCGAGTAGAGATTGGTCAAATGAGCAAGGGGAGGATATGGAGTGAGGGAGGCTCGGGTGGTATGCCAGGACGTGGGGAATGGAGAGTCAGGCAGGGTAAATGGTCGACCACCCGTATAGGAGTAAGGGCAGGCGACAAGCCAGAGGAAGTTTGTGGGGGCGTTCTTCTCATTGGGCTTTACTTGTGTGAGGGATGGATGGAGGAGAAAGGGGTAAGGAGTTGATGTGGCAAGGGATAAAATTTGTAATGGAAGGATAGCTCTGTCTGCCAGGAAAACTTGAGGCCCGGCAAGACCCACCGGAAGGTGGTGGGGAAAAATGCTGGCAAGCAGCCTCGTCGTCTGTGCACACTGGATCATTCTGTCTGATATCACGGCCCGCCGGGAGCCTTTTTGGCACTGCCCGAGATCGTTTGGGTGTTGAGAGGGGTGGGGGAAGCAATCCGAGGCAGCAAGAGATGCTCGGGGAAGCAGATGGGGAAGGGAGGGAGTGAGGGAAAGTCATGGCAGAGGGAAAAGGAACTGGCAGTAGGTTCGGGGAGTGGTTAGGGGGGAAGGAGGTGGGGGCATTTTGGCTTTGTGGCTGAATGAGAAATCTGTCCTTCATGACAGAGAAATAGCCTCTGGGTGGGCAGGTGTAGCCTTGATGGAATTGTCTCGATTCTAATAACCCTCTGTGGACCCTTTTTTGAGCAAGTGGGTTCTGATCATTTCGACCAAAACGTGATGCCCATAATACCAGCTGATTGTCGTCGATTCCACGTCAGGGTGGGCAAATGTACCAGCATCCGGCCACTCTTTGCACGTATTTGTATTCGTTTTGCTCGGCGTGGATTTCTTGCGCTGATTGACTCGTGAGGGCATGCTGCATAAATTGTTAAGGCCAAACAGCGAGCATCAGCCGTTCTTGTCGAGAGTGAACACTATTGCTTCCTCACGCTTCACGTTTGTCCCCCCCCCCCCCCCCCCCCTCCCTTCCTTCCAGCCTCTCGCAGCCTCTGGGTTTTGTTAATACTCTTCCAAGCGGAAATTTATTTGCTAGGCTCAAGATGAAATGCCGCAGCCAGGAAAGCTACGAAGCTTTCCTCACCATTGGGATGTTTAATAGGTCTTTCGTTTGCACTTTGATTTTGCCATTGTAATTTGATCGGTTTTCAGCCTTTCGTACTTGAATAATTCTCCAACAATTGAATTTTGCAGAATTACATTTTGGATGCCACGTCAAAAGGGGCAGGTGCCAGAGCCATGTTTGCCAAATGAACTCAAAAGTAGGAGCAATATAGCCTCGTGAATTGTCTTGGAGATGCATCATCAAGGAGCATCACGGTTTCTTCAGAGGTGGTCAATGAGTGCGTATTTCTTTACCTCTCATACCCCTCATCCCCCTCAACCCAATAGTGGATGTCCAGAGTTGAAACTGCAGATTCAGACGTAACAACTAAGGCCAGAAAAACAAAACTGCATTTTTCAACAAACGACGACGGGCTGCCTGCCTGGGGTGCGGCTGCCCCAGCTGTGTTTCACAATGAATACGCACGGAGTCTCGTTGGTTTGTTTTTGTTTCGAGGGTTTTTTTGTTTCTTCTTTTTTAATGTCCAACAGTTGTTGTTCGTTTGTTCTTTTTATCCTGTTGCGATGCTCCCCCTCCTCATTCTCCCTTTTTGTTTATATTTTAAAACTTTTTCTCTTTATTTTGGTCAATGACAGCAAGAACGTCTGTTTGCCTTTGCTACCACTTTCTATCCTCCACTGTATTTAATCACCTTCATAAAGTGATGGAGATTTTAACATCTACCTGGCATCACCTCCTGGACATTTCACGGAGGTCCTCCGGCTTTCTTTCTTGTACCTTAACTGTAAAGTTCCTTTTGCGCAATGATGCTGAACACCCAAATGTCATTTTAATTGTGTCTTTTTTCATGGGATCGCAGTGCAAGAGCCTGAGGCTTTTTCCAGGTGTTGTTTTGGACACGGTGTTTTCTGACACCACCTGGCCCACAGACACCCATGAGTCAAACTCGAGCTTTCTCCAACCTCACCCCGTCCCCCACCCTTCCCCCTCGTAGCATGTCAGTGTTACCAACAGAGGAGCAAGAACTGTGGATTGGGAATGGTGAAAATGAGAATGGGAGATGGTTTGAGAAGCATTTCTTGAATAAACGAATTCCACTTCATATCAATTTGGATAATACCTTGGTGGTCATTTCTGCTTAATCGACAACCCAGCCCTTGCTAAGATAACCCCTCCGCCACACTCTTTCCTTCCTCCTTTTCCTTCTGTTCCATCATGGATGCCAATGTACGAGACCAATCTCATTGTCAAAAGGGTTCGGCAGATGGGGAGCTGGTGCAGCAGTTAAGAGTGATAAGGAGGGGTGGAAGTGGGGGGAGCAAAGAGGGTTTGAGTGAGAGATTGAGCATCCGCATTAGGAGACCGTGGAGGCAAGAAGTATGCAAGAAGCCGGGCATGTATCCACGTGGGCACGTCTCGTAAATCTCGCGCTCGGCAGTGCAAGGCGGGAAGTCTGAGCACTGCACGCGGGTTTGCAGCTGCAGATGCGCACACGCACTTGGGTAAAAAAAAAAAAAAGTGTGCAAGAATCCGCCTGAGTCAAGCGGGCCAAGGCCTTTGTTTGCTCATTTTACTCGGGTCTCTCGATTTCTTCATTGAGGCCCAGACGAGACTCGAGTTCACGGAGTTGCATAACAGAAACCTCTGATCCTCGGGTCCAATTGCTGTTTGCAGTGCAGCTGGTGTAGAATTGGGTTATTAGCCCACTCTGAGAGACGATTGAAAATGAATATGTTGCATTTTGTACGGATAGGACGTGTGCTCTCGTAACCGGAGGGACATGTATTTATTCGAAGATGCAAGTGTACACATTGAGATTGTGCCACTGTTATGGTGGCCTGCTTGTCATTGCTGCTTAGAGGGATAGCAAGTCATGTGAGTGGAGTTATCTGCACATCTCCAATTCTTTGAGCAGCCTCCTCGTGTTCTCACCATGAAGTAACTCTTCCTAATGAAGACGAAGCACTGTGGGGCTACTGCCCTGTCTCAGAGTTGGAAAGAATTTTTTTTTCTCCATTTCTTTGATTTATTTTTTTTTGAACTTTTCGTCAAGTAAGATAAAAAGTCGTCACTTTGTCTTGCACGATTCCCCCCTTTCCTACACCTGGCCTCCCACCCTCCTCTTTTAAAGATTTTTTTTGAACACCGTCACTGCCATTTCAAAGTGACATCCTGGGAGTAGAATCTATGCATGCATTTG
Source organism: Myxine glutinosa (assembly GCF_964187855.1). Classification (NCBI taxonomy): domain Eukaryota; kingdom Metazoa; phylum Chordata; class Myxini; order Myxiniformes; family Myxinidae; genus Myxine; species Myxine glutinosa. The sequence continues at coordinate 104,085,834 of NC_136266.1, forward strand.
ATGGGTTTATCAAGCTTGTACATCTTTTCATATGGACAAGTAGATGGTGGTTGTTTGATGTGTCGATCCAAAACTGCTTGTTAGCGCCCATAATAATTGGTCATTTTATGGATGGAGAATGCCACTGCCTGCTGAATGGACTTCCTTGTTCGTATTGTGCACATATTTCATTCTTAACATGTACATTGCCACCTTTCTTCTTGTCGATGTATTCTGAAGGTAAAAGAAAATGCTTCGACTCTTGTGCTCGGCACTGGACAGCTCATGGCAAGATAAACTAATAATATTTTCAGAGCAATTGCCAGGCTGAAACTCTGCTTTTCCTGCTTGAATTCCATTCACGTTTCTCAAACTGCTGCGGTACCGCAAGTGTCCACCGAGCTGATTGGCAACAGCCGCAAGCCGGCTGCTTATCGGTTTGGAATCGCAGTTGTCTCGTGTATCTGCCCACAGAGATGCACACAGCGATTGATCGAGTGTTCTTGCAACGAAGCTGCGCAGTGCCAAGGCTAAAATGCAACGTGACCTTTGGCCTCGCCTCATGACCATGTGGGTCATCCGCAACAACTTCACTTGCTTTCTCTTTCCATTTCCTGTCGATGCCATGTCGCTCGAATTCCGCACTCCCACCCGATGGCTGGGCAGACAGCCAGCCCACATGGTTGCCAGGTTCTGCTGCCATTGTCATTCAGTTTTTTTCCTTTTCTTGCATTCTGGCATCGCTTTGTGAAACACATTGCCTCCGATGATGTGCCAAATCCCCGAAGCCAATAATACAGCCTGCACCGCAAACAATGGTGGAAAATGTGGCTGTTCGAGTTGTATCCACCTTATGTTTTTATGGGCAAATGCATTTGTCATTGTGTGGTTTTGAGTTGCAAAAAAGAAAAATAGATTATGAAAAATGTTTTAAAAATTCACTCGTTAACGCACGTGTTTACTTCTCTGTTTCCTGTGGCCGGACTGACCCTCCAAGGCTGTCTTGGAGTGCGAACAGGCCTCGTCTCGACAGATCCAGCTTGAGATTCATCCCACCTTCCTTGTTCCTGATACCAATGCCTTTGTTGACCACCTGCCTGCACTAGCTCGTTTGCTCAGCTCACAACAATATATTCTCATTGTCCCACTCGTTGGTACGGTACCAGCTTCATACAACCCTCGCACACCCTCGGTGATTTTATTGTTGGTTTTATTTGGTAGTTTAAGGTTAAAAAAAACAGTCACACTAATTATTTGTCATGGATTACGTGTTTGTTGAATTTTTTTTACAAAACAATTTATTAGCCTTGAATGATCATTTTTATGTTCAGGTGAGGCATTACTATTACCTTCGTGTGGTGTCCGTCAGTCAGTATGTAAAGACTCGGATCTTCTCCGAAACTACACATACAATTTCGATGAAACTTGATCACAACCTTCATCACCCATGATGTACCAAATTTTATTCATGGCATTAAAGAATCAGGGTCTAGGGTGGTTTACAGGGGTGTGGGGGGTGGGTCAAAGTGGGTCAAGGTTTGACCCCCAAAATAGGTATTGGCTTTCTTAGATTGGGCACGGAGGACATTTTGGCCAAATCTTTTTCAAAAACTGGCTGACTAGAGCAAAGTTCTTGAGGGTGCCGGCAATAACGCACCTACTTTGCAAATGACACGGTGGGATCTATAACATCCACCAGCTAATGCCAGTAGATGGGACACCCGGCTTAACATCCGTCCAAGGAACGGTGCACTTTGTGATGCAACGCCCGCCGGCGAAGCACCAATCGGGCAGTTTGTAGTCTGGTCATAAATCGTGCCCAGACTAGATGTCTCTATATTAGGTTTGCTACCTCTGCACCATCCAGTCGGACATAAGGGGTGTTGTACGATTGGAATTTTACCATCCGGTAAACAAGAATATACTGACTTGATGAGAAGTGTCGGGAACACCTTGGAATAATTTTATGATTTAATTTGCTTTCTGAGTTGGGACATTTTGTTTGAGGAGCTCTGTTTGAGATTGTGCAATAGATTAGAAAACAGCAGTCCACCTCAGTGATTTGGCAATCGGAAAGTAAGGTGTCGGCAAGACAAAAAAGCTATGTAAAATAAAGGAAATTAGGAAGCGCATTTAAAAAACGAGATTGTTGTTTCTTTTATAGATTTTGATTTGAGCACCCAAACCCAGTACTCTCAGTAACTCTCAGTTATAACTAGTACTAGTTGTAGTACTAGTAGATATAACCAGTCAGTCATAACTCTCAGTTATCCAAAGTACATAGAATATATATAACAAACAACATATGCCTGAGTTTCGATTGTGTTACAATGGCTTTAAAATGGCTCCGCCAATGTTTATGCATGCAAGCGACAGTTGTTCTAGCCTGAAGCGTGCACTGTCACACAAATCCTGCAGTTTTGAACGAGCTTGATGGACTGGCGCGTGACCCAGATGGCCGGCGAGCGGGTCCTCAGGCCCGTGGCGACAGAGTTGGGCAGCAGGCGCGGGCAGCCACGGCCTTCCTGGAGGAACGATTTGAAGTCCGGGATCCCAACTTGCGTGCCCTTACAAGCCGCGGCTCTGAGCTCGAGTCCATCGCATTCCGCAGCGAAGACATGGTGGGGCAGCAGGTGAGAAACTGGTTGGATGAGTAATTATTCTTATAGCAGCCATTTGGCTCGCCCTTTATGCTGCCGATGTATCCTTGTAAACATAGTCCTTGTGTCTCCAGCCTCGAGTTCAATTTGTGGATGTGTTAGCTCACTTATTATTTCATTGTTTGTTTATTTTCCATGTAAATTGTCACCCACCTGATGCCCACTGTTCTCCTTTATTCACTGATTATACCTCCCTTTGATATTTCTGGTAACAACGGATCTGATCAAATCGGTCTGCAATCCCATCTCCCTCTGGAACAACGATCCTCTAGCCAGGACCCTTCAGTGAACATTTCATAAATCTAAGCTAATTAAAGGCAGTCAACCTGGATTCATTAAAGAGACCTCATGTTTAACAAATTTGCTGCAGTTCTGTAAAACAGTTTCTGATTGGGTGGATGAGAGAAGTGCAGTGAAGTATATCTGGACTTTCAGAAGGCGTTTGATAAGCTGAGCTGCCACGCATGAAGTTGTTACCCAAGGTTAGGGCTTGCAGAGTGGCTGGTAGAGTAGTTAACTGGATTGGAAACTGGATTAGTGATGCTGATAGGAAGGAGTGGCTGCGCCAATTACATTTTCGTTCAGGTCCGAATCCAGATGCGGCCTATCAAGTGGGATACAAAACGTAAACTTTCCAGCCTGGCGGAAGTATGTGCTCTACCGAGTGCCGTTGTAGTTTTAACTCCTGTGATGTCCGAGCAATTTGCACACAACTGATCATCTCTGTATTTTGTTTGTGTCTGTTTTGACCTTGATATTGCATTATGCATTTGGGATCCACAATCTGATGTTGTTGAATGCTATTCACAGGGGACCAACGATGATCTGATACTGTCCTGTTGTCTGCATTACTGCAAGGACAGAGCCAAAGACTTCATGCCATCTCATAAAGGTGTGCTTTGCATGTGCCCGTTGTGCTTCCTGACATTACAGGTGGGGCTTGGTTTTGTTTTACACCTACTTGAGGCCAATGACCTATTTAAAGTAACATTTTCTGGCCTCACCTTTCCTGGAAATGGTTACTACATGGGTAAGTTCAATGTACATCTTCCATTGCTAATTGTCCTGTTGTTTAAGATACTCGTGCGTGAACGTCTCAAGTTCTATCCCATTCTTTTTTTTTTTTAGTGGACAGCCATTATTAGCCATGGTGTTGCAGAGCTGATGTTGCTTGAGGCTTTAACTCGCCAAGCATGTGCCGCAGGTGTTGTGTCAGCAGCTGGCCAATCTTAGATGGGGCTGGGGAAGTGGGTAAAGATCCAGAGATAAATAAGATCTTGTAGTTCTGCAGGATTTATGGATTAAAACCAGGAGCCCTGTACATGCCTGATAAGGTGGTTAAACCAATGTGTCTACCAGTTTGGGTGTTTTGCTCCCTTGCACCATCGTCAAGGTTATGGTTACGTGGGTACCACTCCAGTGATTCAAACATTTGATTGGCAAATCACTTTGACCAAAAAGTATTTCCTAATTTGGAGCTCAATAAAAACAATGGGTCAGTGAAGTTTAATTTTTTATATTCCAATCAACTTTTAATTACTTTGGGGGTGGAGAAGGAGGAGAGACGAGACACCACAACTTATTTTTCTCGTTATGCGTTTGAGAAGGAAAAAAAAGAAGCGATACATAATGCAGGTGGATACATGATCCAGGTACTGTGCATTTAATTTATGTCCTTTTTGTTACCTGTCCCGATCTTTAATTCACCTTTTAAAGCTACAGAAAACAGAAGGTGGATATTTATGAGTATGAATGTCCGAGTGACTTGCACATTAAATTGCATCAGTGGGTGTGTTATGATGGACAGATATGGAGTTCTTGGTAAATATCTTGCACACCCGAGACCACTCGATTTGGGTGTGCTCCAAAGTACAAATCGTGTTGGGAACATAGTCAAGTGAAAAAGTAAGTACACCCCATGTAAAGTTTTGACTTTTTCAACATATTTCAACATACAGCTATTTGATCTTCATTTCAACAATATTGATAGATAAAGGTGATATAATATAACAAATATCATGAAACATTTACAGTTTGTAGTCCATAGATATTAAATAAACATAAATGCAAATTTCGCATGTGGAAAAAGTAAGTACACCCTTGGCTCTAATAGATGGTATTGCCCCCTTGGGCAGAAACAACCTCAAGTAGGCGTTTCTTATAACTGTCTACCAGTCTCTGACATCGACTGGGAGATATTTTTGCCCACTCCTCCATGCAGAATTCTTTCAGCTGTGCGATGTTTGAGGGGTTTCTTGCATGCACAGCTCGTTTCAAATCCCCCCACAACATCTCGATGGGATTTCGATCCGGGCTTTGACTTGGCCATTCCAGAACCCTCCATTTCTTTATTTTCAGTCATTCCTTGGTGGATTTACTGGTATGTTTAGGGTCATTGTCATGTTGCAAGGTCCACCTTCAGTTGAGCTTCAACTTTCTGACAGATGGCCTCACATTATCCTCAAGCACCCTCTGGTACAATGAAGAATGCATAGTGGATTCTATGATGGTGAGCTGCCCAGGCCCTGATGCAGCAAAGCTGCCCCAAACCATAATATTTCCACCACCATGCTTTACAGTTGGTATCAGGTTCTTGTGGTCAAATGCTGTCTTTGGTTTTCGCCAAAGATGTCTTCTTGTATTGTGGCCAAATAGCTCTACCTTTGACTCATCTGTCCAGAGCACATTGTTCCAGAAGTGCTGGTCTTTGCCTCGGTGTTCATTGGCAAACTTTAGTCTTGCCCTGATGTTCTTTCTGGACAGCAAAGGTTTCCTCCTGGCACACCTCCCATTTAGATCAAATTTGTGCAGCCTCTTTCTAATGGTAGACTCGTACACTTTGACATCAACAGTGGCAAGAGCTACCTGTAGGTCCCGTGATGACATTCTGGGGTTCTTATAGACTTCTTTCAGCATCTTGCGGTTTGCTCTCGGGCTGAACTTGCTAGGGCGGCCTGGCCTGAACAAGTTGGCAGTTGTTTGGAATCTTCTCCACTTGTAGATGATCTTCCGGACAGTCGAATGATTGATTTCAAATTGTTTGGAGATCTTTTTAAATCCCTTCCCAGACTCGTAGGCATCTATAACCTTCTTTCTGAAGGCCTCAGAGAGCTCTTTTGATCTAGGCATGGTGACGCCACACACTTCAACAACAAAGAGCAAACCAAACTGAATGTCAGGTTTAAATAAGACAGGTTCCTCCAAGATCCTCTCTAACGATGTTCTAATCATTTGCACCTGAGCTGGTGCACCTGATTCTAATTTTAGGTATTTGAAGTAGTGATAAATGTAGGGGTGTACTTACTTTTTCCACATGCGAAATTTGCATTTATGTTTATTTAAATTATACAATGGACTACAAAATGTAAATGTTTCATGATATTTGTTATATTATATCACCTTTATCTATCAATATTGTTGAAATGAAGATCAAATAGCTGTTGAAATATGTTGAAAAAGTCAAAACTTTACATGGGGTGTACTTACTTTTTCACGTGACTGTATGCATGTCAGCTCCAAGTGTGGCAAATGTGTTCAGTACAATGTTCGCGGCAATCATGCAGAGGTAAGGTGCACGGCTTATCCGAATTGGTTGTGAATCGCAGGTACAGACAAATCTGAATTAAAAACCAAAATGACAGCAGCTTGCAGGGTTTTAGCATGACGTCAGTCAGTTCGTTTATTGGTCAAAACGTTATCAAAAATATTCCTCACTGCATATAGGTCATAGGGCATGCAGTATATATGCGCTTAATTTTCAATTTTCGTGCAACAATGATGGGGGCAACGTAAAACTTTAATGGGTTTGTAGGAAATGTGTCACTGATTAAGAATATCCATGTCCCCACGCACAAGGGGTGCTCAGAAATTTATAACGAGCAGTTGATGAAAATGCGGTTTTATCTTAACGAAGTCAACATTTCTTTATTTTGAATTAATCTTTTTTTCACCGTTTTTCACTGAATACAATGAAAGCATTCATGTAGCCACTCTGAATGGGTGTCAAAGGCTTACTCGGCTTACTCAGGAACCTTGTGTAGGCTCTGTGACAGTCACGATGGTACTGCAACTCACGGGCTACCAAATCTTCACCCTGTATCTGGTGTAGAAGTGCAGTGTCTTCCTTTTGCTTTGCAGCTTCCAGGAGCTGCCCACCACAAATAAGCTCACATTTGACTAACCTTACAATATAACTTTTACCAGTTATAGTATTACGTTTGTACTTGTTTGAGTGGCAAATTATGCACTCCTCTGGAAACATGTGACGTTTTCTCCACTCTCGTTGGCTGCCCTTGCCATCTGAACGACGCACACGCTTTTGGCTTGGCTGTCCGTGCAAGTCACTTGGTTGGTTATCCAGTACGTTCATGTCTGTTCCTGTATTTGCATTGATGAAATGATAGAAGATGCAAAGACAACCAAAGAGAATGCAATTATTAGATTGCTTATTTATTTAAAATGTAACATTGCAATATTAGATAATAGATATTGTGTTGTAAAATTTTATCTCCAAACACCTCTTTTGTAGCCAGAATATAGTTTAAATGCCTTTTATTAGACAGGCATTTACAAAGTCAACATTTTCCATAACTTTCTGGAAAACTGGATGAAATTAGATGAACTGGACTTTGTGTTGTGTAATATCTCCCAACAAATCTTTTCATTCTCTCCTTTGCTTACAATACAAGCCAGCATGCTATAGGAGGGGCGAACATAAGTAATTTTTGCGCATTTGATAGAGAGAGGGACCAGCGATGCGGGTTAAAACAACAGTATTTCCATGTTTGTTTACGTAGGATTTCTTTGTAACCAAGCGAATATTTCCTCACTTTTTTCTGTGAAATTTATACTTACAATATCATAAAGTATATATAGCCTCACTATAGAGGCTACAAAGAGATATGAGGGAATTTGAAGGAAACACTCATGGAAGGCTGTTGTATGCACCTGCTTCGCTGATCCCGTTTACAGATTTGCAAAAGTTCCTGTAGTCTTTGTCTGCCACCTCCAATAATGGCTTTAAGTTTAATATCAAATCATTGACATTTATAATTCCCTGAAAAACCATGATTCCAAAATTACCGTAAAATTGTACTACTACAGCAAGTACTTGAACATGATACAGCAATTGAACATGATACAAAGTCACTAACTTAGTCTTCCACCAAATTATCATCATTCACATGTCCAATCTAACGTTACATAAGTTAATTTTAAAGTCATTCTCAATGCACGATGCATGAGTTTACACCTACCTTGTCCTTGAGAAGTAGATTTCTTTGCAAATGACTTCTCTTTTCTTCTGATTTTACTGATGTCACAGAAGCGCTTGTAGCAATTGTAGTGGTAGCCAATGTTACTCGACGGCAAGGGCTGAGCCGCAATGCATGTAGCAGTATCGTGAAAATCGATACCAAGCTTTGCTGCAATCTCGGTAACTATATCACTCTCTTTGCAGTCGTAATTCACCCATTTGCTAGCGAAATCGACAAATCGTTTCCACGATTCATTATTGAACACTATGAAGTTACTTTTTGTTGTAAAATCTACGTGCATAACGCAAAATTTTGAAGAAAATGTACGATCCGCCGTAGAACTGCATTCCGTGGTCGCCGCCATCTTTGGTTCACAGTGCCATGGCACGGCGACCGTGATTGGATTATTCTGGGAAACTTCATCATCAATTTCACTGAGCGTCAAATACGGTAACGCTGATTGGCCTATTTCATCACGTGCATCGACTGGTCAGAAAAATTTAATGTGACATTATTTACCGAAATTATTCGATTTTTACGCTTTTATGAGCAATTTTGAGAATTGGGGACACACATTTTCTGAATGCTTATAATATTTTTGCAATTATTGATCAAGAATAAAGTGGCCCCCAGTATTGTTGCACGAAACAGAGTTAGATACCGACCTATTGTGGTCTAATATTGTTGTTATTCATACTGAAGCTTTAATGACTAAATGTATTTATATGAAATCAGCCAGGATGAAATGCAAACACCTACACTACTTCAATGCACCACCCCCTGCTGTGCCGCACAACCTCCCCTCTCCCCCAACTTCCCATGCTCCACAACTCCCCTTTACCCCCATACTGCACAACCTCCTTCTCCCCACCATGCTGCACAGACCCCCTCCCCCCCCCCCCCCCTCGTGCTACACAAACTCCTCCCCCCAGTGCTGCACAAACTCCTCCCTCACTGTGCTTCTACACCACCCCCACCATCCCCCAGCTGCACTGAAACACCACCCTCCAGCTGCGCTGCACCACCCATCCCCTCTTGGTGCTCCTGCACCCCTGCTACCATGCACCAGTGCACCACCTCTGCATGTGCATGTGCATGTGTAGAATGAGAAGAGCTGGCAATGCAATATAAATTTAAACAAGCGTTACGCCTCGGTCCCCCGTCGGGGAAGTGATGTGAGTTGACAAAGTGGAAGACGCAGAAAACATGCTATGATATGATATTTCGCTCACAAGGTTGACATACATGGAGGCGGCCTTCTTGGATTTTGACGTGGCGACCCAATTTTCTATAGCGTTCTTCCTTATGCCTAGATACACCCACACACCAGATTAGAAGTTGGTACTTCGCTTATTTTCAAGATATTCCGCTCACAAGGTTCAGACATACATGGCGGCGGCCATCTTTGATTTTGACGTGGTGACCCAATTTTCAATAGCGTTCTTCCTTGTGCCTAAATACACCCAAACACCAGATTAGAAGTTGGTACTTCGCTTATTTTTCAAGATATTTCGCTCACAAGGTTCAGACATATATATATGGTGGCGGCCATCTTGGATTTTGATGTGGCGTCCCAATTTACAATAGCGTTCTTCCTTATGCCGAGATACACCCACACACCAGATTAGACGTTGGTACTTCGCTTATTTTTCAAGATATTTCGCTCACAATGTTCAGACATATATATGGTGGCGGCCATCTTGGATTTTCACGTGGGTTGCACCCACACACCAAATTCGAATGCGGTCCTTCGCTTACGCACCCACGCACGGACGGACGGACGGACGGACGGAGGGGAAAACCATAGTCCCCCTTTCGCTGCGCTGTGCGACGGGGGACAATAACTGGAAATTATATCCAGTACTAAAAGCAGCACAAACACTGGAAGACAATGATCATACAGGGTGAGTCAGAAGTAGCGCCCGATTTCTGTTTTTTGGTACACTTCCAGCTTGGTACACTTCCGTAATAATTTTCCTCCGAATAAATGGTTAGATAAACATGTCATTCACCATTTATTTATACCTTCTTGTACACTGTAATACAAATGTCAAACAAACAATCAACTGACAGAAATATATATATATATATATATATGTATAAGCAGAAATCGGGCGCTACTTCTGACCCACCCTGTATTTATGCGGATAAAATGTTGCGTTATAAAACCGAAGGTGGATGGAGGTTATGTTTTCACCCCTGTCTCTGTCTGTCTGTTTGGACAATTGTTTGTCTGTCTGTTTGTGAACAGGATATCTCAAAAAGTTGTGGACAGATTTAGACGAAATTTGGTGCAGAGGTAGGGTGTAGGGTGTGACAAGTATGAAATGATTAGATTTTGGTGAAGTTCCGGATCCGGATACTCCAATTTTTGTAAGTGATTCTTCACCATTGAGAAATAGGTACAACAATGATATATAGCAATACTATCTGGAGTACCGGAATTGTACAGAGGGAGGGGAGGGGTAGGGAGGAGGAATGGGGAGGGGTGAGGGGAAGAGGTAAGGGTGAGGGGGAGGGGAGTAGAGAAGGAGGAGGAAAGGGGGAAGGGAGGGTAGATTGACAGGCCCATCAGTTTTATGAGAGGGGTTGGGGGGGGGGGGGGGAGAGAATGGAGGGAGGATAAACTTACCTGTGCGAAGAATGCTTTAACCTCAGCGTTGCCTATGTAAAAGAGGAAACTGTAATACCCTGCCATGAACACTAGTTGACGCTACATGGTACACATTTGCCTGGAGAATTTACACCCTCCCCCCTCCCTGGTCTCCCACACCCCGTGGGAGGCTGCGGCCACATAGCCTATGTTGTCTCTCCAATTCAATTCCCCCCCCCCCCCCCCCCATCTTTTCTTTTCTCTTTTTTCCACATGTTTTAAGTTACAAAGAAAAACAGACAGCCACAGAGAAAGACAATAGCATTTATATACATTGCCTGTAGAAAGTCTTCACCCCCTTTCAAATTTTTCACCTTTTGTTGCCTTACAGCCTGGAATGAAATTGCATTAAATCGGACTTTTTCACCTTTATTAACTCGACTGGACTACCGTCCAGTTGAGTTCATCACATACTGAACCCTCCGGCGTCCGTCGTCTGTTAACTTTTCGACGTTAACACTCCAGCGTCCACAAATATCAACCGATTCTGATCAAACTTGACATGCAGCATCCTTACCCCAAGGACCAGGTTGGTATTACATTTCAGCCCGATCCGTTGAAAAATGGCGGACTTTGGCGACCATTTTGTTTTTGGTCATGACAAACGACGTTAACACTCTCGCGTCCACAAATATTAACAGATTTTGATCAAACTTAGAATGTTTAACCCTTTCCACACAAGGTAGGTTGCTATTGCATTCCAACCCGATCCGTCACAAAATGGCTGCCATAGGCCGCCATATTGTTTTCAGCTCTGAAATGACATTAAGACTTTAACGTCCACAAATATTTATGGATTTTGATCAAACTTGGTGTGTGAGACTCTTACCACACAAGGTAGGTTGCTATCTTAAGTCAAATCTAGTACAGACAAATGACCTACTTTAAAGTTGTCCAGTCAGTTCAGTTGAGTTCTGCTTCCCTGGAAGCTCTAGTTTACACATCGTTACCCACAACTTCTAAGTGAAAAACTAATTCTACAAATTTCAGAAAATTTATGAAAAATATAAAACTAGAATATCTTGTTACCCTGCGCTCGCGAAGCGAAAAGTGGGGTTCAGCATTCAGTTACATACGTGTGCCGTGTGCCGTATGTGTCTGCATTTTAAAAATCCATTTTCTCGTCAACCGTTGGTCCGATTGACACAAAACTTTACCATAGAAGCGCCTCCGCCTGTGGAATGTTTTATTCATAATTATGACGGCATAGATCACGTGGTTTGGACGCCATTTTGGAAAAATATTACACCTCTATATCTCCCAAACCGCTCAATGGAAAAAATTGAAACGTGGCTCATTGTCAATTATTCCACTTGGGGAATAAGATATGTTGATGGTGATGTCATCGGTGCCTTAATTAAGATGTCATAATTCGACAAGTACAACGCTTGATTTGATCAGTATGAATAAAACAAAAATTTCTCTTCAACTGTTAGACCGACAGACACGAAATTTTCAGAATATGTGCAGGTCCTCCTGTAGAATTTTTTAATGATAATTATAACGTCATAGGTCACGTGGTACAGACGCCATCTTGGAAAAAATCGAAAACTGTTGCACCTCTTTATCTCCGAAACCGCTCCATGGAAAAATTTTAAACATGGCTCATTGTCAAGTACTCCCCTTGGGGAATAAGATATGTTGATGATGATGTCATCTGTGACTTTGTTATGATGTCATAATTAAACAAGTACAACACTTAACCGATCATTCTCAATTTTTTTTTTTCAGCAACTGTTGATCTGATGGGCATGAAATTTTCACCATAGGAGCACCTCCTCATGTGGAATATTTTAATGATAATCATGACGTCATAGATCATGTGGTACAGGTGCCATCTTGGAAAAACCGAAAAATAGTGCACGTCTATCTCCAAAACCGCTGCATGGAAAAAAAATGAAACATGGCTCATTGTAAAGAACTCCATATGGGGAATAGGTGTTGTTAACGATGACGTCATTGGTGCCATAATTATGACGTCATAATTCGACAGGGACAACGCTTCGTCTGATCAGTTTGAAATGTATTGGGCATGATTATTTTAATTACTTATAGTCTACATAACAATTATATTAGAGAATATAAATTTATGATGTCTTTGCTCACATGGTCTGGCAGCCATATTGGATCAAAGAAAAACAATGTTCAAAAACAGAAGAATTGGCTCAAACAAGTTGACTGTGCAGGGTAAGTATTCTATGAATACCATCTAGTTTGGATATCCATGCCTGAATATATATAATATATAACCACCTTTAGAGGCCATTTTTCCCCGCAAAGCGGGGGTTGGCCTTTTTCAGGAACCGTGGTTGTTGTCGTTTTTCGGTCCCCTTTTTGAAGCAATGTTTTACGGCCGGATGCCCTTCCTGACGCCAACCCTTTTTGCTGCCTTTAACGACAAACAGGGAATTACCAGTGAACTGGTACTCAATTTGCCGACCTCGGAAGGATGACAGGCTGAGTCAACCTTCCCCTGGCGTTAATTCAGCGATCGACCGAGATTCGAACCCAGGATCGTAGGATCCTAAGCCGGCACCCTAGCCGCTAGCCCAACACCTGAATAATACCAAGTATCCATGCCCTAATAATAACAATTGTAAATGAGCTCAGGTGTAACCAATCACCTTCAAAATGACACACCAAGTTAATTGGCCTCCACCTGTGTTAAATTGTAGTGATTCTGATTAATTACCTCCACCACCAAAGGTGGATGGAGGTTATGTTTTCACGTCTGTCTGTCTTTCTGTGAACAGGATATCTCAAAAAGTTGTGGACGGATTCGGACGAAATTTGGCAGAGATGTATTGTATGTGACATGGACGAAATGATTAGATTTTGGTGAAGATCCGGATTCGCATCCGGCTCATAAATTTTCTTAAGGGATTCTTCATCATTGGCAGACGGGACCAAAAACGTTACATAGCAGGATATCTCAAAAAGTTGTGGATGGATTTGGAGAAACTAGGTGGTCAGGTTGTGTGTGTCAGAAGGACTAATCGATACGATTTTGGTGAAGATCTGAATATGGATTCGGATGTGAGACTTATTTAATTTTTAAGTGATTCTTCACCATTGAGAGATCAGGTGAAAAGCGATATATAACATGATATTTTAAAAAGGTTATGGATGAGTTATGACTAAACTTGGTGGACGAGTTGGTTAGGTCACAAGAACAAGCCGATTAGACTTTGGTTCAGGTCCGAATCCAGATCATTGGAATGCAAAACAAACTGTTCAGCCTGGCGGAGGTGCCGTTCTAGTTCAGAATAAAATCAGCTGTTCCTGTAGGTTTCCTCTGCTGGGTAGTGCATTTCACAACAAAGACAACCATGAGCACCAAGGAGCTTTCAAAAGACCTCCAGGATAAGGTTATGGAAAGACACAGATCAGGTGATGAGTATAAAATATTTCAAAGGCCTTGAATATCCCTTGGAGCACAGTCAAGACGATCATTAAGAAACGGAAGGCGCATGGTACCACCAATAATCTGCCTAGATCAGGCTGTCCCTCCAAACTGGATGACCAAGCAAGGAGGAGACTGATCGGAGGCCACCAAGAGGCCAATGGCAACTTTGAAAGAGCAACAGGCCTTTATGGCAAAGACTGGTTACTGTGTGCATGTGACAACAATATCCCAAGCACTCCACAAGTCTGGCGTGTATGGTGGTGTGGCAAGAAGGAAGCCATTACTCAAAAATCAAAAAAGCCCACCTTGAGTCCTGTTTGCCAAAAAGCCACTCTGGATATTCTGAAGCCATGTGGCAAAAAGTTTTGTGGTCTTACGAAACAAAGATGGAACTTTTTGGCCTAAATGCAAACGTTATGTTTGGTGCAAACCCAAAACAGAACATCACCCAAAGAACACCATCCCTTTTTACTGTGAAGCATGGTGGTTGCAGCATCATGCTATGGGGATGTTTCTCATCAGCAGGGACTGGGGAATTTGTCAGGATAGAAGGGAAAATTGTTGGAGCAAAATACAGAAAAATCCTAGAGGAAAACCTGCTCCCCCCTGCAAGAAAGCTGAAATTGGGAGGGAAGTTCACCTTTCAGCATGGCAATGACCCGAGGCACACAGCCAAAGCTACACTGAAGTGGCTAAGATACAAAAAAAAATGTCCTTGAGGAGCCCAGTCAGAGCCCCGCTCTAAATCCAATTCCAAATCTGTGGCATGACTTGAAGATTGCTGTCCATCAACATAACCCCACGCAACTTGACTGTGCTTCAACAGTTTTGTGCAAAATAATGGGTAAATATTACCCAATCAAGGTGTGAAAGGTTGGTAGAGACCTTTCCCAACAGACTCGCAGCTGTAATTGCTGTCAAAGTTGCTTCCACCAAGTATTAACTCAGGGGGGCAGACACTTATCCAACCAAGATATTTTAGTTTTGTATTTTAATTAATATTTTGAAATTTGTGGAATTTGTTTTTCACTTGGAAGTTGTGGGTTACGATGTGTAAATAAAGGTGAAAAAAAAATCTCATTTAATGCAATTTCATTCCAGGCTACAAGGCAACATAAGGTGAACATTTTAAAAGGGTTTGTAGACTTTCTCGAGGCACTGTATATAGATATCTCAAAAAGTTGTGGACGAATTTGGTGTGAAGGATTTCTTGTATCATCATTATTTATTAAGACAAAACTTGTTGGCCAGGTTGGGTGTGTGTGAGGGAAGAATTGATTCTATTTTGTTGAGGATTCGAATCCGGATCAGAGAATGTTGAAGTGATTCTTCACCATTACGTGGTAGAGCTAAACCCGATATATACGGCACGATATTTCTTAAAGTTATGGACTGATTCGGATGAAACTTTGAGTTGGTTAGACGACAAGAGCAAGCTGATTAGATTCTGTTTCAGGTCCGAATCTAGATCCGGCCTATCAGTGGGATACAAAACGTAAATTGTTAAGCATGGCGGAGATATGTGCTCTACCGAGTGCCGTTCTAGTTTTTTATTTGTTTGTTTTTGTAATAGTTGGTTGATGATTTGATATATTCTGGTCAAACAAACCCACCTCAAAAGTCTTAATTTCCAGCAACACCCATTAGGTCTGATTAATCGTTGTTTTTCACATTGTAACACCAGTGCATCCAAAAGTTTGTCTATGTCAGAGCTTTTGCCCATTTATAAATATTGTTTTTCTCCACCTTTGCCCCTAGGTGGTCCTGTGAGACTGCGTCGTGAGGTGGTTCTTCTGACGGACGATCGGAATCTTCGGCTTAAAGCATTGACACGGCACGTCCCAGTCCGAGAGGTTCCTGCCTTCCTCTCCTGGGCCAGAGTGGCTTGAACTGGGCTTGCATTGTCAGTAGAAAACAAAGCAGGATGACGTAAACGTCAAAAAGGGTTGTGTACCGTTTGCTCAAATGGGTGGTGCACGGCTGCTCGTGCCACCGACCTAGTCTCGTGAGTTTACACCAGCTTTGCACTCCGGCGCTGGTAGGAGGAAGGAGGTGATCGTAGTATTCACATTAATACTTTAGACCCGGAATGCTTTAATGTGAGGACACTTGAGGGCTGCCGTGGATAGTTGAGGCCTTTGGTTCTGGTTTATGTCAATCTGGCAGTAAAAGTGGGTTGTTTTACTTTGAATCGAACAGTTAAGAGAATCCTTTCCTCTTTCGTTTTACTTTACACGATCTGTAGTGGGAGTGGCAAGCAGACAGAAGGGGAGGATGAGAGGCCCAGATGCGTGATGCTTTATTGGTTCTGCCCCTGGGAGCTGAAGTTTTGGATTAAATTTTTCTTTAGAAGGAAGTCTGGATTAAGCTCTTAGATGTAGGTTTCCACCAAGCTGAGAGCCAAAGACATGAGCACCGCATGCTGTTCTTGCTCCCCCTGGCTGCTCCAACAGTGGCTCTTGCCTTCGGCCAACTCTGAGACGCGGCATTCCAAAATTTCATCGTCCTCTAAAGATTTCAGCCACCCCAACTCCGCTTTTACGAACGTAATGCAACTTCACTCGCATTCCTCAAGCGTTAGTCAGGAAGGTCCATCTGTAAGAACCGGTGGAGAAGGAAACGGGGCTCCATTCGGTGCACATCCATCTAAGATGGCTGAGACATTTTGATTTCTCCCAATATTTTGTCTCTCACAGTCGATCTGGAAAGGAAATGGAGATGCTTTGTGGGCCAGCCAGGCAGCAAAAGAATCTGGGCTCTCTTTTTTTTCTTTTTCTTTTTTCCCCATGCGGGTTTCTAGCGCTGCAGGCCATTTGACTTGAGCGCCTTGGAAAAAGCTGCTTTTTTTGTGTGTGCTGGGTGGATGCAGTCATCCTTCATCTGAGCCTGTGGAGCTGCCTGGTTCCTTGGCCTTGGGTCGCACTCTTTCTTTACCAGCTATGCTTGGCAGAAAAATCCAAACATCTTATTGTTATTATTACTATTTAATCATAACCTAAAGCAACAGCATTTGGTTATGGCAAATGTAGGAGCCAGTTTAAATGCAAGGCTGGATGAGAGGAAATAAATCGCTGTAGTGACCTCACCTTACCAGATCGCTCAATAATTTGCTGTGTTTGGGGCCTATGCACAGGTGCAGTTGCATTACGCTTCCAGTGCACATATTCGGCATTCAGTCAAGTGACTGACTGCATAAAGGTAGGTGTGTGTGTGTGTGTGTGTGTGTGTGTGTGTGTGTGTGTGTGTGTGTGTGTGTGTGTGTGTGTGTGTGTGTGTGTGTGTGTGTGTGTGTGTGTGTGTGTGTGTGTGTGTGTGTGTGTGTGTGTCTGTCATCATAGATTGATGGATGTAGGAAGAAATCCAAGTTTGAGCGTTGCAGCTGGGCACACTCATGATGCGGGAGGACTTGAAGGGGGTGGATGAAACTTCACTTTTTCTAACAAGCATGGCGTCGGTACATCTCTGAGGTCCCCTGCGGCCTAGCCTGAGCCTGGATCTCACATCTGCCCAAGGCTACGCACGACTCCCCTAGGCCCAAAATGCGGGGCCTTCAAAGCTGCTGGATTTCTGTGGCCGTTGCTCCACCATATGAACAGATGGGAAGGTCCTGCAGAGTTGTTCTGTATATGCTGTGCAAAGTTTTAATCGTTTTCTCTTTCTCAGGGTGGTCAAACATCACTGTGACATGTTTGATTGCGTCTCGTCCATGTATGCACTCTAATCGCTCCATTTTTTTTTCATACCGGTTTTGGTCTTTTTGAATTAGTGTCTTTGTGAACAGGAAGACCCTTCAGAACAAGTGTGCACAAGTAGACTCCTATAAATGAAAATTATATCTGCTATTTTGTTAGTCGTGGTACATTGTTATTGCCGTACACCATCAATATGGGAGTATAAATGGAGAGGGACCGCAGCATTGCCTTGTGCAGGTGATTTTGTGAGATCCTCTTCGGGGTGGATCATTACCTGAGGTCAGTGAGGCTGCGATGATGAGATTGTGGTTGAGAAAAGTCATGTTTGGTCACAGTGGCTTCCCTGTTCACATATCCTTTTTTCATTCCATGTTTGCCTTGATTTCTTTTTCTCTTTTGCATTAATATACATCTTTAAATCCCTGTTTTGGGTGAATATCACAGCTGCCATTGTTTGTTTTATATTGAGGATTAAAAAAAAAATTGAAACTACTTTTAACTTTTTTACTTCAATATGGGGGTTTTGGTTAGTTCCCTTTCTCCCACTTACCCCTTCTCACCCCTCTCACACCCACACAAATCCAAACACTTCATATGGGAAGGTAAGACATGAGGCTGTGGAGTAACCTTTAAAATCCTTTTATTACAAGATCTCTAAATTTTGTTCTTTACATTAAGACAGTTTTGGTTCTTGAGGCTGAGGAGGGTACAATGGTCGTGAGGGGTGTGGGGTGAAGCCCCAAGGGGTATCCTGAGGTCTAGCAGAGCTGTGTTCATGGCTTTATCCACAGCCCCTGTGCAGGCTCCAGGCGGTGGATCAATGGCCTAACCCCAGTATATAGATAGACCCATACACACCCACCCCTCCATCCCAAAAATAATGATTATACAGTAAATCCTGCTTTGAGTGATCTCATTCTACAAAGTGGTTTTTCATGGTGCGTGCGGACATCGGTGTGGCTTTTTGGATATAAAAATTTCACATGCATGGATATGTGGTCGTCAAAGAGCAGTGGTCCATGTATCATGATCACTCAAAGCAGTTTTCTTTCTCGAACATTTTTGCACCTCCTGGTGCCGCTTCCAAAAGCAGCATGAATTGTGAACCAAAATGGGGTCGAGGGGGGTGGGGTGATCATGGTGGACATGGTATGGTAGAGAAGCTATGAGGGAGCGGGTCCTGCACGGGGCCTTGTCGAGCATCGCACCTTCTTCTAACCCTTCAGTGACGCATCAAAGACTGAGTGGATGAAGCTGTCGGTGCTTCAGGTAAAGAGAAAAATCACACACAGGGTAGGGGGTTGTGTAATTAATATTTCATTTGAAAGTGATGCCCATTGCAGTCCAAATGTAACATTATTGGACCCTGCATTTCCCCTCTGTTCCCAAATGTATTTTAAGAATGCATCCCAGTGAACCCGATCAACTTGATATTCAACAACCTACCCTCTTCCCTTCCCACTTAATCCCCAAGGCTTCAGCCAAAAAAATAATTCTCACTCGCTCAAAAGAGCAGCCATTCGCTGTTACAGAAATTAATTTTATAACTCCAAGATGGCACAGACCCCACAACCGCAGGATCAGCCACACCACCTTTCCTATTCCCTTCCCCGAATCCAGAACCACTTTTTTCCCCCCCAGTGAGGTTTGGCAAAGAAACAGCGATGGGAAGCGCCACAGGCTCCAGCTGCAGCCGATGGTGGTTGGGGGCGATGGAGCGTTGTGGTGGATTGGTGACTGGATAGACAATTCCCCGAGCACGGTCACAACCCCCTTAAAGCGATGGCTCGATCAAGGAGCAACAACATTTGCTCGACTGCCTTGCTTACACCCAAAACAGCCAACACAAGGCGCCAGCCTCCGTCCCTTTATAAAGTTCTTTTTTTCCGTGTAAAGCATTTTCTTTAAAAAGTGAACTTGGTTAAATTGGTTATTTTCAGCTTCTTACATTCTGGTTCCCCTGATATGTTATATGGCTAAGTTGAATATAAAAACTGAACCATAACTTCGTCCGGTGTTGTAACAGACAGGAAAAGGGGAAAGAAAAAAAAACATTAAAAACACGATATACAGATCCATGCAATAAATACATTCAGTGAATAGATAGCAAAAATAAAGAGAGAAATGTAAAATTCAAAAATACTGTGAAAAGTTCTGAAACATTACCGGTGGAGGCAGAATTTACAAAATGCTACCTTGCACAATGTACTGTAAACGTTTTTGGTCTTTAACAATGAGGTTTGTTTTGTCAAAAATAAACTTTGGTTCAAAAAAGGGGGATGCTTATTATTAATTATTTTTTTTTCCAAGAAATCTTTAAATTGTTGCAGTGTTACAAGATAACAGAGCCGTTCGTCTCGGAATTGGAAAAGGAGGAAATGAATAAAGTTGTACATCAAACGAGCCCCACCACCGAATATAAAGTCAAAAAAGCTATGATGTAGTGTCTTAATCCCTGCAGGCTTTCGAGGTTTGAAATACTGCATCTGCAAAAAACGTTTAACTCTTTAAAAACAACGACCCTGCTCTTACATCACTCGCGTAAAAAAGTCGCAGAAACACAAGGAAGGCAGAGCAAGGTTCGAGTCCCGTGCGGAACCGGACGTGGTTCGGAGCTCGAATCCGAACAGGCCGGACGTGGCAGAAAATAGGGTCGACTAGAATTGTATCTCCAAAAGCGGGTTTGAGGCAGCCGAGGGGGTTTCTGTTTTCACATTTGACTAGAAAAGGACGGGGAAGGTCTAGAGCTGGGGGGGGGGGGAGCGACCCCCATTGGGGGAACGCAGGGCTGGGGGGACGGGGAGTCAAGGAACCAGGAGGCCAACTGGATGCCTTGAGCTGCCATTTTCCGTTCAGGGTTCATAAATATGACACCCGGAGCCATCTAGTTACCCTGTGCGGTCACATTGTCCTTTATGAGCACAAGGGGGCCCCTGCGACTTCCATCCCAGGGGATTTAAAAAAAAAAAATTCCAGTCTTTTCTCACGGGGAAGTTTTCTGCAAAAACATTTTACAAAAGAAAACTACCTTCCTGGTTTTTATTATTATTTTAAGAAATCCTGAGATGTAAATCTCTGCAAGAGATTAGGGCCCGACCTTTTTTACGACCGCATGCCTCACCCCCTAAAAGAAATGGTTCACTTGCTTTAGGATTTGATGCTTAAAGCCCACCCGTCCGTCTCCCTTCCCCATAGAAAAAGAAAGAAAAGATGTCGGAGATGAAAAAAGCAATAAAAAATAATAAAATTCGATTTGTGGCACGTAGCTGTGACATCATTTGAATGGCTGAATGAGGTAGGTCTTCACAAAGGATGTGGCGCTAACACTGCAGGGTTTGCTTTTGGAAATGTAAGAAACTGCTGCATTGCACTGCATATCACCGAGAGATTGGGCGCTTGAATTAGTGACGTCATCAATTCCACTTGTGACGTCATCAATGCACGGTGCCGCTCCGGCTCCGCAGAACAAAAACGCGAGAATTACCTATGGGGGAAAAAAAAATTGGGATAAAAAATATCTTGCAACTTCTCATGAAAAACATTGGTCTCAGCGGCACCTTGGCCTACCCCGGCAAGAGACGGCGCTTCGGAATAATATCCCTCTCCTTGAAAAAGAAGAAAAGAGCACAAAAAGCTTTAAATGTTTGCACAAAGAACAGACCATCGGCTATAAACCGCTAACCAACATAAGTGCTTCAGCCTCACCATGCTACCGTCAAAACACCAAAGACAAAAACGCTGAGCTCCATTTCCTAGGCAGAAACGACACGGAACAAAGCTATTAGTACGGAAAAACCTAGTAGGTACAAGCAACAAAAGCATGCCGTCAAATATACACCGAGTTAAATTATTTTCATCTTCTAAAAGTTTGCATTCAAACCTAAGAACAGGTAACGGCACAGGTATTACCTGTAGGCCCTTCAAACCGGCCCTCACCCCTACCTCACCTACATTACCAAACTCAAACTTTTTGGTCAATTTCACCTTGGTTTTGCCACCTACAGGCCCACTAGATCACACTATCTCTCTCTCTCTCTCCCTCACACACAATAAACACCTGTTACAAAGAAACAATATTTTAACAGCTCGTTCATGTACAAGATGTTTGGTTGTATGGCTTCAAGATTAAGTGTTATCCCAAATGTCCAATTAAATAATACACAGGCCTGTACGAACATTCGCGTCCTCGATGCCGTCCGCCATTATTATTTACACAACGCAGATGGAGCCACCTGAAACACCTGCTGGATCTGTTTCCCCCCTCGCCCTTTATGCAACTCGCGCGAGATCTTCAGGCAATTTTGCGGAAAGCGGTGAAACCGCATTGAAAACGGTTTGTGTTCATTTTGCCGTTAATTGGGCCCTTGTCAGGGGCTCCGGTTCATAAAATTGAACCCAACCCCAAAAAACAGGATGTATGTGATCGATACGTCAGGTGTATGCGCCAGGTATCAAATAACTACTTTGACCAAGAGATAACAAGGTTATACCTATCCAAAACCCAGCTGTGTTCCTTTCCAATATTTCCCAATGTCTTTAAAGAATAATAAAAAATAAAAGAAAAACGTCATTGGTCAGAGGTCAGAGGTAAAAGGTGGGAATTTCTGGAGCACCGCCACAACATGTCGCCTTTATAAAATGCTACTAGATTACCATTTATGAGTTGTTCCCTTTAACACCTGCCTCTCTATTCTCTCTCTCCACAATCCCACCCTTTTGATAAAGCAAAGCCAAAGGGAAACATTTCCCCAAGCACACGACGCATTGCCCGACGATGCCATTTGGATCGTGGTTTTTACTTCATGGCGTTGAAATGGCAAGATCACGTGACCGCCTTGAAGGTGAGATGAGCCGGGATGAGCTTTGCTGGCGAGAAATACGGGCATCGGTGTGAGGCTCGAAGGCAGTGACACCTCAACGATGGCAATTCTGTTTGCAGAGCAAGAGGTAACGTCGGAGAGGTTCTTCGATACGAGGTGATGGCCCGTCTTTGGTTTCTTCGCAGACAGGAGTGAAAGATGAAGAGCAGTTGTGAAAAAGGGGGGAAAAAATTGGCAAATAACAGAAGTGTTGCACGTGGACGTCGTCAAAGAACAACAATGATGAAGCAATGCGGCGAGGTCTGTGGAAGGTCGACACGGAGAGCGACTAGGTGTTCACAAGGCCTGCACGGCACTGTGCATCTTCATGTGGCTAATAAGGTTCCTCTGCTGTGCGAACTTTCCTCCACATAACTGACACTCGTACGGTTTCTCCCCGGAGTGAATGCGCATGTGCTCGGTGAGGCGGTATTGTCGTGTGAAGCGCATGCCGCACTCGTCGCATGCGAACGGCTTGAGGCCCAGGTGGCTGCGCATGTGGCGCGTCATCGTCCCTCGCTGCGTGAACTTCTTGCCACAGATGGCGCAGGGGTAGGGGCGAGTGAGCCAGTGGGTCTTCTCGTGCTGCCGCAGCGTCGCCGCGTCCTTGTAGGCACGGTCGCACGCCGTACAACGGTACGGACGGAGATCGATGCCGTCCTCCGCTCCGCCGGCCACCGACATCGGCACCGATGGACCGGCTGATCCCCCGCCCGTGGAACCGACCCCCTCGGTGCAGCCTCCGCTTGCCATGCTCACCGGTGGAGCCGCGTCATCCCGGGGATAGAGTTCTTCCTCCGTGTGCGTGTCTACATGGGCGTTTAGCTGCTCAGAGCTCGGAAAACCCTTCCCGCACGGGATGCAAACGTACAAGTTGTCTCCGAAGGTCTCCGGTTCCCCATAGCCGACGGCAGCCGCTGCGGCGGCCAGCGCTGGGTGTCTACCGCGCCCCGACTGGTGCGACTGCAAGGAGTGGTGATGATGGTGATGGCGATGGGAGTGATGGCGGTGGTTACACGGTGCAAACCGGGAATCAAGTGTCACGTCAGAGCTTCCATCGCTCTGCCCACTGTCATCATTCAGGCTCTTCGTTTCATCGTCATCGTCCACCAGCGGGTGCGAGGCCATCAAGAAGCGTGAGGAACCTCGGCCAACACACGCAGCACCGCCACCACCCCCATCCTCTGTTTTCGTGTTCCCAGAGTACACAACAACACCGTTGCTCACTGGCATGGATCCCTCCTCATCGTCACTCGCCCATGGGTGCCTCAGCAGCGGCTTCTGTAGGGAAAACAGGAGCATATGTCTCAATGGGCATCCCTTTCCTCTTTAGCAGCATACTCGATCTCCTACTTTGGTTTATGAAAAGGTAAACCATGATCAAATGTGTGTTACGTGGTATCTGAAGTATATCACAGCTGATGCCTCACTAAACTGGTCCAAGTATTATATTTTGTCCACCCAGTATGTAAGATTGTGAGAGACACCTTACAAATGATAGCAGACCACAGAGATCCTGAAATGTGTCCCACAAAACAGCAAAGCAATGAGAACATGCAAATCGAATCACGATACACAGAGCTGTCCTCATCTGAAGCATAATTATTGAGATTCCAACCACATGACCAACAAACAGCAGCCTGTTTGGAACCTTCACCTTAAACCTGAAAATGGCCTTTCCAATCTCAGTAGCACAAAGCTGTGACCTTGGGCTATACCTTATCGCCACCTCTATTATTCCGTGTCATCATATACCAAAGGACGATGCTGAATCGTTACCAATTCGCACATTCCAAGATAAGCTACCAAGGTGGCCTGCTACAGGATCTGTGCAGAACCCAGGGACCATGGATGCTTTGAGGACGTGCATGCATTGCATTTCACCAATTGTCCATGCACACGCACACGTACGCACGCTCACCACCACCAACTATGATTAATCCCCAAGGCCTTTGAAGACATTATGCCAAGGACATTTGGTTTTGTGGTGCACAGGTAGGATTTCTGAATAATTTTTCATCAAACAGCATCGAGTGGAAGAAAAAAAAAGGAAGACGTATCGAGTTCTGATCCAACATTGTCCCCTCCTCCTCTCTCGGACCTCCACTTCCCATTCCCCATCGCCCTCTAACCAAACCCTTCCATTTTTCCAACTCCTCCCCAGAATTGCATTCGGAGATCTTTAATAAGGCAAAAAAAATCTTAATGAGTCAAGCCAACAGAAAAGGGCAGTCAAAGGCTCCAACACCCCAATCTCATCTCCAAACCTCACCTGATCTTTGCGCTCACAGCTCTGCTCAGCTCCAGGTTCCTGCTTCACTCTGGCAGTTTTGAGGCCGAGGCCATCTGTGCCTATGCCTTGTGAGCAACGGAGGACAGGTGACGAGCCTTCGGGTCTCCGAAGCAGGCTAAAGCTATCGCTGCAATCACCCTGTAAAAGCGGCTGCTGCTGCGATATCTGTGCGTTACCGCTACGGTCTTCGATGGTACCTGCGCGCTCTCCAGCCAACGGTGTTGAGGGCGGGCGAGGAACCGTACAGTCATCGGCGGTCGCTTGGCCGGCCCGCACGGGGCTTTTTTTAGTCAAATCGAGACCGACGAGCTGTGGACGTTCACGTTCCGCAGAGCTGCCGCGCCCGCCGCGGAGATCCAGTCCGACTTCTTCGGTGGTCGTGCCACCCGTGGACCCGGCACTTCTTCCGAGGTAGAAATCACCGACGCCGGGACTCATTGTGAGCAGTTCTCCAACCCTCTGGATCTCCCCAGCTCGAGACACATCTCCCATTCTGCAACGGGCCATACATTTGTCACCACCGCAACATTTTAACACCTGGTGACTTTTGACAATAGCAAAACAATAGATCAAGCAAGAAAAAATTACAAAATATCAGTGTCAAACAAGTGAAGAAGCTTACTTAAGGCAAAAACTTCAGCTTAACTGAAAGAAAAACAATAGGTGATAGCATTGCCAGAGAAGCGTGTGTTTTGAAACCCAAGGTTGAAAATTTAAGACCTCACAGGAACTGCTCTGCTTTGCCTTAGAACTGGTTGACAAGCAAGCACAACAAATGAAGATAACAAGCGAAGCCGTTTGGGATTGGGACACCCAAAAAACCTTGGATTGCACAGGTGGGAGAGCAACTTATCAAGTCCAAAGTTTTTTTCCAATCAACATCAGTATGATTTTACAACACAATGTCTGGGACGAGAAGTAAAATATCAACATTCATTGCAATGGTCCAATGTACTGCCAAGTGTTCAATCCGTGTTCCTGGAGTAGGCCATCGAGATGACAGGTACTTGGCGAAGCACTTGGACAGTACGAAAGGTCAGTACAGCGAATAGACGTAGTTAATACTTCCAGGAAGGAGATGGAGATACTTAATACTTCCGTGCTAAAGGTTAGCATCACTGCAAGCACCACATGGTTTTGGCCTACCTGCAAGATGAGGTAGAAAAGTAGTTTTGAATTACAGCAGTCTTTGTTGGTGTCCTTGGTTCCTCTTTAGCCTCAATGCCTTCATCTTCCTCCATCTCCTCCTCATCATCTTCATCCTCATCATCATCTTCATCATCTTCGTCATCCTCTGGCCCACAGCCCGATGCCAATAAGTCTTGTGGCCCCCTTGCTGGTGGAGGGCTACTCGTAAGACCAGATAGCCCATGGCCAGGTGTGACGACTGCTGCCACACCACCACCAGCTCCACCACTGTTTTGCCTCGGAGGACCAAGTCGCCCATTCCTTTTAAGCCGCTTCCGGCAAAGAGCCACGAGATTTGGCAGCTGGAGGTAGCTGGCTGCAGTCAGTAAAGCAGCCAATCCTGGCTCAGAAGCCACTGGTGTCGTCACTCCACCGCCGCAGGTTGATCCCCCACTGGCAGCCACCGCTCCGTACACCGCCGCCAAACGGCCCGTATATATGTACTCCAAGATGGCTCGAAATACCGGAGGGGTGATGACATCCGAATCGAGGTTGATCAGGTTATCATGCACGACTAGTGATTTGAAGTAGAGGCTGCTTGCTGCCAGGACAGCTTTGTGGGCACGGAACAAGGCGTTCTCCACCACGATGACCACATCACACAGGAAGCCTTTGCTGCGTTGCTTGTTCAACTGGCCCAAGAGGTGCTTGGCGTGGCTTGGGAGCTCCATGGTGGGCTCCCGTTGCTCTGAGCTGCAAACAGACATATTGCAGAAGAAAAGAAAAACTTTACAAACATTGGCATTATTTGCGCGAATGCACTTCATTTAAACGGTAACTCCAATCTGCAAGTTCAACTGTACTTTTCATCAGGTTTGGCCCATCATTCCAACTTTGTACATGACATATTACTGACCTATAATGCATTTTCAAATTTACCTCTTTTAGTTCCATGGGCTATTCCAAGAGCTTTGTGTTTTGCATACAAACGCTAAAGTCAGGAACGTAAAAAGATGGAAGGTGGCGAGGATGGATTGATGCCGAGAGGAGGGAGGGGAGCAGACGGAAGGATGTGGCACTGGAGAGAGAGAGAGAGAGAGGAGGTGGGGGATGGGAGATGGGTAAGTAGGATAGGGAGTGGCGGAAGGTGGGAGGGCAATAGAGCAAGGGTCAAATGGGGTCGACCAAACTTTACACAAAAATGGCTGGGGTATGCAGCCTGAGAAAGGCATGCCAGAGCAAGAGTGGAACAAAGAAAAAGCTCTCCTACAAAACACGGGCGCTTAAAACAGCCCACCCCCCACTCCCGCCACCTCCTCTTTGAACCAAAGCAAAGTGAATATTCTTGGTCCAGTTAAAACGTAACCGGTTTTGGTTTATAGCCTCTCATCAGGACGGATGCATTTCTCAGAATAAGGGGTCACAGCAAGAGAAAACTGCACAAGCTAAAGAAATCCTAACAATGTGGTGTGTGTGGGGCTGTGGGGTGTGCAGGAAAGAGGGGAGCAAAATCGATTGTGCTTAAATCATGATCATTACACAAATGTGAATACGATGATGAATGCACCATGGACTGGATTCAAACAAATGCTTCAACCTGTTCCCCTTTAGGACAGAGAATGCAAAAAAACAAAAACTTTTAAGAGTAAAATGAACACCACGGGAGCAGTTCAGCCACAACAAACCACATCCTTGGAAATGCAGACAAAGTGCAAATACGACATCGATAATTCTATAACCACATTCTGTTGTTTTCCCCCATGCCAGGTGCTTGGCTTGCGGAAGGTACGCAACGAGCATGGTGCTGGCTTCACCACAAACCTCCAACCTGAGGGTTACATCCCAAACTTCACCTCAAACCACCGGCGCAAGGGTTACATCCAAAACTTTACCTCGAACCTGTGACCTAAGAGTTACATCCCAAACTAGACCGGCAATCAGTAGGGAGCATATACCTCCACCTGTTTGGCCGTATCATTCAATGGTGAAGAATCACTTAAAGAAGCGTTATGCCGAGGTCCCCCGTCGGGGAAGTGATGTGAGTTGACAAAGTGGAAGACGCAGAAAACATGCTGTGGTATGATATTCCGCTCACAAGGTTCAGACATACATGGAGGCGGCCATCTTGGATTTTGACGTGGCGACCCAATTTTCAATAGCGTTCTCCCTTATGCCGAGATACACCCACACACCAGATTAGAAGTTGGTACTTCGCTTGTTTTTCAAGATATTCCGCTCACAAGGTTCAGACATACATGGCAGCGGCCATCTTGGATTTTGACGTGGGTTGCACCCGCACACCAAATTAGAATTCGGTCTTTTGCTTACGCACGCACGCACGGACGCACGCAGAAAACCATAGTCCCCCTTTCGCTCCGCGGTGCGACGGGGGACAATAATTCTCAGATCCGAATCCATATTCAGATCTTCACCAAAATCTAATCGATTCGTCCTTGTCACAAACACAACCTGTCCAACAAGTTTTGTCGAAATCCATCCATAACTTTTTGAGATATCCCGCAATGTATAGTTTTTGTCCCGATCTCCCAAAGGTGAAGAATCACTTAGAAATTAAATAATTCTCATATCCGAATCCCTATTCAGATCTTCACCAAAATCGAAATGATTAGTCCTCGTCAGGCACACAACCTGTCCACCACGTTTTGTCCAAATCTGTCCACAACTTTTTGAGATATCCTGCTATGTATCATTATTGGCCCGATCTCCCAATAGTGAAGAATCACTTAAAAAATGATACTAGTCGGATCCGAATCCGGATCTTCACCAAAATCGAATCATTTCGTCGGTGTCACATACAATACATCTCTGACAAATTTCGTCCGAATCCGTCCACAACTTTGAGATATTTTGTTCACAAACGGACAGACAGACAGCGATGAAAACATAACCTCCATCCACCTTTGGTGGCGGAGGTAATTAAATGAAGTTTGGCCCTTCATGAAGGACGATTCAAATAAAAGATGTTGAAAGCCTGTGAATGCCCTTGGACTATGGTGCACAGGTATACACGTCGAAGCTGCGTTTCATCGGGACGGTCCTTTACAGGTTTACTCCAATCTGCTAGGTAGGTTGTGTGGAGTGCCACCGGTAAAGCTTCGATACTAAACGAGTGTAAAAGGTTCAAAAGGCAGCTCTTCTAAAACTTCGAGGAAATACGTATACTTATTACGTAAGTAAAAATGACCGCATTTTTTAGGCCCTCTCTGTCCTCAATTGTCTTTTCTTTTTTTTTCTTTTTTTTGTATACTGAATCGAGGCTCGTGAAAGAGCTAACATTTATTTCACAAACAAATCAACCAGACAAACAAAATATACAAAAGAGGGAGCGGAAGCCAAGATGGGGAGAGAAGGGGAAGCACACAACCACAACATTTGAGAGCAGGGAGAAGTGTGGGAGGGAGAGGGCTTGGGGGCAGGAGGCGTGGGAAGGGGAGGGGGGGGGGGAGAGGTATAAAACACATGGGGACCGAAATTAGCGGGGGTAGAAAAGATCAAGGTTTTGGATGGGGGAGGATAAGAGATGGTGGTGAACAGCTGTTTTAAAGACCTGGAGGGTGGAGTGGGATTGAAGAGAGTGAGGGAGTTTGTTCCAGAGGTGGGAGAAAAGAGGAATGAAGGAGTGAAGGTGAGCAGAAAGTCTTGATTTTGGCAGTTTAACCATAAGAGGGTTGCAGGCAGATCTTGTGCGACCTGTAGGAATATTTGGGGGACAGAACCCAGAGAGAGCTGGGGGTGCAAGGCCGGAGAGGAGTCGGTAGAAGACGGAAAGACCACCAACCTGCCTGCGGTGAGTGAGTGAAAGGCCCTTGGAGTTAGCTTCATCGCGGGAGATTCCAATGATTCTGAAATGAGTTCCAATGAGTGATTCCAATGAGTCTTCTCCCTCACCCCTGCCCTTACTCACTCCGGTGGCAAACACCCAATGTGGTGCTTTCATTATAAGAATGCTCTATTTGATGCAATATTGTACACGACGGCACACGTTCAACAAAATGGCAAATAGCCACCGGCACACACTAAGTATACAGTGTAGGGTTTGAACCAGGGATGATGTTTACCCCTAGGGCAACATGGGAAGATGGAAGTGACAAACAAGAGGAGGGTTAGCATCGCCAAATTATTGATACTATAATCGAACATAAACCTGACCTTAATAAGTGGCAGGGCCCCGAAGGTGGATATCTTTTATTAGGCCCGACCCCATTTTTACCTCCACCACACTGAACAAATACAAATTCCTACTGAAACTCTCCTGTCCACCTGCACTCGGCAAGCGCGGAGTTTCCCAATGCTGTGAATGTGAGTTGAGGGAAGCCTTCCTTCTGCTCTGGACTGACTTGTCATTGACTCTGTCATTTTGGACTATTTCACCTTCACGACAACAATTTCTGCTAATACACAATTTGTTTCGCATGATTCTTTTAACATTGTGATCTACGGATATTTGTCTCCATATTCGTGATGGACATTTGTCATGTCCGCCATAACTGTACTCGATTGTATGTTTTTCCGAGTAGTATTTCAAATCGACTGGGGTCCATTATAAATACTTCTGAAGTCATGTAAGATTGCACCTGCATATTATATCTGTGATGTCGTCGTACTGAGGAAAGCATTGAGGGGTGGGAGGAGTATCACATGTTCCAGCACTATCGAAATGTTACTTTATATACTGGCAATTGGTTCATGAGTTATCAAACACAATGACCACAATATTCGTCGTGTGTGTGTGTGTGTGTGTGTGTGTGTGTGTGTGTGTGTGTGTGTGTGTGTGTGTATGTGTGTGTGTATGTGTGTGTGTGTGTGTGTGTGTGTGTGTGTGTGTGTGTGTGTGTGTGTGTGTGTGTGTGTGTCTGTCTGTCCGCAGCATAACTACCCGATGATATCATCCGATCTTGATGAAACTTGGGCGGGAGGTTGATATCATGATCTAGTTGTGTCCTGCCTCGAGTGGGCGTATTGCGCCCATTGTGGGCGGAGCGACGCCCGAAAAAGATGTCGTTTTAGGGGGTAATCGAGTTCAAGCTACATCTTCTCCGAGGGGTTTGTTGGAATCTGACAGGGGTTTCGGTATTTGGTTAGGCCAATGTCATGTGTCTCGCCCCACGGAGCTCGATTTTTCATTGTCGCCCCAAGGTGAAGGTCACAAGGTCACGAAATTTAGAAAAGTCGATTTTTGATGGTTTTATTACATTGTTCGCTTCCTGATAGGGTGAATGTCGTACATGATCTTATATTATCACATACGTCATGAAATACAAGTTTTCCAACAAATTTCAGAATATTTGACCTTGGAAGGTCACAAAGGTCAAATTTTCAAACTTGTCGGAATCGAACCGAATTTTCGGTATTATGTAGCTAACTAACATCATAACTGATTATACATTATTTTCTATCTCATTTCAAGGTCAGTAACCTTCGTTTTGACATTTCAAGGTCACAAAGATCAAATTTTCAAAGTTGTCGGAATCGAACCGAATTTTCGGTATTGTGTAGCTAACTAACATCATAACTGATTATACATTATTTTCTATCTCATTTCAAGGTCAGTAACCTTCGTTTTGACATTTCAAGGTCACAAAGATCAAATTTTCAAAGTTGTCGGAATCGAACCGAATTTTCGGTATTATGTAGCTAACTAACATCATAACTGATTATACATTATTTTCTATCTCATTTCAAGGTCAGTAACCTTCGTTTTGACATTTCAAGGTCACAAAGATCAAATTTTCAAAGTTGTCGGAATCGAACCGAATTTTCGGTATTGTGTAGCTAACTAGTCTCATAACAGGTAATACATTCCTATTTATATATTTTCAATGTCGGTTTTGACTTTTGTCATTGAATACCGCTCGCTCGTGAACCATCGTCGTCTCCCGACTTGTCTTCTTATTCTTTCGTATGCAGCACAAGACTGTGGGGTAGCATCATTGGTTAAGGACACAACCCTATGCGATTGATGCAATGCTACCTGTATGTTTGGGCAGGAATTTGGTGTTTGGCCAGGATGCCGGCGATAGCTTGCCTACCCTTTATGAAGGACACTGCAGGATCATTCACTGGTGGGGGATGGGAAATGGGTAAATCCCAACAAAACGTTTAGGACATACCAACAAAATGTTAATAATATGGCACTGGAGAGAGATAGAGGGAGAGGGTTAGATGTCATTTATCACATTATCGTGCATGGCGCGGTGAATAAACTGCTATAAATTAGAGGATATAAATTGATCATTGAGGCTAACTGATCAGACAGTGTGTGTGTGTGTATATAATATATATATATATATATATTGTTGCGGTTTTGAGTTTGTACAGTGAGTCTAATAAAGGTTAAAATTTGCCCCTCACAGTCAGTCACACAAGCAACATGTAGCCTCGCGATAGTATAGTTATCTCTTAGTATTTGTAAGCTTAGTCCTTTTTCCATTGTTAGTTCTGCGTTGAGTAGAGCCAAGAGAATAGGCCCTACTGTCACCGACAATCCAGCGTCTGTAGCCTCATGCCCCTTTGCGCTAACTTGGGTTCATTTTGGGCGAGTTAACACGAGGCAGGCTAGGAAGGTCAGGAGGCGGAGCGGCAGAAGCGCTGACGGTAAGCACGAGCCGCCAATCAGAGCTCAGAGGTGGTGGCGGCGGCGTGGCGTCACAGGGCGTGGTGAGAGGGTTTGAGAGGGATCCAGAAGGTTCGGGGGGCGTAGCTATAAAACCCGCTGCCCTCGAAAGGACTCGATGCAAAGGACTAGCGTGGGAAAGTCGATGAACAAAGGACTGCTGCCTGAAAGGACTCGCAAGTGGAGAGCGTCAAAGGACACGCGCGAAAAGGATTGACGAAAGGGCTAGCACTAAGGAACTCGCGCGCACTAACCAGCTCAGAGGATCGAGGAAGAAGAGTTGGCAGCGAACTGTGAAAGACACGCGGGCGCAGCCAGACGCGCATGAACCGATATACAGCGCATTTAAGTCGCGCGAGTGAGAACGGCTGAGTAATCGCCAGCCGCGCTGAGAGTCCCGCCCTTTACCGTTCCACCTCGTCATCTGCCTTGTTCGGGAGACGCGCTACGGGTTCCTGCCATCGCCTGCTACCATCTTCACAGGACGTGCTGGGGCCGTGGAGAGCCGGACGAGGACCGTCTCTGGACAACCACGTCGACGTGTTGGGGAACATCTACCCATCTGCAATTCCCTGTGTGAGTGTGACGGGCCCGTTGTCTGGGTAATAAGCAAAGACTGATTAAGGCTGCTCTGCGTCTCTGCGTCCCTGATCATTGTACATACGAGTGGGAATAATTAAACCTGTGTTCTTCCTTTCTTCCATTTGATCGTTTCTGTGGTTTATTCATTGGCTAAGCGTGGCACGAATAGGATCACTCGAATCGGGTTCCACTAATTAAGACTGCACTGACCACGTGGTACTCAATCCGCTCGGCGTACTCAAACCACACGTGGCTCGTGCGAGGCTTGCTTCCTCGCTTCCAGGGCAGCGCGGGGACTTAGGTACGAGCGAGAAGTGGTCCCGGGACCATACTCCGCGTTTGTCCGGAAGGGACGTTGTAAGTCTTGGTTCCGCCAGGCCCAGAAAGAACAAGGGGATTAAGCCCCCCTTTGTAAGGGGAAGTAGGGCGGCGTAGAACCACAACAATATATATATATATACATACATACGAGAGCCAGTCAATAAGTAACCTTAAAATGGCGATATAAATTTGAGAATGTAATGTGTGTAATTGTAGACGACATATGTTATATCTATGGGTAAGAGTCATGTTTTGCCTGTTTTAGATCTGGCAACATTGAGTGTATGACATCACTAGATAAGTTCCAAGATGGTGGCTCCCTTAGAAGCATGCACCAGGGAGGAGCAACGTTCTGTCATCCGTTTATTGGGAAGTGAGGGTGTGAATCCCAGTGAAATCCATCGTAGAATGAAGATACAATATGGTGACGCGTGTTTATCGCTGCAGCAGGTGTATGACTGGGACAGGAAGTTTAAAAGTGGTGTCCAGTGTGGCAGACGCTGCTCGCTCGGGCCGGCCTCACACACCCGACACACCAGAAATGGTTGCAGGAGTTGAGCATGTGCTCAGGGAAAACCGTCACATTACACTGGATGAAGTGGTCTCCGAATTGAGCATTACCATAGTTCAGCACACCAAATCATTCACAACGTGCTGGGGTTCCGCAAAGTGTCTGCAAGGTGGATGCCTAGACAACTCACACCCAAACTGAAAGAACGGCGAGTGGACGCATGTGAAGAACTGCTGCGACATTACGAAACAGAAGGCGAAGCTTTCTTACAGCGCATAGTGACTGGGGATGAAAGCTGGGTCCACTACTTTCAGCCAGAAACGAAGAGGGCAAGCAAAGAGTGGCGCCATTCAACTTCACCGAAGCTCAAAAAATGCCACACACAGCCGTCTGCTGGAAAAGTGATGCTGACGCTCTTCTGTGATAGCCGAGGCCCACTTGTGGAGCATTACATGCCCAGAGGGACCACAGTCACCAGTGCATCATACTGCGACCTCCTTAAAAATCACCTGAAACCAGCAATCAGATCAAAATGTCATGGACTACTCACTACCGGTGTTTTTCTGCAGCATAATAATGCTGGGCCCCATACTGCCCACGCTACAGCTTCATCAACCGAGGACCTGCATTTTGAGTGTCTTCCTCATCCACCCTACTCCCCAGACCTCGCCCCTTCGGTTTACCACATCTTTGGACCACTTAAAGGCGCTTGGTGGAACCACTTTCTTATCCGACGAAGAGGTCCGAGAGGCGGTGCACGAATGGCTACACAAGCAGCCAAAATTTTTTTTTTGTATCTGGATCCGGATCCAGATCCAGATCTTCACCAAAATCGAATACACTCGTCCTTGTTACACGTCCAACCGGTCCACCACGTTCCGTCTGAATATGTCCATACCTTTTTTGAGATATCCTGCTCACAGACAAACAGACATGGGGCGGGACCACACCTGTCAATCAGCCTGGTGGTGGCGGGGCCGGGGTAACAATAATTGTGAGTACGTCTATTAATTACGTACCATTTGCATGCCATTATTATACTGTATCCATCCACAACTTTTTGAGATATCCTGCTCACCGACAAACAAACTGGCAGTGGTGAAAACATAACCTCCACACCCCTTCAGTGGTGGAAATAATTATCTGTATGAATCCCATTCACTTCAGGATCGGTTTACCTTGAAAAGCGTACAGGGCCCGGACAGTGTCAGCATGAATTACATATTATGAATGTTTTCTCAACAGATGAAAACTAGAAGGGCACTCTGACGTCGCGACGTCGACCGATATGCCTCCACCAACATTATTACATCATTATACATATGTTTGTGTTTTGTTTCATTTCATCATTATACATACTTGTACCAAGTTTGACTCAGTTCCCTTTAGCCGTTTTTAAGCTATCGCGGTAATGAAAAAACTATTACAGACACTGACCTTTCATCTCTTGATGCCGAAATATTATCAGTTCAAATTTTCATCATAATTTATACTTATACCAAGTTTTGTCAAAATCCCATCACTGGTTCACAAGTTAGAGCAGTAACAGAATTTTTACCTAACATGACCTCTGACCTTTGACCTCGTAATATAATCAATTCATTTTTGCTCGTTTGACTAAGATCCCTTCAGCTGTTCTCAAGTTACCGCAGCAACAAAAACCCATCACGGACACATGGACGGACGGACGGACGGACAGACAACCCGAAAACATAATGCATCTGTCGACTTCGTCAGCGGAGGCATGAAAAACATATACAATACATGGAAGGAGTACACAAACAACCACAACCATAGCCACAACAAAAACATATACAGTACATGGAAGGAGTACACAAACAACCACAACCATAGCCACAACAAAAACATATACAGTACATGGAAGGAGTACACAAACAACCACAATCATAGCCACAACAAAAACATATACAATACATGGAAGGAGTACACAAACAACCACAACCATAGCCACAACAAAAACATATACAATACATGGAAGGAGTACACAAACAACCACAATCATAGCCACAACAAAAACATATACAATACATGGAAGGAGTACACAAACAACCACAACCATAGCCACAACAAAAACATATACAGTACATGGAAGGAGTACACAAACAACCACAATCATAGCCACAACAAAAACATATACAATACATGGAAGGAGTACACAAACAACCACAACCATAGCCACAACAAAAACATATACAGTACATGGAAGGAGTACACAAACAACCACAATCATAGCCACAACAAAAACATATACAATACATGGAAGGAGTACACAAACAACCACAACCATAGCCACAACAAAAACATATACAGTACATGGAAGGAGTACACAAACAACCACAACCATAGCCACAACAAAAACATATACAATACATGGAAGGAGTACACAAACAACCACAACCATAGCCACAACAAAAACATATACAGTACATGGAAGGAGTACACAAACAACCACAACCATAGCCACAACAAAAACATATACAATACATGGAAGGAGTACACAAACAACCACAACCATAGCCACAACAAAAACATATACAGTACATGGAAGGAGTACACAAATAACCACAACCATAGCCACAACAACAACAACAACAACAACAACAACAACAATTACATGTGATTTGCTTCATTTGCTTTTGTGATTTGCTTTTTTGTGTGTTTTGCTTCATTTATAATTACCATTGAGACTCACAGATAGACATGCAATATGTTCGAAATGCAACATGCTGTCTTTTGATTATTAAATCCGTCAGTGAGGCAACAGGTATGCACGGCTAGTCGTACAGAAAACGAAGCAAGGCAGTCACACGCTTGATGCTCTCTGCTGATTGACATGAGATGAGTTCAATTATGTTCTCTGTCCCTTGAAAGAGGTGTCGATACTAAAAGTGGAGGCAAAGTCCAGTGGATACTTATAATGAAGGGAAGGTCCATTGACAGTGCCGCGACTGATGAACCCATCTATGATAGGGATGACTCCATTAGGTTCGTGTAATGTGTCATGCACAAGTATGTGAATTCATTGCGATAAATTGCTTCGTTGTGTGAAATAAAATGGAAATTCGCTAAAGATACAAAAATGATAAACCACCTTAGACCTTTAACATCCAACAAGTAATGTAATGCTAGCGGATGGGCCACCTGCAGGATGCTGTAGCCGATACGCACACCTCCTCGGAGTAACGTCGAAAAGGTAAACGCCCGGGACATTTATTGGAGGAAAATCAGCAACTATTCATGTTCTAAATGTAATAAACATAACTAAGTATTATGAATTTAAATCTAGTAAATATAATGATGACTGTTAATATTCTTTACAATACGCCAATACATGTCCCCTACTGGTCCCAATGAATGTCCTTGTTCCAAGCACTCAGCAATTGTGAGCCACACACAGTAGGACAAATTGTTTTAGGTATCCAAAGCTACAGAATAAGTTGCAGTTTCTGTCATTTATCATAACTAGTACACCCGCTCACTATGGGAGCGGCAGGGGGGAGTCATGTTATTATACTTTTTATTATTGCCAATTATTATTACTTTTCCAATATGTAGGATCCTGGGTTTGAATCCCGGTCGATCGCTGAATTAACACCAGGGGGGTTGACTCAGCCTGTCATCCTTCCGAGGTCGGCAAATTGAGCACCAGCTTGCTGGTAATTCCCTGTGTGTGTTGCAAGAGGTGACTAACAGGGTTGGTGGCAGGAAGGGCATCCGGCCATAAAACATTGCTTCAAAAAGGGGACCAAGGTGCCCAAAAAAGGCCAACCCCCCACTCTGCCGGGAAAAATGGCCTCCAAAGGTGGTTCTTACATCAGGTTATTGAAAGGATCAGAACATGCATGATATTATAACATGTTAGATCAGGTCATTGAAAGGATCAGAACATGCATGATATTATAACATGTTAGATCAGGTCATTGAAAGGATCAGAACATGCATGATATTATAACATGTTAGATCAGGTCATTGAAAGGATCAGAACATGCATGATATTATAGCATGGTAGATCAGGTTATTGAAAGGATCAGAACATGCATGATATTATAGCATGTTAGATCAGGTCATTGAAAGGATCAGAACATGCATGATATTATAACATGGTAGATCAGGTTATTGAAAGGATCAGAACATGCATGCTATTACAACATGGTAGATCAGGTTATTGAAAGGATCAGAACATGCATGCTATTACAACATGGTAGATCAGGTTATTGAAAGGATCAGAACATGCATGATATTATAACATGTTAGGTCATTGAAAGGATCAGACCGTGCATGACATTATGACATGTTAGATCAGGTCATTGTAAATACATCATTAATAGCCGGCGAAGCCGGTGTTGTGAATAAACACGTACGTATTATGTTGAAAAGCCAGATTTTGCTGGATCCCTTGAGAATTCCAAGCTTTGACGCACCAAATCGCTCAATGGAGGCCGCCATCTTGCGGATGCGGAAGTATGCATAACAAATTGAAAAAAGTTCAATAGGAGTTTGTTTCACCCGTCTTTTTTTGATTCACAATCTTATGCACCTCTAATTTGTAATTAAAATACTTTAAGACCAACCTTGACCCGTATGGGCCTGGTTATCTTCAACGAAAATCGTCATCAAACACCGGAACCAATGAGATTCGAGCATTTGAAAAAATATTTCAAAAACCAAATCACTCAATGGAGGCCGCCATCTTCCGGATGCGGAAGTATGCATTAAAAAATTGCGAAAAAGTTCAATCGGAGTTTGTTTCACCCGTCTTTGTTTGATTCACACTCTTATGCACCTCTAATTTGTAATTAAAATATTTTAAGACCAACCTCGTTCCCCGGGCCCGCACGGTCCCTGGTTATCTTCAACGAAAATCGTCACCAATTACCGGAACCAATGAGATTCGAGCGTTTGAAAAAGTATTTCAAAAAAGCTTTTTTACCACATTTCGAAGGCTGAAAACGGCGTCAAATATTCTAAAATTGACGAAGAATTGTTTTTTAGAAATCTCGCGGCCGTAGGGCATAGTTTTTCACGGCCGGAAATATCCGAAATTGAGACGGAATTCACCGAATTAATCAAGAAGGAAATTTTATAAATTTTAATCTCATCCAGAATGCAAATGGTGTCATTTTGAACTAGGTACGGTACCGACTACACCTACCTACTACCAACTACCTAACCTACTAATGCCATAGTGATGGGTAAAATAGTGGCAAGAGGCTTTGGCTTTGCCGGCGCATTGCGGCTTTGCAGTCGGGTACTAGTATTATGCCATTATCATAAGTGTTGTTAGTACCTGTGTAATGAGAAGCGGCTTTGGAAAAACACCACAAAAAACGCCTTGGAAGAAGTCCACATTTGCGGCAGGAAGGATCGTGTTATTATTCCATGTTGGGTATATAGACTACAGTAGATCTACGATCGTGTGCGTTCGGCGACGTGATAAGCCTTGAGTGATGTCCGGATTCCTCAATTTTTTTTTGTTTATTGTTATAAAAAGCATTAGCGACTGTTTAAAAAGCTAATCATATGTGCTTATGGTTTATAATATTTTACACTCTGGTAGAGGCCGTTGGGCCGTTGGGCCAACACGCAGCTCCATTAGTGACAATAGAGGGGAAAACCCGCTTGGGGGAAAAAAAACCCTTGGAGAGGGGGGCAAATGAATGCGCTACAACCTTCAATGTGTAACCCTTCGTCATCCTGTCAAGTTTGGTTGAGATTGGATAAGTAACGATCGAATGTATCACGGTCAAAAAATCATCAGACAGACAGAGACCAAATTGCGTATTTTAGTATGATAAACCCATGTACCAAGTTTCAGTTCAATATGTTAAAGAGTAAGTCCGGTCCGTCATATATGTCCGGTAAGTAAAGAGTCTGGTATAAAGAGTAAGTCCGGTCAGTAATATGTTAAAGTCCGGAAACCTGACCCTTGTATAATACGCGATATTTTTTAAGTCCAAAAAGGGCATAACTTCATGAAAAACCTCAAAACTCAAACTTGTTCTGTAATTTATCATAATCAAGCCATGTACCAAGTTTCAGTTGAATATGTTAAAATGTAGGTTTAAAAAATCTGGAAAATCACAGTTGAGACAGACAAACAGACGGATGGACGGACAGACAGACAGGAGAGCAAACCTATAGTCCCCTCCTGTGAAACTGGTAGGGGACTCATAAACATAACTGAAAGTCTTGTGAATATAAATCTAATAAATATACCGGTAATTATAACTATTAATATTCTAAATAGAATAAATATAACTAAAGATATTAAAAATACAGATATAATACATTCAATCAAGCATCATAAATTTAAATATACATATGTAATATTTTGGCTTTGCAGGATTCAGATTTTCTTTTTTTCCGGTAATTGTTGATAATCGCAGATTTCAGATCACACACACAGGACGAGGGAAAAAAATGATCGTTTATAGGTGAAATGTATAGAAAAGGGACATTAAAATGATGGTTACAAACTCATTAGATTTCATTAATGTGTAAAAATGTGATGAGTGAAGCAGGTATTTGTATCTCTGCGAAATCAGCTGCTCTGGGGCAGAGCGTTCAGTGTACAGTGCTTACGTGGTGGTTAAAAGTGAGAAAGATCATACACAGTTGCTGTTTTCGTGCGTGGTTAAACGGCACTGGAAGAATACCATAAGCACCATGTACTGTAATAATTATGTAATCCTGAATAATTATGTAATCCTGAATATAGAAAAAAGAAGAACCACCTTTAGAGGCCATTTTTCCCTGCAGAGCAGAGGTTGGCCTTTTTCGGGCACCATGGTCCCCTTTTTGAAGCAATGTTTTATGGCCGGATGCCCTTCCTGCCACCAACCCAGTTAGTCGCCTCTTGCGACACACAGGGAAATACCAGTGAACTGGTACTCAATTTGCCGACCTCAGAAGGATGGACAGGCTGAGTCAACCCCCCTGGCGTTAATTCAGCGATCGACCGGGATTCGAACC
This sequence comes from Myxine glutinosa, assembly GCF_964187855.1. Taxonomy (NCBI): domain Eukaryota; kingdom Metazoa; phylum Chordata; class Myxini; order Myxiniformes; family Myxinidae; genus Myxine; species Myxine glutinosa. Next base: position 104,126,800 of record NC_136266.1, read on the forward strand.
CAGGATCCTATGATCCCAAGCCGGCACCCTAACCGCTAAGCCAACACCAGGCTAAACCTGAATATGTGAAACAATAAAAATCTATAAACTACACCGGCACTCGGTAGAGCGCATACCTCCGCCAGGCTGAACAGTTTACCTATAGTATCCCACTGATAGGCAGGCCGGTCCTGGATCCAGATCTTCACCTGAATCTAATCAATTCTTCCTTGTCTCACACCCAACCTGTCCACTAAGTTTTGTCAAAATCTGTCTACAACTTTTTGAGATATCCATGTATAAAGACATCACATGCTCACCATTTGTTTCATCAGGGTGGCAGGACAGCAAGGAAAAGTACATCAGATAACTCATGAGAGCCACTGGATCCTTTTGCTGTTTTTTTCTGTTTTTTCTTTTTTTTTGTGTACAAGATCGAGGCTCGTGTAAAAGCTAACATTAATCACATAAAAACAAACGACACATAAAACATATGATAAAGGGAGCGGGAGAGAAGATGGGGAGAGAGGGAAGGATACAAGTACAACAGTAAAGAACAGGGACATCGGGAGATCTGTGGGAGGAAGAGGCCTTGGGGGGAGGAGGCATGGGAAGGGGGGGGGGGGGGAGTGGTGGTGCAAATTTCTTCAATTTCTTCAAGCAAAGCTTGGATCCAATTGCATATTCAACCTACTGGTTGCATCATCTGTTGTGCCACTGATGCAGTAACCCTGTAGGTTAAGGCAGGAATTTTTAATTTATTCAGGGCACCGCAATAACTCACCTATTCTTAGTTGTTGCTTTTTTTGTTTTGTTTTTTTGTATACATAATCGAGGCTCGTGAAAGAGCTAACATTTATCACACAAACAAATCAAACAGACAAACAAACAAAGTATATAAAAAGGGGAGCGGTAGACAAGATGGGGAGAGAAGGGGAAGCACATAAACACAACATTTGTGAGGGACATCGGGAATGTGTGGGAGGGAGGGGGCTTGGGGGGAGGCGGCGTGGGAAGCGGAGGGGGGGGGGGTGGGAGAAGTATAAAACACAAGGACACCAAGGACTTCCAGGAAAGAAGTTCGTATTTCAAAAAAGAGGATTTGGGGTGAAATTAGCAGGGGTAGAAAAGATTAAGGTTTTGGATGGGGGAAGATAAGAGATGGTGGTGAACAGCTGTTTTAAAGACCTGGAGGGAGGTGAGGGATTGAAGGGAGTGGGGGAGTTTGTTCCAGAGGCAGGAGAAAACAGGAATGAAAGAGTGAAGGTGAGCAGAGAGTCTTGATTTTGGCAGTTTAACCATAAGAGTGTTGCAGGCAGGTCTTGTGCGACCTTTAGGAATATTTGGGGGACAGAGCCCAGAGAGAGCTGGAGGCGCAAGGCTGGAGAGGAGTCGGTAGAAGACAGAAAGACCACCAAACTGCCTGCGGTGAGTAAGTGAAAGGCCCTCGGAGGTAGCTTCATCACGGGAGATTCCAATGATTCTGAACGCTTTGGTTTCAATAGCGTGAAGACGAGCTAGGTGTGAGGCAGGAGCACCAGCCCAGAGGGGAGAGCAGTATTCCATTGAGCTGCGGATGAAAGCCTTGTATGTGGTGAGGAGCTCAGGTGTGCCAAGGAAGGACTTTGCACGACGGAGGATGCCCAGTCGGCGACTGGCTTTGGAGGCCAAATTTGAAATATGGTTTTCCCAGGAAAGATCATGGCAGATAGTGAGACCCAAAAGCTTGAGTGACAGAACTTCTTGGAGAGGATTATTCAGAAAGTGGATGGGAGGGTTGTCCAGTCGGTCTTTTCGGAGAGACATCGTAAGAGTGTGAGATTTGTCAGGATTGAAAGACATGTTCCACTTGTTTGCCCAGTCAGTGATTTTGTCCAGGTCTGCACAGAGTGAGGAGGCTGCGGACTGCCGATCTGAGGGATGAGGAATGGAGCGGCAGAGAGTGGAGTCATCAGCAAAGAGATAGAGAGGATTTTCAAAAGAGTCGGAGAGATCATTGATAAAATAATATAACCACCTTTAGAGGCCATTTTTCCCCGCAAGCGGGGGTTGGCCTTTTTCGGGAACTGTGGTTGTTGTTGTTTTTCGGTCCCCTTTTTGAAGCAATGTTTTACGGCCGGATGCCCTTCCTGACGCCAACCCTTTTTGCCGCCTTTAACGACAAGCAGGGAATTACCAGTGAACTGGTACTCAATTAGCCGACCTCGGAAGGATGACAGGCTGAGTCAACCCCCCTGGCATTAATTCAGCGATTGACCGGGATTCGAACCCAGGATCCTAGGATCCTAAGCCGGCACCCTAGCCGCTAGCCCAACACCAGGGACTAAATTGATAAAGCCTGGACTAATTGATAAAGACCAGAAAAAGGACAGGGCCCAAAACACTGCCTTGGGGAACTCCAGCCTGAACAGGAAGAGGAGATGAGAGAAACCCATTCAGGGCCACACGTTGACTACGACTAGAGAGGAAGTCCGCCAGCCATGCGTGGAGATTTCCATGGATACCAAAGAAGGAGAGTTTGGTGAGCAGAGCGGGGTGCCAGACCGTATCGAAGGCACGTGATATGTCGAGGGAGACAGCTATAATTTCCTGTTTGGCATTGAGGACCTCCATCCATTGTTGAGACAGCAGAAGCAGCATGTCCAGAGTAGAGTGACCAGGTCTGAAACCAAATTGATGATCAGAGATCAAGCCATTGGAGAAGAGGAAAGATTTCATATCCGAAGCAATGATGGATTCTATGACTTTGCTGATAATTGGGAGAAGGCTGATTGGTCTGTAGTTGCTAGGATCTGTTTTTGCACCTTTTTGTGTAAAGCGGTGATGTTGGCTGATTTCCAAGCAGATGGCATTTAGTTGAAAGGCATTGTGGGATATTTAACATCCAACAAGTAATGACAGCAAATGAGACATCCGGCTCAATGTCCATCCGTGGGGCAGTGCCCTTTGTGATGCACACCCTGCCTGAGAAGCATCAACCCAGCAGTTTATAGTCACATCAGGAATCAAACCCAGACTAAGATCAGAGAGGAGCTCTCCGATAGACAACAGTAAAAGTAAAAATATGTGGCCTTGAGACGTCCACCAACTAAGGCTATCAGACAGGATACTATCTGCACAGCCATTTGGCTAGGAATTTGTATGCTACCTTTGAGCTATTCTGTGACTCCTTATTGATTACTTCAAATGGTAGATGTATTCCTCCACGTCTCATCTTAGCTGGAAAATGCCGATTTACTCGAATATCATCCTAGATGCTTCAGGCAAACTCCATACCAGCTGTCTCCAAGTTCTTGGAATGAGATAATCACAAATGGTCAAAGAAATTCCGCTTTTGCTTTTTCAATATATGTTGTAACTATCGAGGTACCCGTGCTACACGAGGGTGGGAGCCTGAAACCTCAAAAGAGAAATTTTGTTTAAAAAAAAAAATTGCGCATCTCACGAGTGGAAACCAAGAATCTCATTTGTATTGAGACATTGCTGAAACCACGAATGTGTTTGCATGTGGAGAAAGATCAGCGTCATATGGGTGGAAACGCAAGATCTCGAACGTTTCCACATGCGGTAAATGGCGAAAGCACAAATGCCGAACCCGTGAATGGGTTTACATGCGGAGAGAGAGCATCTTTATACGGGCGGAAACTCAAAATCATAATTGTATTGAGAAATTTATGAAACCTCCCACCCACCTTAGAACACCCGCTGGGATCCCAAAAGGTTCCACAGAAAGTTTGGTGGGGCTAGCCCCAAAACTGAGGGAGTAGTTCGGACACCGACAAACAGACAGACAGACAGTCCTGCTTTATTATATAAATTAGAAAGGTAAAATTCCTCATATTATATTCCTTTATATTGAAAAATAATAAAAAGTCGCCATTTCTTGGGACGAGTGTGAGCACTTCATTCCAATAACTTATTGAACAACCCTTATTATAGAGGGGATTTAAATCTTGGATCCTACCAACATCAGCTATGTATTCAAACTGGAACACCAAAACAAGCCAATCCGGTTACTCAAATAACACGCTTGGTTTAGTGTTCCTGATACTATCGGCACAGCCAAAGATGCATTCAGTTATTTGACGATTTGGATCGAGACAAATTGTCTCGGTTACTTCAAACCATCTGTAAACATCGGCATACAATGTCCAACCTTCACCGAGTTCATTGTGTGCAACATGTTAATGTGGTGTGTGGGACAAGTTGAGCAACTAACACATCATGAACCACATATTGTGTGTCACAAAAACCAGACGTATTGTATTTCACCATGGCATGTGCCCATGGCCAATTGGTCAATGGCATAAACACTATTGGCCAATTGGGAAAGGTATAGAGGGCAGAGGGCAGCTGCTTGAGGGTTCATGAGACTGAGTATGCTTTTGTATTGTCAAAGCTATCAATGTGTATCCAGACTATCTTATATGAAACACAAGTTGCACACAACCCCTAGAGAAATGTTCTACAGTCTACGCAACACATTTTCCAGTGTAGGCCTCGATCAGAGAATCGTGCTCAAAGTTTTACATTGCTACTACTATTACATCTTTAACAGGCCCAATTATTCCCTCTACCTTGTGGGATCGATTGGGGAAAGTTTGTGTCCCAAGTCTTTCACAAACTGCCTGTCCAGGACCGACATTGACTGAAGGTGATTTAGGCAGGAATTTGTAACTTGTTCACTCTTCGTTGATAGACTCCATGAGATCTTTAAGGTCCACGAAACTAAGGCCATCGGCCAGAACACCCGGCTTGACGTTGATCCAAGGGACGGCACACTTTATGATATAACACACTCCCAACTCCCTGTGAAGCTCTAATCTGACACGGGTTGGGAATGAAACCCAGACTATAGACAGCACAGAGATGACTGCGCTACCTCCGCACCATGTCGTTGGACCTCACTCACAAAGCCACCGCATTTCCGATCACCTGAGTTCAGAACATCTAGAAGCGTTAGGTTTTAATCACCAATGGATGTTTCATCCAGTAAACATACTTTTCCAGTAAAAACACGCAGCCTTGAGACAACCATTAGCATTCTTGTGTCACTGCATTTGCCACCAGGAAAAAGAGCGTGCATCCAAGTATGTTTTCATACCCCGAGGGATGATGCATTCCTTTCAAAATCGCAGTAAAGTGCTACGCTCATGCATTCGCACCTGCCAAAGTAAAACACAAGAACTCACAAGAAATATCCACGAATATATTGTACTCAAGCCGCACCGACTGGAATGCACTGGAAATCGTTAAAAGAATGTGCCATTTCATCAGTGGAACAAAACGGCGTTTCGATCTCGACTCGATCCAGATGAAAATAACGAAATGAAGTGCGTTATTAAAAATCCTGAGAACCTGCAGCACCTGGCACAGAAACGACCGGGCATTGGGCATTTAAAGTCAATAATGCCAAAGATCACAACGTGAAAGAGGAAATAAAACAACGGGCGAGGGTAACATACACCACATGGGAATAAACAGGAAACAAAACATGAAACAGGTAGACAAGTCATGTGAAATGTTTTTTGTAATTAATTTGAAGTAGCAGCAAGGAGTGGCGTATGGACCATGAATACATTTCGGATGACGTCCATTACCGTGTCACAGATGAGTCGACCACGCTCGCTATACGATACGTGTTGGCAGGAAGGGGACTCGATCCATCCCAGGAGGTCAATTTGAACATTCAGTTTCATTTCTGCCAAAATATTTCATACTTAATGTAGCACGAGCAAGATATTAATTTTACTACTACTTCCGTACGATAATGCACATCCTCTTCACTAAAGGTGCTGCGGGATCTTTAGCATCCGCCGGCAACCTATACAGGCAGACGTGCGCTCCGGGTTAATGTCCTTCTGATAGACGGCGCACGTATTGATGTCTCTACTGCATGCAAAATATCCGTTTTGAACCAGACTAAACAGCTCGGAAGGAGGCGGGATACCTCAAAACTATCCCTGCCAGCCCGTGTAACCCTATTATCATAATATATCCCATTTATCACACCAACTTGGCATACTTATCACACCAACCTGGGTTGGCAATACTTTTGTGCCATTTTTCTGTGACTAGGTAATTCCAGATGAGACAAACCATAACCAGAGAAAAATGCATAAAGTGGAAGAGAATGCTTTTCACCTTGGCTTTCATGTCAGCGGCACGTGTATTCTTCCCTCTTTCTCAATACGAACCAGCAACGCTTCAATTACGTCTCCCTATTCACACCCTGCCTGTCCGTCTCACCTCTTAAAAGGGCTGCCATGGTATCCACGGTGTGAATTTGGTGCCCAATCTATTGGTCAGGCCTAGTACCCGACAGGTGATTTCAACAAACCGATGAAGAAATTGGACAAACAATGTTTCCGATCCAAAATGGGATTTTCAGATGAACAAAATTAACCATAAATAAAGGGATTAAATGAATCCCACATCAGCAGCGTACTGTGAAATGTACATGATCACAATGTGAAATGTTGATGACAGGACCATTCTTGCATCTTGTACAAGAAGTGCAGTCTTAGACTTAGACACCTTTTCTTACATGCAGGACTTCAAAACAATGCAAAGTAAATGCTTGGGGCACCCATGCACATGTGTGTGCGTGCATGTGTGTGTGTCCACCTCCCTGAGAATGTACAAAAACCCCAAGTAAAACGACATGGGGTGTAGGGTTTTGACCATCCACTTGACCGACGTGCTTCCGACAGAGGTGGTGGGCTTCTGTCCAGTCCGGGTTCGATCCCCGACCAGACTATAAAGCGTCTGATTGGTGTTTCATAGGCAGAGCGCTAAGCCGTCCCTCAGATGGCTGTTAAGACCCATCTGCTAGTATTAATTGGTAGCAGATGCCACGGTGTCTTTAGAATAAGAGGAAGGGAGTTATTGCCGGCACCCTGACTGAAGTCCTGCCCCAACTTGCAGTAGCACTCCATCTGCGGCATAGCCACACCTCAGCAATGAGGCAACCAGCAATGTGATTGAATCTCAGTCCGATAAATATTTGCTAATAATGAACAACGTGCCCACAAAAGTGGGCCAAGCTATATCTGCCGACACTGTACATCTCACCAAGCACAATCCAAATCAATAAAACATGGAAACTAATTTTGCCATAAAAGCATGTTCAGCGATAGAAACCTCGACGCCATGTAGACATCAAAAATAAACAGCAGAGTGCAGCGGCTTAGTTAGGAGTGCAAACAAAACTTGGTTGGCAAAAGCAATGACTTTGAGTAGACCAGAATACAGAAAACAGACCACATTTTGGACATTACTGCCAGCCCTCCAGGCACACAGCTACAAGTCGAAAACAAAAAGGGAGCCATTTTCTGAAAAATTGTGGTTTGACTTGTCTTTCCACTTGGCCGGCTGGTGTTTGGAAGTTGCTGTCAAGTGCTTCCCACCCGGCAAGGAAAGATTTTCCTATATCCAGTGAAAATCAAGCTGTTATGTTATATGAATTCGATGCATGTGATGTGTATAGATATGATGTCAAGGCGCTGACATGATGTAACGCATCAATGCCGATGAACATTCTCTCATTTCAAACCAGCAACGTATTTCACCAAAGACTGCGAGCACCATACATTGTAGTCAGTGGCTGAAATGGTGATCCTTTTGAGCCACCACACTGTATGGTGACACTATGTAGGAACTACATTTGAACTGCTAGCCTGCAGTCATGGTGAAATATGTTGCTAGTTTGCAACAAGAGAAGGACGCCACTGCGTCGATGAGTCATGCCATGCCTTTAAATCACCCGAGCATCGTAAATTTCTGACTCCAACACTCCCTGATAGGGGCTGTGAAGAAAGACAATGTGGCAGACAGTTTGTGCTGCCCGTGGGTTCGTTTCAGACCTCACCACTCACTATACTGATGGCTGTCACTGGGGTGTCATATACGTAAATAAATACATTCATATAAATCCCTGTGCTCTTCCAGGCAAAGAAAGCTGCATAAAGTAACCAGGAAAAGCTACACAAGCTAAGCCCTTTGCTGTTTCAAACCCTACCTGGATTCCTCTCCAGTTGCAGACATTTACAGGTAGCGCATTCATGTGAATCCCAATGCTACATGCCCCCCTCAGCCGCAGGCCCGGTTTCATCACTTATTGGCGAATCACCAACAGCATCGACAAAAATATGCACCACAGAGGCTCCCAAGCATGTACCTTGTGCAATGCCAATAACAGTTAAATGCAAACAAGACCCAATCACGTCTCTCACCCGTAATTGGACGGAATAACCAATCAGTTCTCACTATCAGAGCCTATGCACCTGTTTAGCCAGCAGAGCCTGGTGTTGCCTGAATGGTTAAGGTAGCTGGCTTGATATGTCAGGGTCCTGAGTTTGAACGGCTGTAAATCTGTTGAATTAACACCAGGTGGGTTGACTCAGCCTGTCATCCTTCCTAGGTCGGCGAAATGACTACCAGATGACTGGTTATAGAGAGGCATTGCATCAGCGGCAGGTGCGCCCCCAGAAAATGATGCAACCAGCAGCCACAGACTATACAAGAACCACCACCATATACAGGTAGTGGACAAGAAAAATGGAAAAACAAATGTAAAGTCACTTAATAGGGCGTTGGGCCCACCACGTGCGGCCAGTACAGCCTGTATGCGCCGTGGCATAGAGTCCACCAGCGTCTTGAATTATGCTGGAGGGATGCGGCACCTTTCTTCCATTCGAAAGTTAATCGACTCACACCTGTTTGATGGAGGTGGAAAACGCTGTCTCAGGTGTCGTTCCAGAATATCCCATGAATGCTCGATTGGGTTCAGATCTGGTGACTGTCATGACGTGGGATAGCCTCAGTGTCATGCTCATCAAACCATTGGGCGACCACACATGTTCTGTGGATGGGGACAATGAGGGGTCTCCTCTGGCAGCCATGTTAGCCATAATTATAGGCAACCTGTGCAGTATTTTGATGCATGACCTAAGCATGCTGGGATGTTATTTGCTTCATTAACACATGGGCCACACCTGTGTGGAAGCCGTTGCTTGGTGTCCCTCATTTACTCAGGTGTTTTCATTTTTTGTACACTACCTGTACATATCTAATGTATAAAGGTCTTTCTAACTACTGAGTGACTCACTCACTCACTCACTCACTGACATAAATGTTTAGTACCTTCTAGGTGGGTTGGAAAGCTGAAATTTTGCGTACTGATGTAACTCGGCCAATATCCCAGGGGGAAAAAAATCACAAAAGTCGGAAAATTACCATAAACGGAAATATTCACGAATAAAGATCGGCCGGTGCAGACTCGCTCTGCTCACTGCGGGTCACGTGATCCAAGACAATGGAGCTGCCACTCGAACCAGTTGCTAGGCAACGGTAACAAGCCCCTCTTTCGTCTCATATTTTATAACGTTTGCCGTATTCACATTAAAAACTACTATAGCTGCAAACTTTCAAATAAAGAGTTCATTATAATCACTAATATTCTTGATTTTGTTTGAGTTATTTAGCCGTTTGCAGAATGCAAGAATAATTGGCTTTTAAAACAGTCGGAGGAGACCAGACTTTATACATTAGAAAGGAAGTAATTACAAGTGATTCCTTTGTCTATGTCTCTGATCTATGATGAACTTAAGTATCGATATCATTTAAATATTGCTAATTACTAAGTAATCAGAGTAATTAGCAATTTGTTGATTACTAAGCAATGGTAGCAATGACATGTTACATTTTGGGTGCACATGACGTCGTTTTTTTGGCCATTGGTGGACTAAGTTAATTATGAATAGGCAACATTTTTAGTTACCCTTAATAATAATAATAATTCATTTATTTTGTATAGCGCTTTTCCAGAAGCCCAAAGGCGCTTTGCCTTGCCAAAGGAGATGGTATTGCGTGTGAGTCCATTTGTCTGTCTGTCTGTTTGTCTGTCTGTCTGTTTGTCTGTCTGTTTGTCCACACAGAATAAACATGATTTTCTCTGCAACTGTTGGTCTGATTGAAATTTTCACCATAGGAGGGCCTCCTCCTGTATAATGTTTTAATGATAATTATGATGTCATAGGTCATGTGGTACAGGCGCCATCTTGGAAAAACTTTGCACCGATATATTTCCGAAATCGCTGCATAGAGCAAATTGAGACATGGCTCATTGTAAAGAACTCTCCATGGGGAATAAAATATGTTAATGATGATGTCATAGGTGCCTCCATTATGACGTCATAATTCGACAAGTACAAAACTTCATCCGATCAAAATGAAATTTATTGAGCATCATCTAGGGATAAATTGGTGGAGAAAAAAGAAATGATGATGTCATCGGTCACGTGGTTCGGCCGCTACATTTGGTTTAACACAAAGCCTTAAAAACCACTAAGAACACGTCCTGGTGAGGGTCTGCAATCTCTGGTTGCTCTTTCTTGTTTGTCTTTTGTCTTGCATATCATGGTAATCTCGCACTCTTGGATATAAAGCCCTCTCACAATTCACATAATTGAATACAACGAGTTTATATTTGTTGTCTGCACGTAGGATGCACCCGTGTCGTTGCTCGCAGTGTGCAAGCATGCCGCACCGGTATATATTAGGGTTGTACAAAAAAAGAAATTCTGAATTTTAATCTTGGTTGTCGTCGCCCCTGTTAGGTATCGCACAATAACTATTTGTGCCACATTTTAGCTTATTTCGGTAACATTTAGAGGTTGCGCCATCAGTTGACTTTCCTTTAATGAACTAAGCAATCTGTTGAAAGATGTAGCCTTGTGCAACAGCCACACTTCCTGTACATTTTAGCTTTGTCTGAAGAAAATCGGCCGATGACTTTTGGCACAAGGCGAAAACACTCACCACAATCCCGTGAACAATGCTTGCGATCCTAATTTGAAGAAAAAACAGATTGTATTTAAAAACCAATAATCTGGTGCGACCTCTAAATTAGCTCCCATCTCGTTGCTTTTTGGGTTGTCGAGTCATCTAATTTAGTGGAGCCAGGGTACGTACAGCCATTACTTTTTATTTTACCACATCAATCTGGACCACCCTGGTATATATGGATATATTGTTGCGGATATGACTCTTCGGGGTTCATAAAATGTTGAATATAGCGTAGTTATTCCCATATTGAGTGTTCAGAATAAGCGTGAAATCATAAAATGTCATTACCTCCGTTATCGGTATGTTTTCACCCCTGTCATTATGTCTGCTGTGAGCAGGACATCTCAAAAAGTTACGGACAGATTCCGACGAAATTTGGTGGACAGGTTGGGTGTCTGCAAAGGACGAATTGTTCGATTTTGGCGCAGATCCAGATCCAGACCCGAGAAATTATTGTAACTTCTTACGTGATTCTTCACTATTAAAGGATGGAGCTAAAAACGATACATAGTACAGCCTGGTATTTCAAAAAGTTATGGACGGTTTACGACAAAACTTGGTAGATGAGTTGGGTAGGTGACAAGGACAAGCTGATTAGATTTTGGTTCAGGTCTGGATGCAGATCGTAAATTATCGAGTGCTCTACTGAGTGCTGTTCCTGTTTATGACTTTTGGAGGGGGACCTGACTGGAGACCTCTGCAGTATCTGACTGGAGACCTATAGTATGGAGACGTAGCCACCTCAGCTGTGGTCATCTTATGTCACTCATTCAACATGAAGGACATATACATCAACATATACCATCAACATGAAGGAACCCCGATTGGCTCACCTATCTCATTGCTCATCGCTGAATTGCTTATGCAACGCTTTGAAGAACTAACACTACATGGTGAGCCTTTTCCAAGGTTGTGGCTGCGGTACGTTGATGACATTCGTGATCATAAAGAAGGCGGATGTTGACCATTTCCACACAAACATCAACTCAACATGGCCAGCAATACAATTCAGGTGTGAAGTAGAACAAACTGGGTCTCTGCCATTCCTGGATGTACATCTTTCCAGAGACAGAAACGGCAAGTTACACTCACAGGGGTACCATAAACCCACACAAACGGACAAAGTATTGGACTAACGAAGTGGCCAAACCACCTGTCACAAAGGAAGTTGTGTTCGCAGCTTAGTCAACCATGCAAAAACACACTGCAGTGACCATGAACAATGCCGGATGGAGATACTGCACATCACTCAACTAATGAGGGAAAACCACTAACCAAATGCATTCATCAAATCTTGCCGCCAGAAACCCAACCACAGCAACAACAGTCCAGCCACACCAACACACATGGTGGCACTTCCATACATACAACACGCTTCTGAAACCACAAGCAGAATACTACGTGATTACAATGTTAACATCACCCACAAACTACAAGCATCCTTACGAGCACAGCTGTCAAAGCCGAAGGATCACGTGAACAAATATGACATAAAGAATGTCATATATGACATACCATGTGAAGATTGTGAAGCCAAGTATGTTGGCCAAACATCTAAACGCTCAACCGCACGGCTAACCAAACACCAACAACGTAAGATGACAAGGCAGATTGTCCTTGGTTGTGGCACACACACGCGCACAGGCGCACGCACACACACACACACACACGTTCTCATGGAATCAGACCACTATCCTTGGCACTTGATCATTAAAGGTGAACCGCGAGATTACCAAAGTCTGGTACTCATGTGAAAACTCCATCAAGCAACGCATCAACTTACTCGTACATCCCACATACAAAGCATTACACAATCAATTACAACTTCAACAAAAACAGCACAGTCATTTGAATGCAGGGAAGTCCTATGATTGGTGAGGACTTGGACCAATCCATGAGACAAACTATCCCCAACGAAACGTAACGGTGTCACCACCACACCACTCACAATGCCTCTGAGGAAGAGAACTAGTTTGTCTTTGAAATTCTACAAATCCCAGAAGATTAATTGAAGATACAAAACTAGAATATCTTGGTTGGATAAGTGCTGAGTTAATACTTGGTGTAAGCACCTTTGACAGCAATTACAGCTGTGAGACTGTTGGGAAAGGTCTCTACCAACTTTGCACATCTTGATATTGATTGGGTAATATTTGCTCATTCTTCTGTACAAAACCCTTCAACTCCAGTTGTGTGGGGAATGTTGATGGACAGCAATCTTCAAGTCATGCCACAGATATTGGATTGGATTTAGGTCGGGGCACTGACTTGGCCACTCAAGGACATTTATCTTTTTGTTCTTTAGCCACTTCAGTGTAGCTTTGGCTGTGTGCTTCGGGTTGTTGTCATGCTGAAAGGTGAACTTCCCTCCCAATTTCAGTTTTCTTGCATAAGGCAGGAAGTTTTCCTCTACGAATTTTCTGTATTTTGCTCCATCCATTTTCCCTTATATCCTGACAAGTGCCCCAGTCCCTGCTGATGAGAAACATCCCAAAAACATGATGCTGCCACCACCATGCTTCACAGTAGGGATGGTGTTCTTTGGTTGATGTGATGTGTTGGGTTTTTGCCAAATGTAACATTTTACATTCAGGCCAAAACTTTCCATCTTGGTTTTGTCAGACCACAAAACTTTTTGACATGGCTTCAGAATCTCGTGTTTTTTTTGCATACCTTAAACGGGACTCAAGGTGGGCTTTTTGAATAAAGGCTTCCTTCTTGCCACCGTACCGTACAGGCGAGACTTGTGTAGTGCTTGGGATATTGTTGTCACATGCACAAAGTGACCAGTTTTTGCCATAAAGGCCTGTAGCTCTTTCATAGTTGCCATTGGCTTCTGGGTGGCCTTGCTGATTAGTCTCCTCCTTACTTGTTTATGCAGTTTGAAGGGACGGCCTGATCTAGGCAGAGTTTTGGTAGTACCATACACCTTCCACTTCTTAGTGATTGTCTTGACTCTGCTCCAAGGGATATTTCTATGTATGTATGTATGTATGTATGTATGTATGCATGTATGTACAGTATGTATGTGTATGTATATATATATATATATATATATATATATATATATATATATATATATATATATATATATATACATTAGTCAAGTCCATGGCCGATTAAGACCAGCCTTGGACAGATAGCCAAACGTTGCTTTAACTCTGAGGTGTCTACCCAAACTTGGTGGGATTATCTTGTCGTGCGCGCGGGAAAGGCCCGAAGCCTTACCTGATCGGATGGCCACCACGGGTTTTCCCTCGAACCCACAAACAAGTAAACAAACACGACACAAAAGTAAAATACAACAAATAATGGTTTAATGAAAATATACATGAAAAAAAACAAACAAAAAAAACTTTAGAGGCCATTTTTCCCTGCAGAGCAGGGGTTGGCCTTTTTTGGGCACTGTGGTCCCCTTTTTGAAGCAATGTTTTACGTCCGGATGCCCTTCCTGCCACCAACCCTGTTAGTCGCCTCTTGCAACACACAGGGAATTACCAATGAACTGGTACTCAATTTGCTGGTTGATGTAACTTTAAGGCTAAGGTGAGGGACTCTCCACACAGACATAATTACACGACACAGGAAGAAGTAAAAGAAAATAAAAAGCAAATCCCCCCTTTTAGTCGGCACTCAGCTCTGGTCTCGACGAGCACTTGGTGGTTCACCTCAAATAACCGCACGGAAATGCACAAGATGGCGCGAATCGCCACACGGCACCTTAGCCGTGAAGCGGCAGCAAACGTGTCCGTAGAGCACCACCGCACGGGAACACCGCCCCCCTCCGGTCGTTCCCTGCTCCACAAGGCTCCGATTAGTCGCTCAGGCGCACACTACAACCGACTTTTTCCAATCCTGAACAAAAGAAACGAGAGGGAACAAAATGCGACCGCCAGAGAGAGAGCCAACAATGCTGCCGCTCGCCTCGATTCCCAAGACCAGAGAGGGAGAAAATGAGACCGCCTGTGCACACGCCAGGAGCAAGAGAGAGAGAGAGTGAGGGGGGGGAGGGTGCACCTTCCCCTTTCCTCGCTGACGGCACATTCGACCAATCCGAACGTCTCATTACATCATCCCATCTCCATGGCCAATCATCCCCTTTGGGGCGGAGCCTCACGGCCTGCTTGACGCCCAATTGAGAGTGTTCGGGGGTGGGATTTACAGTCACGTGAAAAAGTAAGTACACCCCATGAAAAGTTTTGACTTTTTCAACATATTTCAACATACAGCTATTTGATCTTCATTTCAACAATATTGATAGATAAAGGTGATATAATGTAACAAATATCATGAAACATTTACATTTTGTCATCCATTGTATAATTTAAATAAACATAAATGCAAATTTTGCATGTGGAAAAAGTAAGTACACCCTTGGCTTTAATGGGTGGTATTGCCCCCTTTGGCAGAAACAACCTCAAGTAGACGTTTCTTATAACTGTCTACCAGTCTCTGACATCGACTGGGAGAAATTTTTGCCCACTCTTCCATGCAGAATTCTTTCAGCTGTG
Organism: Myxine glutinosa; assembly: GCF_964187855.1. Lineage (NCBI taxonomy): Eukaryota > Metazoa > Chordata > Myxini > Myxiniformes > Myxinidae > Myxine > Myxine glutinosa. Next base: position 104,142,138 of record NC_136266.1, read on the forward strand.
CGATGTTTGAGGGGTTTCTTGCATGCACAGCTCGTTTCAAATCCCCCCACAACATCTCGATGGGATTTAGATCTGGGCTTTGACTTGGCCATTCCAGAACCCTCCATTTCTTTCTTTTCAGCCATTCCTTGGTGGATTTACTGGTATGTTTAGGGTCATTGTCATGTTGCAAGGTCCACCTGCGGTTGAGCTTCAACTTTCCGACAGATGGCCTCACATTATCCTCAAGCACCCTCTGGTACAATGAAGAATTCATAGTGGGTTCTATGATGGTGAGCTGCCCAGGCCCTGATGCAGCAGAGCTGCCCCAAACCATAATATTTCCACCACCATGCTTTACAGTTGGTATCAGGTTCTTGTGGTCAAATGCTGTCTTTGGTTTTCGCCAAACATGTCTTCTGGTACTGTGGCCAAATAGCTCTATCTTTGACTCATCTGTCCAGAGCACATTGTTCCAGAAGTGTTGGTCTTTGCCTAGGTGTTCATTGGCAAACTTTAGTCTTGCCCTGATGTTCTGTCTGGACAGCAAAGGTTTCCTCCTGGCACACCTCCCATGTAGATCAAATTTGTGCAGCCTCTTTCTAATGCAGGGGTTCTTAACCTTTTTCCCTACTTGCACCCCTTGCAAAGCACCAAGTAGTTCTCGCACCCCTGTCCCCACTGTCATGAAAGAATAATAAAATTATCATGGCTATCAATGACAGATTCATCATGGTTTTAAATTTATTTATATTTTACAAATTTACATATTTGGCAACTAAATGATTCATTACAATACCAAGGTAACGTCAAATTAGCAAAGATTTTTATTCCATTTGCTAGTACTTTGCATGGTGTGTTGCAAGAAATTGTGCTTGTGCACCAAGCTCAGTGACTTCGTTGCTGTTGTTTGATCTCTATGATGGTATGGAACCTAGGCGTCTTGGAGCTGAGTGCTATTCGCATGTCGTGCTGAGCATCCAACCGATTTCTGCACTTGGTTTTGATATGAAGCAGACACCAAAATCCAGTTTCACACAGATACGTGGTCGCAAAAGGCACTAGCACAGCGAGAGCCTTCCTAGCTAGTACGGGAAATGTTTCCAGCTGAGACGCCCAAAAGTGCTCCAGATGACCCTCGGTGAACTCCATTTGGATTCCATGGTTGCTTCTCAAATCGATGAGATATTCTTTGACGTCACTGTCATCATCAATATCCTCCAAATTTATCCAGAAAGGGTGCCTGATCCAGTTATCACACGCTTGCAGCTCTGCACACGAGAAGTAACCATGGAATGAAGTTTGCAGCATTTGAAGATGTTCAATAATAGTTGAAACAAAGCCAGGTTGCAAGGAAGCATCCTCAGTGACTGTTCCTTGAAGGTATGGAAAATTCGCAAAATTTCCCTTCGTTACACGCCTAATCCATAAAACAAGTTTTTCTTTGAATGCAACCAGCTTCTCGCTTGCAGTCACAATGGTGAGCCCCTTTCCCTGCAGAGAGCAATTGAGCTCATTGAGTGCTGTGAACACATCAGCCAAATAGGCAAGCATCTGAACAAAGTCAGGAGAATCAAAATATTCAGCTATGTCTTGTCGCTGTTCACGGAGAAACTGCTGAATTTCCTCTGGCAATTCAAACACACGGGATAATACACGACCACGTGATAACCATCTCACTTCTGTGTGATACAAAAGCACAGTATGTGTCTTGACCCATTTATTCGCAAAACAACTGAAACAGTCGATGATTCAAAGCTCGATCACGAATCATGTTCAATATTTTCACACAAACATCCAAAGTCTTCCTCAGGTATGGAGGCAATGCTTTTGCTACAAGTGCATGCCGGTGAAGAAAGCAGTGGGTGATCTTCACGTCTGGAATTTCTTTTCTGATTAGCGCAGCAAAGCCTGAAAGGTTGCCCAACATGACTGGTGCTCCATCAGTACATATCGAACCAATCATGTTGAGATTGAGTTGGTGTTTTGTGAAGAATTATTTTATCATATTGAACACATCTTCCAGCTTGCGTAGTTGCTTTCAGTGACTGACAGAAGAGAAAATTTTCTTCAACGTACCTTTACGTATCGAACCACTACCAGTAGCTGACAGCAGTTTGACACATCTGTTGTTTCATCCACTTGGAGGCTAATCTTCACTGGACTAGCCTTAATATCTGCGACAATCTGTTCCAGAATATCTTGACTCATGTCGACGATTCGGTTATGTATCACATCATTTGATAAAGGTACTTGTTGCAGTTTTTTCTCTGCCTCCTTGCCGAGAATAATCTTTGCCATTTCAAGGGCACACGGCTTTATCAGTTCCTCGCCAATTGTATGAGGTTTCTTTGACTTAGCAACCTGGTATGCAACTTGATAAGAGGCAAGCAACATAGGTTTCTCTGTTAGTGAAAATCCATACGTTGGCAAAGTGCCGGCATGATCAAACCTAGCTCCTTTGGCTTTTAATGTTGTGATGTCGTTCCCTGCATCCCTGCCGCCATGTTTGCTCTGGAAATGTTCATTGAGCTTTGATGGTTTCAAATTTGAGTTTGAGAACATGACACTGCACAGGAAGCACTGTGGGCGTTGTGTACCATCCTTCTCCGTAATACACGTGAAGCCATATTGAACATAGTCATTGTTCCACCTTCGTTTTTTGGACATCCTGAAGATTAACCAAGAAAAAAAACAAAAACGATGTGGCATTAATATTGACTACTAGCAGAAGTACCCGGCGTCGCCGGGCCGGGGTAGGGTGGGGGGGGAGGGGAGGGGGAAGGGGAGAGGGGAGGCAGGAGAGGAAGGGGAGGAAGGGGTTCAGATATATGCTGGTGGGTGAATGTGGCTCACATTTCTGAATTCTGAGGTAAGTGTGATGCCGATGAGGAAGACGAAGAAGCCGTACTACCAAATTCGTACACTTCCGGAACTCCAGAAAAACGATCTTGTTTTTTTCAAAAAGTTTTTTTTTGCCTAAAACACTCCAAGGCACTCACTGATGAACCTCTGAAAGTTTGACGAAGATCCGTTCAGCCATCAGCTAGCAGCTCGGGCTGGGAGGGAGGAGGAGAAGCCGATAAGGAAGAAGAAGAAGAAGCCATACTACAACTTCGTACACTTCCGGAATTGTTTGATTTATTTGTGTTCAAATGTCTGGTGACTGTTTTGTTTCTATTAATGCGAATGTGTACTTGTATATAACTGTTATTAATTTTAAAAAGCTTAGGCACTATCGAGCGATTTTTTTTTTTTTAAAGTCCAAAAAACGATCTTTTTTTTTTCGATTTTTTTTTTTACCTAAAACACTCCCAGTCACTCACTGAAGAACCTCTGAAAGTTTGAGCGAAGATCCGTTCAGCCATCTCTGAGGAAAATGGCGACACACACACACAGACAAACATCTCTCTTAATATATAGATAGGTGAGGGCGAGACTACCGGAAGTAAGCTGTAACACGTGCCCTTTTGTGGTTTGTTTTCAACGTATCCAATCACGTGACTGTTGTCGCGAAGGGTGCACTAACCGGAAGTTATGTAGTTCCGCGGGCGCCTATAGTAGATAATAATTAATTAATATATTAATAATAATAATAATCTGTCAATTATATATATATATATACGATAATATAATTATTATAATATAATTAACAATACAATAATTAATTAATATTGGGATATTAAAACCAAGAAACGGTATATAGCCAAACCAAGTTTACATACTTAAAAACAGTCACAGGAGATCTCACTACAGTGCACGTCAACACTCCTATTCGCAGGCCAGTCTACACCCCACGCTGGAACTACAGGAAATGACTCCAATACCATTTTGCCGACTATTTATTCATGAATCCGCCACCACGATAATTCCGCCCCATCGCCGACAAGCACATACATGTATTTGCCTCTTATCTCTCGTTCTCCTTTGCAAGCTACAAAATGTAATATACCCACTCTATTACATCAGCTCTTGTTTCAGAGCATAATATTTATTTATGTGGTCAATTGCATCATAAAAGTGACAAAATAAATATAATTTTTCTCCACATCCAAAAGATCAACCATGTTTGAGTACAACATACTCGCACCCCTAACAGACCTGTCTCGCACCCCCGAGGGGTGCGAGCACCCCTGGTTAAGAACCCCTGTTCTAATGGTAGACTCGTGCACTTTGACATCAACAGTGGCAAGAGCTACTTGTAGGTCCCGTGATGACATTCTGGGGTTCTTGGAGACTTCTCTCAGCATCTTGCGGACTGCTCTCGGGCTGAACTTGCTTGGGCGGCCTGGCCTGAACAAGTTGGCAATTGTTTGGAATCTTCTCCACTTGTAGATGATCTTCCGGACAGTCGAATGATTGATTTCAAATTGTTTGGAGATCTTTTTAAATCCCTTCCCAGACTCGTAGGCATCTATAACCTTCTTTCTGAAGGCCTCAGAGAGCTCTTTTGATCTAGGCATGGTGACGCCGCACACTTCAACAACAAAGAGCAAACCAAACTAAATGTCTGAGGTTTAAATAAGACAGGTTCCTCCAAGATCCTCTCCAACCATGTTCTAAAATCATTTGCACCTGAGCTGGTGCACCTGATTCTAATTTTAGGTATTTGAAGTAGTGATAAATGTAGGGGTGTACTTACTTTTTCCACATGCGAAATTTGCATTTATGTTTATTTATATTATACAATGGACTACAAAATGTAAATGTTTCATGATATTTGTTCTATTATATCACCTTTATCTATCAATATTGTTGAAATGATGATCAAATGATGATCAAATGATGATCCAGGAGAGCCAGGAAACAATATCTCTCCGTTCTCAAGACCGAACTCTCTTATCTGTCTCCCTCTTCCAAATCCTGGTGGCGTCTGGTCAAATCCGTTTCTGGTGTTTGTTCCCCCTCCATCCCCTCCCTTACCTCAAACGGCTACACAGCTGACTCCGCACGTGAAAAAGCTGAATGCCTCAACTCTGTGTTTGCCTCTAAATCTTGTGTCCCAAACCCATCCCTCTCTGTACCCACCATACCCAGTCGTACCCTGCTGCTCCTGGACTCCGTGTCCTTTCCTCCTGACAAGGTGGAAAAGTTTCTGTCAACCCTCGACTCTGATTCTGCAACTGGACCCGACGGCATCAGCCCACGGGTCCTAAAATCCTGCTCTGCTGCTCTATCTCACCCTCTCTCTGTTCTCTTCACCCTCTCTTTTGCTCAAGGTCAACTGCCATCTGCTTGGAAATCAGCCAACATCACCGCTTTGCACAAAAAAGGTGCAAAAACAGATCCTAGCAACTACAGACCAATCAGCCTTCTCCCAATTATCAGCAAAGTCATGGAATCCATCATTGCTTCTGATATGAAATCTTTCCTCTTCTCCAATGGCTTGATCTCTGATCATCAATTTGGTTTCAGACCAGGTCACTCTACTCTGGACATGCTGCTTCTGCTGTCTCAACAATGGATGGAGGTCCTCAATGCCAAACAGGAAATTAGAGCTGTCTCCCTCGACATATCACGTGCCTTCGACACGGTCTGGCACCCCGCTCTGCTCACCAAACTCTCCTCCTTTGGTATCCATGGAAATCTCCACGCATGGCTGGCGGACTTCCTCTCTAGTCGTCGTCAACGTGTGGCCCTGAATGGGTTTCTCTCATCTCCTCTTCCTGTTCAGGCTGGAGTTCCCCAAGGCAGTGTTCTGGGCCCCGTGCTTTTTCTGGTCTTCATCAATGATCTCTCTGACTCTCTCGAAAATCCTCTCTATCTCTTTGCTGATGACTCCACTCTCTGCCGCTCCATTCCTCTTCCCTCAGATCGGCAGTCTGCTGCTCACTCTCTGAAGACCTGGACAAAATCACAGACTGGTCAAACAAGTGGAACATGTCTTTCAATCCTGACAAATCTCACACTCTTACTATGTCTCTCCGAAAAGATCGACTGGACAACCCTCCCATCTACTTTCTCAACAATCCTCTCCAAGAAGTTCTGTCGCTCAAGATTTTGGGTCTCACTATCTGCCATGATCTTTCTTGGGAAAACCACATTTCCAAGCTGGCCTCCAAAGCCAGTCGCCGACTGGGCATCCTCCGTCGTGCGAAGTCCTTCCTCGGCACACCTGAGCTCCTCACCACATACAAGGCTTTCATCCGCAGCTCAATGGAATACTGTTCTCCCCTATGGGCCGGTGCTCCTGCCTCACACCTAGCTCGGCTTCACGCTGTTGAAACCAAAGCTTTCAGAATTATTGGAATCTCCCGCGATGAAGCTATCTCTGAGGGCCTTTCACTCACTCACCGCAGGCAGGTAGGTGGTCTTTCTGTCTTCTACCGACTCCTCTCCGGCCTTGCACCCCCAGCTCTCTCTGTGCTCTGTCCCACAAATATTCCTACAGGTCGCACAAGATCTGCCAGCAACCCTCTGATGGTTAAACTGCCGAAATCTCGGCTCTCCGCTCACCTTCACTCTTTCATTCCTCTTTTCTCCCGCCTCTGGAACAAACTCCCTCACTCCCTTCAATCCCACTCCTCCCTCCAGGTCTTTAAAACAGCTGTTCACCACCATCTCTTATCTTCCCCCATCCAAAACCTTGATCTTTTCTACCCCCGCTAATTCACCCCAGATCCACCTTGTTTGAAATTCCAACTTCTTTCCTGGAAGTCCTGGCAGTGTCCATATGTTTTATACCTCTCCCACTGCCCCCTTCCCACGCCCCCCCCCCCCCCCAAAGCCCTCGCCCTCTCTCAGATCTCTCGATGTCTCCATGTCTCTCGGTCCCTGCTCTCAAATGTTGTGTTTGTGTCCTTCCCCCTCTCTCCCCATCTTGTCTACCGCTCCCTATGTTATATGTTTTATGTGTCGGTTTGTCTTTCTGTGTGTTCATGTGATTAATGTTCGCTCTTTCACGAGCCTCGATATTGTATACAAAAAAAAAAAAAAAAAAAAAAAAAAAAAAAATAGCTGTATGTTGAAATATGTTGAAAAAGTCAAAACTTTACATGGGGCGTACTTACTTTTTCTCGTAACTGTACTTGCCGATTCGCAAATGTTCTGATCTTTGTCAGCATGACAGTGTTGTAGGTGAGTGGAGCGCTCATGACTCGTTATTACAGTAATTGTTGTTGTAATGGTGGCCCTTTCTAGATTAAATAAAACCAAAGGGGAAATGACAGGGGCAATTACACAATTTTTAAAATTCCCTTTTTAAGGCCATTGTCCCTGCTAGAACAGGGGTTAACCTTGCGGGCCCCATGACAATCATCATGGTTCCCTTTTTGAGGCAATGTTTTTATGGCCGGATGCCCTTCCTGATGCCAACCCTTTAGTCGCCTCTTACAACATGCAGGAATACGGTGTACCCATTCTAAACTGGGGCATACACCAGCACATTCATCCCAGCAAGCTGGTACTCAATATGCCGCCCTCAGTAGGATGACAGGCTGAGTTAACCCCCCTGGCGTTAATTCAGCGATCGACCGGGATTCCAACTCAGGATCCTAGGATCCCAAGCCAGCACCCTAACCGCAAAGCCAACACAACCGCTAAGCCAATTACACACTGGGGAAATTAACCTTATATAGCTACCTAATTGGCATAACTCCACCCCTCATATGGAGACACATACACAATCTCATTCTCTACAGATTCCCTACTTAGTTACATCGAAAGTTCTTCATCATGTCACATGGTCCATGCTAAACTATACATTCCTATATTCACTATGGTATGTCATTAGCTACCCCCACAAATGTAACTATAAAAAAAAAATTTTTTAAATATGTATATGTATATACAGTCACGTGAAAAAGTAAGTACATCCCATGTAAAGTTTTGACTTTTTCAACATATTTCAAAATACAGCTATTTGATCTTCATTTCAACAATATTGATAGATAAAGGTGATATAACATAACGAATATCATGAAACATTTACATTTTGTAGTCCATTGTATAATTTAAATAAACATAAATGCAAATTTCGCATGTGGAAAAAGTAAGTACACCCTTGGCTCTAATATACACAAAGAATTAAGTTAAGCACCCCCCCCCCCCCGTTTTTTTACAACCTCGCACATTACAAGTTTGTTGTCGTCAAAACAGTGTAATATACCCATGATATTGCTATATTTTCTGGAGAAGTGATATGGTCACATAAAAACATAACAATCATGCCGTTTTCAATATTTTATTCTGAATAATTTAAGGTGAAATTTTTTGGGAATTTTAGGCATATTTTCACCTCAATTTAAGTATGGAGCTATAGGTCCATCACGGACAGTGTGGATGACGTTTATGTTTTCTAACGTACAGTCATTGTTCTGAGAAGACCTCTAGCGATCTTTGCGTCAATAACGTGTGTAGGACCCACGTGATCGGATCACTGACTCAACCAATCACTTTTTTTCACTTTGATCACTCAATTTCATCAATGGATAATTGCTAATGTCATACCAATCATTATTTGATCTCACATACCTTAGAATATATGCCAATGTATACATATACACAAAGAATATATATTAGGGGGTGCTTACCTTAATTCGTTGTGTAGGGGTGCTTAACTTAATTCTTTGTGTATAGATGGCCCCTTTTGGCAGAAACAACCTCAAGTTGGCGTTTCTTATAAGTTATAACTGTCTACCAGTCTCTGACATCGACTGGAATAAATTTTTGCCCACTCCTCCATGCAGAATTCTTTCAGCTGTGCGGTGTTTGAGGGGTTTCTTGCATGCACAGCTCGTTTCAAATCCCCCCACAACATCTCGATGGGATTTAGATCCGGGCTTTGACTTGGCCATTCCAGAACCCTCCACTTCTTTCTTTTCAGACATTCCTTGGTAGATTTACTGGTATGTTTAGGGTCATTGTCATGTTGGAAGGTCCACCTTCGGTTGAGCTTCAACTTTCCGACAGATGGCCTCACATTATCCTCAAGCACCTTCTGGTACAATGAAGAATTCATAGTGGATTCTATGATGGTGAGCTGCCCAGGCCCTGATGCAGCAAAGCTGCCCCGAACCATAATATTTCCACCACCATGCTTTACAATTGGTATCAGGTTCTTGTGGTCAAATGCTTTCTTTGGTTTTCGCCAAACATGTCTTCTGGTACTGTGGCCAAATAGCTCTACCTTTGACTCATCTGTCCAGAACACATTGTTCCAGAAGTGCTGGTCTTTGCCTAGGTGTTCATTGGCAAACTTTAGTCTTGCCCTGATGTTCTTTCTGGACAGCAAAGGTTTCCTCCTGGCACACCTCTCATGTAGATCAAATTTGTGCAGCCTCATTCTAATGGTAGACTCGTGCACTTTGACATCAACAGTGGCAAGAGCTACCTGTAGGTCCCGTGATGACATTCTGGGGTTCTTAGAGACTTCTTTCAGCATCTTGCGGTCTGCTCTCCGGCTGAACTTGCTGGGGTGTCCTGGCCTGAACAAGTTGGCAGTTGTTTGGAATCTTCTCCACTTGTAGATGATCTTCCGGACAGTCAAATGATTGATTTCAAATTGTTTGGAGATCTTTTTAAATCCCTTCCCAGTCTCGTAGGCATCTATAACCTTCTTTCTGAAGGCCCCGGAGAGCTCTTTTGATCTAGGCATGGTGACGCCGCACACTTCAACAACAAAGAGCAAACCAAACTAAATGTCTGAGGTTTAAATAAGACAGGTTCCTCCAAGATCCTCTCTAACGATGTTCTAATCATTTGCACCTGAGCTGGTGCACCTGATTCTAATTTTAGGTATTTGAAGTAGTGATAAATGTAGGGGTGCACTTACTTTTTCCACATGCGAAATTTGCATTGATGTTTATTTAAATGATACAATGGACTACAAAATGTAAATGTTTCATGATATTTGTTATATTATATCACCTTTATCTATCAATATTGTTGAAATGAAGATCAAATAGCTGTATGTTGAAATATGTTGAAAAAGTCAAAACTTTACATGGGGTGTACTTACTTTTTCACGTGACTGTGTGTGTGTATATATATATATATATATATACACACACACACACACATATACGAGACTGCCTTTTACAGCATTGCTTGGAAAAAAAATGGAAGATTTTTGTGGCAAATTTATATTTATTTTCACAAAAAATTCAAAGCACCAGATTGGTACTATTATAACACATACATTATAACATTTTCGGTTTTGTTGAATGAATTTTTTTATTTTTTTTGTGTACAGAATCGAGGCTTGTGTAAGAGCTAACACATTGAACATGAAAACATACACAGACACATAAAACATGCAATGAAGGGAGCGGAAGACAAGAGGGGGAGGGAGAGGGAAGCACACAAGCACAACAACAGTAGAGAACAACGACGTCGGTAGATCTGTGGAAGGGGGAGGGCTGGGGAGGATGGGGGGGGGGGGTACATGGTATAAAGCAAATGAACACTACTAGGAATTTCACTACTAGGAATTTCAGGAAAGAAGTTGGGGATTGAAAGAGGCGGATTTGGGGTGTTTTAACAGGGGTAGAAAAGATCAAGGTTTGGATGGGGGAAGACAAGAGATGGTGGTGAACAGCTGTTGTAAAGACCTAAAGGGAGGAGAGGGATTGGAGAGTGAGGGAGTTTGTTCCAGAGGTGGGAGAAAAGAGGAGTGAAAGAGTGAAGGTGAGCAGAGAGTCTTGATTTTGGCAGTTTCACCAGAAGAGGGTTGCTGGCAGATATTGTGCTTCCTGCAGGAATATTTGGGGGACAGAGCACAGACAGAGCAGGGGGAGCAAGGCCGGAGAGGAGTCGGTAGAAGAGGGAAAGACCACCAACCTGCCTGCGGTGAGTAAGTGAAAGGCCCTCGGAGATAGCGTCATCGCGGGAGATTCCAATGATTCTGAACGCTTTGGTTTCAACAGCGTGAAGACGAGCTAGGTGTGAGGCAGGAGCACCAGCCCAGAGGGGAGAGCAGTATTCCATCGAGCTGTGGATGAAAGCTTTGTATGTGGTGAGGTGCTCAGAAGTGCCCAGAAAGGACTTCGCATGACGGAGGATGCCCAGTCGGCGAATGGCTTTGAAGGCCAGCTTGGAAATATGGTTTTCCCAGGAAAGATCATGGCAGATAGTGAGACCCAAAAGCTTGAGTGACAGCACTTCTTCAAGAGGATTGTTCAGAAAGTAGATGGGAGGGTTGTCCAGACGGTCTTTTCGGAGAGACAAAGTGAAAGTGTGAGATATGTCAGGATTGAAAGACATGTTCCACTTGTTTGACCAGTTTGTGATTTTGTCCAGGTCTGCAGTGAGGAGGCTGCAGACTGCTGATTAAAGGGATGAAGAATGGAGCGGTAGAGAGTGGAGTCATCAGCAAAGAGATAGAGAGGATTTTCCAGAGAGTCGGAAAGATCATTAATGAAGACCAGAAAAAGTACAGGGCCCAGAACACTGCCTTGAGGAACTCCAGCCTGAACAGGAAGGGGAGATGAGAGAAACCCATTCAGGGCCACACGTTGACTGCAACCGGTGAGGAAATCCACAAGCCATGCGTGGAGGTTTCCATCGATACCATAAGAGGAGAGTTTGGTGAGCAGGGTGGGGTGCCAGACCGTATCGAAGGCACGTGATATATCAAGGGAGACAGCTCTGATTTCATGTTTGGCATCGAGGACCTCCATCCATTGTTGAGACACCAGAAGCAGCATGTCCAGAGTAGAATGACCTGGTCTGAATCCAAATTGATGATCCGAGATCAAGCCGTTGGAGAAGAGAAAGTATTTGATGTCAGAAGCAATGATTGATTCCATGACCTTGCTGATTATTGGGAGCAGTCTGATTAGTCTGTCGTTGCAAGGATCTGTTTTAGCATCTTTTTTGTGTAAAGCGGTAACGTTGGCTGATTTCCAAGCAGATGACAGATGACCTTGAGCAAAACAGAGGGTGAAGAGAACAGACTGCTACTGTCGCAGAACAGAATTTGCTGCTACTGCGAACCGTATATTTTGTGGATGGCAAATGTAGGAATCAGCAACATATAGTTGGCCATGTGTGACAACTGGATCGCACAGGTACACTCCAATTATTTGCAAAGTTTGATCTTGAGCCTTATTTGGTGTCATGGTAAATGCTGGCTGTACTGGGAACTGCTATCATTACCAAACAAATGGTAAGGACTCGTCAGTGACCTGGATTGCAATGCGAGGAAGTAGCGCCGTTTTGGGTGATCCTGCAATTGTTGCCTGCAGTAGCCGTTCGTTGATGACACGCTGCACCAAGAACCATGCTCCATTACAAAGGACATTTTTAGGGGCAATGTTGTGCAGTAAGTAACATGATAAGCATTCCAGGCTTCATCCAAAGTCAATGTGAAGGCAGCCCTGAGACCTCAAGTGAGTTTAGGTACTCGATTGGGATTGCTGCTTCATCTTCATCATCCATAATAGAAACTGCGATTGAACAAACCCATTCTTTACCAGGAAACTTCTTGATTAATAGAGTTGTGAGGTGTCAGAATGGCTTGTCAGAATGGCTCAAATCAGCCATCCAATTTGGATTGGTACAGTTGTGCAAAAAGTTTGGGAATGTCAGCTCGATGCGTTTTGAGAGATCCAGGGGCATGCAGAGCTCTCGAGGCAAATAGACAACTCCATTGACATTAAGAAGAAGACCATTTCGGAGTTGCAAAAGCCATTTAGCATATCTTTCTCGCACTCTGCTCGTTAAAACCTCCACAACGAATGCGCATATTTTGGTGAAGGTTGAAAACTTGGGAGGTTTTGCCATAATGGAGAGCCTTTAAAAATGCCTCTACAATCTTTGGGTGTGATGCCCACTTTACAACGGGAAGAACTTGCCGGAAGTCGCCTCCAGGCACTATCACCATGCCACCGAAAGGTAAATCTTCTTGTATCAGGTCACACAAAGTCCGCTCTATAGCCTCCATCGGTACCTCATCCCAGAAAATAAGTGTTGCTTGTCGATTATGATCAGCAAGCTCAGTTTGAGCTGAAATGATGCATGTGCTGGTGCTAGGTATATTAAGTGGCACTTCAAAATGTGAGTGCACAGTGCGTCCACCTTGAAGGATTGTTGTAGCTATTCCACATGAAGCAATGGCCAAAGTAATCTTGCCCTCAGCACAAACTGCTGCCAGTGATATGTTAAAACAGGAAGCAACAACATATCGTTAGTTGGTCACGTGTGAAAACTGGAGGAGGTACACTCCAACTCATTACAAAGTTTGACCTTGAGCCTTGTCAAAACGTGAGCTCCTTGCCAAAACGTGAGCTCTACTGCGAACTGATGTCGTTGCCAGGCAAATTGGAAGGACTCGTCGTCAGTGGGCTGTATTGTAATGGTAGGAATCATATTATATCTCAAGATGTTTTTTGAATGTTCGCACGGTATCTTAAAACAAAAACAAATACATGCTTAAACTAGAATGCCACTCAGTAGACAGCATACTCTACCAGGCTGAACAGTTTACATTTTGCAGCCCACTGCATACCTCAACCAAAATCTAGTCAGCTTGTTCTTGTCACCTATCCAACTCATCCATCTAATTTTGTCCGAATACGTCCATAACTGTTTGAGATAAACTGCTCAAACACAGATAAACAAACAAACAGGAGTGAATACATAACCTCCGTTCACCTTCGGTAGTGCAGGTAAAAACAAGCGTTACGCCTAGGTTCCCCGTCGGTGAAGTGATGCGAGTTGACAAAGTGGAAGACGCAAGGCGGCCATCTTGGATTTTGACGTGGCGACCCAATTTTCAATAGCGTTCTTCCTTATGCCTAGATGCACCCACACACCAGATTAGAAGATGGTACTTCGCTTATTTTTCAAGATATTCATCTCACAAGGTTCAGACATACATGGCGGTGGCCATATTGGATTTTGACGTGGCATCCCAATTTTAAACAGCGTTCTTCCTTGTGCCTAGATACACCCACACACCAGATTAGAAGTTGGTACTTCGCTTATTTTTCGAGATATTTTGCTCACAAGGTTCAGACATACATATGGTGGCGGCCATCTTGGATTTTGACGTGGCGATCCAATTTTCAATAGCGTTCTTCCTTATGCCGAGATACACCCACACACCAAATTAGAATTGGTACTTCGCTTATTTTTCAAGATATTCATCTCACAAGGTTAAGACATACATGGCGGCGGCCATCTTGGATTTTGACGTGGCGACCCAATTTTCAATAGCGTTCTTCCTTATGCCTAGATACACCCACACACCAGATTAGAAGTTGGTACTTCGCTTATTTTTCAAGATATTCAGCTCACAAGGCTCAGACATACATGGCATCAGACATACATGGTGGCGGCCATCTTGGATTTTGACGTGGGTTGCACCCACACACCAAATTCGAATGCGGTCCTTCGCTTACGCACGCACGCACGCCCACACGCACGCCCGCACGCATGCGCGGACGTACGGACGGACGGACGGACACACGGACGGAGGGGAAAACCATAGTCCCCCTTTCGCTCCGCTGTGCGACGGGGGACAATAAAGGTTAAAGTCTGTCCCCCATAGTTAGTCACACAAGCAACATGTAGCCTCGCAATAGTATAGTTATGTCTTAGTATTTGTGAGCTTAGTTCCCCTCCTTTGTTAATTCTGCATTGAGTAGAAAAAAGAAAAGAAAAAAAAAAACACCTTTAGAGGCCATTTTTCCCCACAAGGCGGGGGTTGGCCTTTTTCGGGAACCGTGGTTGTTGTTGTTTTTCGGTCCCCTTTTTGAAGCAATGTTTTACGGCCGGATGCCCTTCCTGACGCCAACACTTTTTGCCACCTTTAACGACAAACAGGGAATTACCAGTGAACTGGTACTCAATTAGCCGACCTCAGAAGGATGACAGGCTGAGTCAACCCCCCTGGCGTTAATTCATCAATCGACCGGGATTCAGAACCCAGGATCCTAGGTATCCTAAGCCGGCACCCTAACCGCTAGCCCAACACCAGGGTAACAAGTAGTACGTGTCATGTATGTTGTAACCAGGCTGTGAACGACAGCAAGAGATAAAGTGACTGTAATATAAACAGTACAAGTAACATCATCCAGCTATCCTCTAATATCAGTGGCATAAGCAAGAGATAAAAACATTGAAATTACTAGCAACGGTACACGCCCTCCCTTCAGGCGGGGCTTCAATTGGGAGGCCCAAATGAAAAGGTAAGATACCAGAAATAGAAGGCTTTTTTATTTTAAACGATTCATATCAACATCCGTTAAATCATATCACACGCAAATCATCAAAATCTAAACAGTATCTTACTATAATTCACCAAATGTCCCACAGTGATCGATACACTATGATCGTGATGATCGTGATCGTGAATCGTGATCGATAATAGTGTTCACAATCGCTATGTCGTATGTACTCCCGATACGTGTTTCCTTCAGTTGAAATGGGTTAGAATTCTCTCAAGCAGGGATTCAACCCGTGTCCTTATAAAAGGTCTTTGTCCGAGGTCACAGAGTTCGATCGGTGCAGCCGTGCAGCGATCGGTGCAGCCGTTTGTGCGGCACCCGGGAAAACAACATCGTCACAATGAAAACATCGTCACAATGAGAAAAATGAACGTTATGCGAACGCGAATGTTATGTGGGAGTCCAAACCTGAGAATGCTGGAGACCAAAGCTGAAATTGGGAAAACTAAATAGCCTATTTTACTCCTGGAGATCCCAGGATTACCCACTCAAAATATCGTTGCATTCGGTTCAGCAGTTTTTACGGTTGGAGTAAGTAGGAGCCATTGAGTAGGAGCCAGGAAAATAGGCCCTACTGTCACCGGTCATCCTACGTCTGTAGCCTCAACCCCTTTTGCGTTAACGTTGGTTCATATTGGGTGAGTTAACACGAGACAGGCAGAGGAGGATCGGGGCAGAGTCGAGGTGGAGCGGCAGAAGCGATGACGGTAAGCATGAGCCGCCAATCAGAGCTCAGAGGTGGTGGCGTCAGAGGGCGTGGTGAGAAGAGTCTGGTGAGTTCCAGAAGGTTCGAGGGGCGTAGCTATAAGAACCGCTGCGCAAAAGCCCTCGACAGGACTTACAGAGGGAGCTTGCGGTGACAGGACTTGCATCGGAGGGCGAAGAGGACTTGACATGCTGCGAGAGAGAAAGAGAGATAAAAGGACTCGCGTTGTACTGCCTGATGAACTTGACCATTGCACGGGAACGCGCGCGCTAACCAACACCAAGTGTATTGAAGAAGAGGAGTTGGTCGCTACATATACACAGGCGCAGCCAGGCGCGTTTATAACGAAATAGCGCATTTCAGCCGCGCGAGTGAATGAGGCTGAGTAATCGCCAGCCGCGCTAAAGTCCGCCCTCTACCGTTCCGCCCGATCATCATCCCTTTGTTCGAGAGACACGCAACGAGTGCCTGCCTTCGCCTGCCACCATCTTCGCGGGACGTGCCGGGGCCGTGGAGAGCTGGACAAGGACCATCCCTGGACGCGTTGGGGAACACCTGCCCATCTGCAATCCCCTGTGTTAGTGTGAATGAGACGGCCCGTTGTCCCAGGGATAAGTTAAGACTGTTTAAGGCTATTCTGTGTCTCTTCGTCCTTGAACTGTATATACGTGTGGGAATAATTAAACCCATCTGTTCTTCCTTTCTTCTTGATTCGATCGTTTCTGTGATTTCTCCAGTTGACGAAGCGTGGCACGAATAAGATCGCTCCAATCGGGTTCCACTAGTTAAGACTGCGCGGGCCACGTGTACGCAATCCGCTCGGCGTACTAACATCATGCGTGGTTCGTCCGAGGCTTGTTTCCTCGCTTCCAGGGCAGCGCGGGTACTTAGGTACGAGTGAAAAGTAGTCCCAAAACCCTACGCCGCGTGTGTCCGGGAGGGACATAATAAGTCTCGGTTCCACCAGGCCAGTAAAGACAAGGGGATTAATCCCCCCTTGATAAGGGGAAGAAGGCCGGCGTAGAGAACCGTAACAATATATATATATATATATATACTGTATATATATATATATATACAGTGGAACCTCGACTTACGAGTGCCCCAACTTACGAGTTTTTCGAGATACGAGCCGTCACTCTGGCAGTTTATTGCTTTGAGATGCGAGCCGAGATCCGAGTTACGAGCTTTCGCCACCCGGTCACGTGGTTATCTTGCCGTGCACGTACAGTATCTCTGTCGTAGTATAGCGCTGCATTTTAGTTTTCGCATTTCGGTTATTTTGAGTTTACGCCGCCAGGTGGGCTCCGGTCACGTGGTTATCTTGCCGTGCACGTACAGTATCTCTGTCGTAGTATAGCGCTGCATTTTAGTTTTCGCATTTCGGTAATTTTGAGTTTCCGCCGCCAGGTGGGCTCCGGTCACGTGGTTATCTTGACGTGCACGTACAGTATCTCTGTCGTATAGCGCTAATGATATATAACGCCGCCGATTAATGATATGATAATTTATGATAATCTATGCAGCACGACGTGGTCCTCACGTCACACAAGGCGCCTTTGCCGGCGCAAAACGGCTCTCTCAGGGTCAAACTCGGTATCGTTTTGAGCGCACGGTTCAGACCTTCAAGAAAAAGTTTATTTTGTAAAAATCGAGCCACGCGTTCAAAAGATATGACCGGTTTTGTTCGCCGGCACGTCGGTGCTCGAATCGAATCGAGTTAAAACGAACACTGCCGTTGTCGGGTCCGTCTGAGACAACCACCGGGCCTAGAACGCTGGGACCGGTCTCGTTGGATAGGCCTGGATCAGATCTCGAAACGCTGGAAGCTGCACCTCTCTGTGATAATCTTGTGGACCATGACAAGAGATCGTGCGACACGTGGTTATCATGCCGTGCAAGTACAGTATCTCTGCCGTCAACTTGTTCAGAGTGCCGGCGATAGCTCGCCTTCTCTTTGTGGAAAACACGGTGAGATCCTTAACATCCAACAACTAATGGGACGCAAACGGGGCGCCCAGTTTAGCGGTACACCCATTGATGAATCACCCTGCCTGTGATTCACCCATGACAGGTTATAGCTGGGTCGGGATTCAAACCCAGGCTGGACAGTTTAGAGTCAAGTGTGCGTACCTCCAGTCCAGGCCATCCTGCCAACTTGTATGCTGCATACAGGTGAAATATAAAGCGCGAGATATTTTTATATATACTGTATATTTAAAAAAAAATTGGTGTGGTTTTTGGTGGGCTGGAACGGATTAATAGCATTTCAATGCATTTTAATGGGGAAATTTGATTTGAGATACGAGCAATTTGAGTTACGAGCTCGGTCACGGAACGGATTAAACTCGTAAGTCAAGGTTCCACTGTATATATATATATATATATATATATATATATATATATATATATATATATATATATATATATATATATATATATATATATATATATACATACATACATACATACATACATACACACACACACACACACACACACACACACACACACACACACACACACACACACACACACACATTGAACACCCTAACTTGATGAGGAAGCAAGGCTATATTTCTTTGGTTATATATATACTAGCCGAAACCCGTGGAACATCCACGGAAGGGAGGATGTGGTGTATGGATAGAGTGTACCATTATGGATGGCATAGGGGATTTGTTTGTCCGAGTAAGAGTTAGGAAGAAAGATGAGAATGAAGAGTGCATATATGAACAACGATCGCCGACACCGGCACAAATGCATGCTCTGGATTGTCCAATCAGCGGACGGCTTGCTTCGCCTTCGCCCAGCAGACGCCAATACGATGGCGTCGTAAGATGGCGTCGTATCGGCAGTTAATCGGATGCTTTTGGGCCCCAACGTCGGCTAATTCAGATTTTTCGAGTATGGCTGTACGTGATAAACAAAGAGCGCGGTTCGTAGATCGTAAATCCATTAGTGCCGTGGGCATCGGGTCACTGGGTGCGGCGTAAAAGGGATAACAAAGTCGAGTCCTTACGGTATTATTATATAGATAGCAGAGGAACATCTCAGTTTCAAAAATGACCTAATTTCCTTCTTCTGAAGATTAAGGAAAAGCCAAAAAGGTGCAAGAGTCCCGTTTGGAAAATAAAGATTTGTTCCATGGACCATGATCAGTTCCAAGGTAACCCATTCGGTTTCGCACCAATTCAGCATTTGTCATCATGATACTCAAATCAATGAAGCTCTAATAAATTAATGTTACGAGGGGCAGTCAATAAGTAACCTTAAAATATTTTCACAACTTCTTTGTTGCATGTAAGTGTGTAACAATTGTGTTATTTTTCAACATAATCTCCATTGCATGCAATGTATTTTTTCCAGCGCTTTACTAAGGCCTGGATTCCTCTAGAAAGAAAATTACTTTGGCTGCTTGTGCAGCCATTCGTGCACCGCCTATTGGATCTTTTCGTCAATCAGAAAGTGGTTCCACCAAGCGCCTCTTTAAGTGGTCCAAAGATGTGGTAATCCAAAGGGGCAAGGTCTGGGGAGTAGGGTGGATGAGGAAGACACTCAAAATGCAGGTCCTCGGTTGTTGCAGCTGTAGCGCGGGCAGTATGGGGCCCAGCATTATTATGCTGCAGAAAAACACCGGTAGTGAGTAGTCCATGACTTTTTGATCTGATTGCTGGTTTCAGGTGGTTTTTAAGGAGGTCACAGTATGATGCACTGGTGACTGTGGTCCCTCTGGGCATGTAATGCTCTACAAGTGGGCCTCGGCTATCCCAGAAGAGCGTCAGCATCACTTTTCCAGCAGATGGCTGTGTGCGGAATTTTTTGAGCTTCAGTGAAGTTGAATGGTGCCACTCTTTGCTTGCCCTCTTCGTTTCTGGCTGAAAGTAGTGGACCCAGCTTTCATCCACAGTCACTATGCGCTGTAAGAAAGCGTCGCATTCTGTTTGTAATGCCGCAGAAGTTCTTCACATGCGTCCACTCGCCGTTCTTTCAGTTCGGGTGTGAGTTGTCTGGGCATCCACCTTACAGACATTTTGCAGAACCCCAGCACGTTATGAATGATATGGTGTGCTGAACTGTGGCTAATGTTCAATTCGGAGACCACTTCATCCAGCATAATGTGACGGTTTTCCCTTAGCAAGCGCTCAACTCCTGCAACCATTTCTGGTGTGTCGGGTGTATGAGCCGGCCCGAGCGAGCAGCGTCTGCCACACTGGACACTCCACTTTTAAACTTCCTGTCCCAATCATACACCTGCTGCAGTGATAAACATACGTAACTATATTGCATCTTCATTCTATGATGGATTTCACTGGGATTCACACCCTCACTTCCCAAGAAACGGATGACAGGACGTTGCTCCTCCTGGTGCATGCTTCTAAGGGAGCCGCCATCTTGGAACTGCTCTACTGACATCATTCGCTCAATGTTGCCAGATCTAAAACAGGCAAAACATGACTCTTACCCATAGATATAACATACGTCGTTTACAACTGCACACATTACATTCTCGAATTTATATCGCCATTTTAAGGTTACTTATTGACTGGCCCTCATATAAACCAACATGACACAGTATGCTGAACTCAGCTGAGTCACGATTCTACGCAATCTATATTAATATCCAAATTGGTACCCATTGGGAGGAGGAAATTACTCTTTAAGAGCAATTCTTGAGTGCAGGAAATAAAAGTGACATCCAAAAGATGACGTCATAAAGTTGGGGCTGGTACCCAGATTGCAATGGGAGGTCATTCCTATCACTTACCACAAGCTCAGCAGCTATGTTTGTTTGAAGTCAAGCCCAGTGTTGCCTCATGTATTTTTCTGCATGCGTGTGTGCATCTGATTTGAATTTTCTCCACAAGCCTTAGGGCCCATATCAAAAATCCCATATAAGAAACATGCATAAAATCCTAATTAAACAGTGTGGAGGTGAAATCCGCATATTGCTGCTAGGCCATTGCAAGTAGGCTCAGAATGCTGGGCCATGGAGAAAACTGCCACTTTACAACCACATCTAAACAATGATACTAAATTAAATAATTGTACAGCCGCAATAAAGTAAATTAGTGAGCTAAAGTAAAATATAGGGGACAGACTTCGCTTCTGGAGCTTTCAGCACACCAGTACTGGATGCTCAAAGCAACACAAAGCCTTTGCCATTAAAATATATTTCATAAACATTTGCTTTTGAGCAAAAATTATTACAGAAACTGGATACAAAATCTGCAGCATGGCAATGAAGCACATCAAAATATAGTATTGGCTGACCCATAGTATGGTGAAACCTTTGTGGAAACCCCCACATAACAGGAACATGAAAACAAAACAATCCAAGCAGCAGACTATGAATTTAAAAGTTATATTACAACATATATGGGCAGGTTTACCTCACTCACACACACACACACATACATATACAGTCACGTGAAAAAGTAAGTACACCCCATGTAAAGTTTTGACTTTTTCAACATATTTCAACATACTGATATTTGATCTTCATTTCAACAATATTGATAGATAAAGGTGATATAATATAACAAATATCATGAAAATGTACATTTTGTAGTCCATTGTATAATTTAAATAAACATAAATACAAATTTCGCATGTGGAAAAAGTAAGTACACCCCTACATTTATCACTACTTCAAATACCTAAACTTAGAATCAGGTGCACCAGCTCAGGCGCAAATGATTAGAACATCGTTAGAGAGGATCTTGGAGGAACCTGTCTTGTTTAAACCTCAGACATTTAGTTTGGTTTGCTCTTTGTTGAAGTGTGCGGCGTCACCATGCCTAGTTCAAAATAGCTCTCTGAGGCCTTCAGAAAGAAGGTTATAGATGCCTACGAGTCTGGGAAGGAATTTAAAAAGATCTCCAAACAATTTGAAATCAATCATTCGACTGTCCGGAAGACCATCTACAAGTGGAGAAGATTCCAAACAACTGCCAACTTGTTCAGGCCAGGCCGCCCCAGCAAGTTCAGCCCAGGAGCACACCGCAAGATGCTGAAAGAAGTCTCTAAGAACCCCGGAATGTCATTACGGGACCTACAGGTAGCTCTTGCCACTGTTGATGTCAAAGTGCATGAGTCTACCATGAGAAAGAGGATGCACAAATTTGATCTACATGGGAGGTGTGCTAGGGGGGAACCTTTGCTGTCCAGAAAGAACATCAGGACAAGACTAAAGTTTGCCAATGAACACCTAGGCAAAGACCAGCACTTCTGGAACAATGTGCTCTGGACAGATGAGTCAAAGGTAGAGCTATTTGGCCACAGTACCAGAAGACATGTTTGGCGAAAACCAAAGACAGCATTTGACCACAAGAACCTGATACCAACTGTAAAGCATGGTGGTGAAAATATTATGGTTTGGGGCAGCTTTGCTGCATCAGGGCCTGGGCAGCTCACCATCATAGAATCCACTATGAATTCTTCATTGTACCAGAGGGTGCTTGAGGATAATGTGAGGCCATATGTCCGAAAGTCGAAGCTCAACCGAAGGTGGACCTTGCAACATGACAATGACCCAAAACATACCAGTAAATCCACCAAGGAATGGCTGAAAAGAAAGAAATGGAGGGTTCTGGAATGGCCAAGTCAAAGCCCGGATCTAACTCCCATCGAGATGTTGTGGGGGGATTTGAAACGAGCTGTGCATGCAATTGTGCATGCTGTGCAACAATTTTTTGTTGAATACATTATTGCAAAGTCAATTATACATTGTTTTTTGTTCAATTAGATCACCTTTATCTATAGATGCCGTTTAAATGAAAATCAAATATTGATATGTCTACATATGTTAAAAAGATTTTAAAAACATTTCATGGGGTGTACTTACTTTTTCCACATGCGAAATTTGCATTTATGTTTATTTAAATTATACAATGGACTACAAAATGTACATTTTTCATATTTGTTTTATTATATCACCTTTATCTATCAATATTGTTGAAATGAAGATCAAATAGCTGTATGTTGAAATATGTTGAAAAAGTCAAAACTTTACATGGGGTGTACTTACTTTTTCACGTGACTGTATGTACATATATAATATGTACATACAGTCACATGAAAAAGTAAGTACACCCCATGTAAAGTTTTGACTTTTTCAACATATTTCAACATACAGCTATTTGATCTTCATTTCAGGGGGAGGGGAAGGGGTAGGGGGGAGGGGGAAAAGGGAGGGGGAGGGGGAAAAGGGAGGGGGAGGGGGAAAGTGGAGGGGGTAGGGCGGAGGGGGAAGGGAGGGGGAGGGGAGGACGGAGGGGGGAGGGGGAAGGGAAGGGGAGGGCCAGTCAACAATGACGTTGCAGTTCTCATGGTCGGAGAGCAGCACAACAATCGCGACATCGTCCTGAATCTTCGCAACAGCAGGAAGCGGATTTTGGAGACTCACCGATCCTGTGACGCCCTCCAGTACCAGCGTTACCCGTACATTCCCAACCCGTACATTCGCCCTCTCGACTCAAGCTCACTCGGACAAAAGCCTCGCACAAATTACACCGTGAAGGCCCAATGGCCATGTCTATGCCACAAATCAAGTACGTGAGCGAGTTGGGCGCACTGAATTGAAAATATATAGAACGCTCATACTCCGTGAAAAGTGAAGCTACAATATTTTTGAAAAATTTCATTGGTTGCTAGGAGACGGCAGCATGTAAAAACCGTTTGAATATTTGCAATACAGTTTGATCCAGAGGTAAGTGGTATGGTCTTGCTGGTTGGTGGACACGATATGTGTAAGGGAAATTATTTTGGTGTCCTGTATCTGGTCGTGCTAGTTGGTGAGCACGGTACATTTAAGGGAAATGATTTTCTGTCATTCTTCTGAGTGGTTGCTTCTCCTTCCACGTATTTTTGTTCATTTTATTGTTTTTTTCCACTCTCTTGAGTTGTGGGCCTTCCTTGAGTGGTATTACATTGATCATCATCATCATTGGAATGTCTGTTGTAAAGATACGGACATCAAGTCCGTATCTTGACGCAGAGAGCATCAAGCACCATCTTTTTATACCAGGCAACGGCAACGGCAATGCACTAACGCAGACCTCGCTCTGCTCGCTGAAAACAAATCTATGTGAAACATGCTAAATCATGCTAAATGCTAATCATGCAGAAGTACCCGGCAAAAACGCAATCGCTCTGAAATACGTGCGAACGCGTAACTGAGTTAATGGCGGCAAGTTAATGGCACAGCGACCTCACCCGGGCCCGCTCACAGCGACCTCGCTCGGTCCCGCCCACAGCGACCTTGCTCGGTCCCTCCCACAGCGGCATCACTCCGCCCTACACTATCGATATATTATTCGTACAATGCCGGGAACTTCTGCTCGCTGAAAACAAATCTATGTGAAACATGCTAAATCATGCTAAATGCTAATCATGCAGAAGTACCCGGCAAAAACGCAATCGCTCTGAAATACGTGCGAACGCGTAACTGAGTTAATGGCGGCAACGAACATCACGTGATCGCTCTGAGCGAATCAGCGCGCTGCTCTGCTTCCGGTCAGATTCCGGTCATAATATTTCGCGCTGAGATAAAAATATGGTAAAAACATATGAAATAAATTTTTAGGTCAGCCATGTTCGTCCCAGGCTCAATGGCCATGTCTGTGCCAAATATCAAGTACGTGAGCCTCTCCGTTTAGGAGTCTATCGGTAACATTACACACACACATACACACACACACACACACACGCACACACAAACTGTTATATATATATATATATACATGTGTATATATATATATATACATATATATATATACATATATATATATATTGTTGCGGATATGAGGATTGAGTTTTTTTGATTGTGTTGTATTGTATAGTAAATGGGTGTGAATTATTGGTTTAGTCTGAGCCCTCCTTGCTCCAGTGTGTATAAAGGTCAAAGGGCGTTCCGGTAGTTAATTCCATAAAGCATACATGAAGGACACTATAATACCCTTGTTCAGTAGTTTATTTCCTTATTCTGTGTATTAGGTTAAGGCTTTGTCTTCCATTAAAATGACACTCCATTGCACCAAGTGAAATAAGATAGATTCCCTTCATTCTTCATTCCCATTCCCAAAACCTCCATTTCCCCTTTCGTCATGGCCAAGCCTCGATTGCCAATATTACATCCCCTCCAAAACCACCATTGAACATGTGCTCGGGTCGGGGAAGAAAGGCGTGCCCGCCCGTCGTCATCAAGGGCGGAGCCAGAGGGTCGCGCGACCAACCAGGGCCGAGGTGAGCACACCGATGGGCGTGTCCTGAAGGCCGGCGGCTTGATCGCCGGAGGCGTTATAAAAGCACGCTCGCAAGGTCCTGCGAGAGAGAGAGAAGGTTCAAGGTCAATTACAAGCAGTTGCGCCAGAGACAGCAGACGCGTCCTGAGGTGAGCCACAGAGGCAGCTTTGGCTCCACAAGCAGCGTTGACTCCACCAGGCAGCTTCAACCCGTACCCCGTGGGAACCAGATAGCGGTGGCATCGGTGGCCGTCGAGGTCCAGCCGACGTCCCGTGCGGGATCAAGCCCGAACCATCTGCCCCAGCTGAACCTTCCCAATCCTCCTTCCAGCATTCATTCCTGCCATTCCATCCTTCTTGTGTACATGAGTTTGTTCTGTTTGTTCTGTCCTGGGTATTTAATTAAGTTTGTATAAGCTAGTATTTTCACTGTGTCACCTGCTTTTTCCATGTTCCCTGTATATAACTTTGACTGCTCCTTTTGCTTGTGTGTTTAAATAATAAATCCCGTTACTCTTCTGTATGTCTTCTTCTTCCTCTTTACATTCGGTCGCTTTAGAGGTTTCCAAATTGAATATCTGTGGCGCGATCCGGCCAACGTTCGGGAATCGGGTTTAGTCGGGGAAAACTGTTCGGCCGCGGTGCCTCCGCTCGGCAAACAACATCCTTATCCGCGGACCGTAACAATTGGTGTCAGGAGTGTCGGATTCGGACCTGGGACTAAATTTATTTAGCCCAAATTTTGGAACACCAATTGTACTATTGGCAGTAACAATTGGTGTCGGGAGCGGGAACGGACCCGAAGCGCGCTTAACGCGCTCAAAATTATGAGATACTGAAATTTGTTTTGTTTTACAAAACCCGAATTTTGAAATCGCGCCATGGCTGGTCAAGACAACGGGATGTCGGTGGGAGAGATAGACGGGGTAGAATCGACCCAGGACCTCGGGGAAATGTATGTGGAGGAAAGAGAGGAGGAGAACATTGGCAATGTGGTTGAGGGGGTATCAGGTGCACAAAATGGCGCGCTCGCGCACGTGGTTGAAGGGTCCCAAAATAGCGGCGCCGCGGAGAGCGAGCCCGCGGTGGCGGCTGGGGACGCTGGGCAAACCGGGTTTGACATCAGATTATTCTTGACCCAACTGAATGCAAAAATGGATAGGATGGGGGGCGAAATGGGGGGCAAAATGGGAGAAATGGGGGAGAGGCTAGAAGCAAAAATGGGAGAAATGGGGGGCCAAATGGGGGCAATGAGGGACGAAGTGAGGGGTACCGTTGAGGGGTTAGACAAGAAATTTGAGGGGTTAGACAAGAAATTTGAGGGGTTAGACAAGAAATTTGAGGGGTTAGACAAGAAATTTGAGGGGTTAGACAATGGGATAGAAGGGGTGAAACATGGGTTAACGGGGGTGGAAAATAGAATGGCTGCCCAGGAGAATCAGATAGAGGGGGTGAAAAATGGGTTGAGGGGGCTAGAAGATAGGATGGAAGACAAATTGCGGGAAATAGGGGAGCAATCCGCCCGAGAAATTAAACAAATGGGAGAGCAGATAGAGGAGGTGAAAATCGGGGTAGAAACCAAACTGGATGCTCAGAGGGATGAATTGGGACAGATGAGGGTGGCATCTACTAAAGAGAGGGAGGAGATGAAGGAGGAGATACGACGAGGTGTAAGTGAGGAGGTCTCGGGGGTACGCGAGGAGGTAAAGCGAGGTGAAAAGCGTATGGAGAAAGAGGTGAGAAATGGGACGGCAAAGTTACAAGGGGGCATAGAGGACCTGACGGAGGAGGTGGAACAGCTGACGGTGGGACAGACGGAGTTAGTGGAGCAGGTTCAAAGGAACACTGCGGTACTAGGAGGGTTAAAAGCGACACAAAACGACATTAAAAATGACTTAATAGCGACACAGAGGCAATGTCAGATGGTACGTGAGGGACTGACAACGAGGTTGGACGAGGTGACAGAAGTAATGGAGACGAAGGACCGGGAGGTGAGGACGCACATAGAGACGGTCAAGGTAGCCTTAGAGGATGAGATTGAGGAGACGCACCGGGAGATAAAAGAGGTGAAGCAAACGTTAAAGGAGGTGTTAGAGGGGGTGAGTGAAATTAAGAAGAGACGGACAGAAACTAAGAGAGAAATACAGGAGGAGGTGATGGAATATGTACAAGGTCGGTGCTCAAATCGTGATGATGTGCTCGCTAACCAAATAAAGAGTTTGCAGGTGGCGAAGGAGGTGCGGAGACGAGGTGCCAAGGTGAGTGGCGATATACGTGGAAATGTATATGATGTGAGGGGAGCTTCAGTCGGCTTGGGGGTTGATTTGGATCCGGGTGTTCGTGAGAGGCCGTTGGTGAAGTGTGCGACAGGTACGGTGTGCGAAGGAGGAGGTGTGCGAGAATGTCCAACTCTGGGGTGTGTGAGGAAAAAGTGCGCGCCAAGGAGTGAGTGTGCTGTCGAGAGTGAGTCGGTCGTAGCGCGTGTGCGAGGGGGCACATGGAAGCGCGGAGTAGGGAGTGTTACGGAGGAAGTAACGGGAGAGTGTGCGCAAGAGGATGCGCGGGAAAGGTGTGTAACGGACGGGTGCATGGGGAAAGAGTGCGCTGTCAAGAGTAAGGGAGAATGCACACCTGTGGTGAGTGTTACGGAGGGTGTAACAGGAGAGTGTGCGCAAGAGGATGCGCGAGAAAGGTGTGTAACGGACGGGTGCATGAGGAAAGAGTGCGCTGTCAAAAGTAAGGGTGAGTGCGCGACCGAGTGTGGAGGTGAGAGTAGTGAGAGTGACACGGAGCGTGAGTTGGTTGTGACAGGTGAGAGAGGATGTACACCTGGAATGGAAGGATGCACACCTGGAATGGTAGAGCGCGTATGGGAATGCACGCTGGAATTAGTAGTGAGGCACGTGGTTGGGTGTGCAAGTGAGAGCACACCTGTGGTGGTCACAGAGGAGGTGACCGAGGAGGGGGCGCGAAGAGGTGTGTTGGTGAGATGTGCGAACGACAAGTGTGTGCAAAGGTGTGCGGTGGTGCGGTGTGTGACCAAGTCTGTGAGCGAAAGAACGAGTACAATAACGAAGTATGCAGGGTGTACGGGCGGCGTTGGAGCACCGAGCTCGGTGAGGGTGAAAGGGATAGCGTATGCGTGTGAGCATGCAGGTGAAGCATCGACGGTAACCGGGTTAGCGGTTAGAGCGACTTATAGCCGAATCGGGCCCTCGGTGCGCGCCGAGCAGCTTCGCGTGCCGCGAGGACCAGCGGGGATCCGAACCACGGCGGTTTCGAAAGAACCGCCGTACGCGATCCACGCTGGGCCTCGCTCGGAACGGCCGCGTCCGTGCTCCACTAGGCGGAGCGGGCAGCCCGATAGGAAGGGTCGTCATGGCGACCCCTTTTTGTTGAGGCGTTCCGGCAGGTCGAGATCGGGCCATTGGATGGCTCCGTGCCGAGGTGGTGCGTGGGATCTCGGCCCGGGTAAACACCCGTCCCTGCACCGAATGCGGGACGTATCCAGCCGCCGGCACCAAGCAACCCGCATTCATTGCTCGGCCGTGCGAAGCCGAGCTTTAGAAGTGAATTGGCGCACCAAGAGGATCTAGTAAGTAGACGGGTGATGAGGTTAGTGTTTTTGATCCGAAATTTAGAAAAGTGAATAGAATTGGCAGTAAATAGAAAATTTTTGATTGGTTGGAATTTGGAGAGCAAAATTGGTAGTGGGAGATAACCGATGTGGGGGGATGGCAACTCTGCCATCTCTCACAGCGGGGGCAAAGGAGCACTAGATTTATGGGGTTTATGGCAGTGAAAACTAGCCCGGGAGGGTTAAGATATAATGATAGGGATCTAGAGAAGATGACCTTAGGTAACGTTAAGGTTAGGTAGTGACTGATACCTGTAGTGGGGACGCAGGTAGGTTAGTGTGGATGATAATGACGTGGTATATGCTTAGTTTAAAGGGAAGACGGGGAGCACTAAGTTAGGAGGGCAACAGGTAGATTAGATGATGCCGTGTGAGTGTTGGAGGTGTATTGAAGTGTATTGTGAAAAGTGTGTGGTTAAAAGGTGTGATTGCACAGGTGTGCAACTGAACAGGTGGATGGAGCAGTGTATGAGGGAGTGATTGTGATGTGTATTGTGCTGACCAAATGGTCCAGGAAGGAAGGAGGGTGCAGGTGGCACCAGGTGTGATTGCACAGGTGTGCAACAACAGGGTATGGAGAATGGTTGTGTGGAATAAATGGTAGTGTGGAATATCTGGAGTATTGGAATGGATGGTCGTGGAGTGAGTATGGTGGAAATTGTGGAGTGGAGTGGATGGTGCGAAGGTGTGAATGGGGGAAGGATGGACCCCCATCACGAATACCCGGGGAGGGTAGTGTAAGTGTTAGGTAGAGGGTATAGGTAAATTGTGGTTGGATATTGGCATCTGTGGTGCGGGTGAAAGAATGTTATTTGGATGGGTGCATTAGTGTTGTGGAAATGGCTGGGCGTGTAGCCTGTTAGTGTGTGTAGTTGGTTTGGGCACTCCACCACTGTGAGGATGTCGGCCAGGTGAGGCCGCAGGTGGGCTCTGGGAGCCGGTAGAGTTGTTGTGGATGGGGCCCGAGGATCCGGAAGGATGGACCCGGGTAGCCCAGTGCCAGAGGGCACCGAGGGGTGACAGAGCCAGGAGGGGCCTTCCCCAATTAGATAGGTTAGGGTGAGGAGCTAGGTAAGCTCGGGTGGCAACTGCAGTGGTGGAGGTGTGCAGGTGGGTAGACCTGCTGGGAGAGCTACACGTCTCAGCCCCAGAAATTGTGCAAGGGCACCGGGAGATGAATCGGGGTAGTGAGACCCCAAATTGAGAAGCACCACAGTTTGGTCAATGGGAATTGGTTTTTAGAACCCATAGTGTAAGATGGCCAATGGATTGGCAGGGAAAGACCCCGGGTAGTGTAAAGTGTATTAAAGTCATTTAGAAAGTAGTTAGGATGAAAATCTCCTCGCACCATCTGCATCCACTCACCTGAGATGACGTACCTCCACACCATGCCATGTTTTATTATTTTTATGATGCAGATGTTTGGAATGTGAGACGCATCATGACGTGGGTGTGACATTGTGCTTGATGTTCCATCTCTCCCTCCTTATGAGGATTGATGATGAATTGGGTGATGGCAAATTTTGGTTAGAGGGATTGT